>NC_137811.1:76590842-76653342 GCF_963921795.1 Nannobrachium achirus | reverse complement strand
GTTTTGGAGGAATACAGTTCATATTATGATCAAACACATCAGTCTTTAACCCTGCAAGGCCCGAATTAATTTCTACTGGCCAATTTAAAAAAAAAAAAATCAGATGCTGTTGTAGGAGTCCTAATCACAGGAAAATGTAATGTTAAAAAATTAATAATGTTTTTGTAAGATTTTATAGCCATAAATCATAAATCATAAATCATGCTCTAATTTGCATATATTACAGGCATTTTACTGATGTTTTAGTGAGGAATAGCTTCAGTTAAAAAGTGAGATGTTGTTCGTCCAGACGCTGGAATTTCAACTTCTCTGGGAGGTGTGAATGTCAGTCTCTGTGGGGGGTATTTATATGCAAATATCGTGGCCAATGCCATTGTAATACTAAACAATAGGATTTAATGGTGATGTTAATGTGAAGAAAGAACAGGAAAACTAATTATAACATTTTTTTTAAAATGATTTAAAAAATGTTGCCAAAAAGCAATTGCATCCGTTGCAGAGGTTTGCTTTAGTAAACCATCAGAGTTTCAAGTGAACACTTCAAACAGATCAGGCGTTCTGTAAATCCCCGTCTCTTCTCTTCTCTTCTCTTCTCTCTTGAGATGAACATCAGAACACGATACACCAGTTGTATCTAGGGCTGTCCTCGACGCAGGATTTATCAAGTCGATTCGAGTCGCGGGGGTTAATCCGACGCGTCGACGAATCGTTTATGTAAAAAAAAGAAAAAAAAAGAAAAAAAAAGTGGTGCTTTAAGCTTTTAAACCACGTCAACGTAATACAATAAAACAGCAATATGTTTTAAGCCTTTAAAGTGAATTAGATCCATGAACTACCGTGCATATTGAGACATGATAGCGGTGGACACTGGACATTAATGACGATAAGATTGCGTCCAGCCGTGCGTAATTTGCCGTGCGTAATTGTGAATTGTGGAGCAGAGTAGAACAACGGAGGAGAGAATAATGCATCTCTTTGACAGCATGTCGTGTATTATTTCCACAAGTTGTATTTTCTCAGAGCACCGCTGCTGTATCAAAAGAGCTATGTTGCCGATCTGGTGCGAGATAATAAAAAGAAAACAGTTCGCCCGTCGCTAGTCTGAGACCACCACACACCCACGGCAGTGAAAGTGAAAGCGCATCGCGCTGGCTCTGCTGCTTCTTTGGCCAGCTCTCAAGTAGAATAACAACACGTCGACGCATTTCCTTTCCAAGCGGTTAACTTCAAAATAAGAGCTCCCTGTTATATGATCAAGGCAACTTTCAAGTCACGTGAACTGATTTTATTTTTAAGTCTAGTTTACAAGTAGTAGGAAGTATGGACTCAATAAGAATTACATGACAGTCACAGTCCAGCGCTCTCATACCGCACCACAGTATACTGGTGTGATAAAAAAATTATATATTTTTGACGGCTCGACTCAAACAATTGGCGTCGATTCCGGGGGCTTAAAACGACGCGTCGATTCGTCGATTTTTAGAGGACAGGCCTAGTTGTATCCAGAACTTCACCCTTTTTTTCCGCAGATGCAGCTGGCAGTGTTAGAAAGAAACAAATACATTTACACAATTTTGAAGAACTTTTACTTCTTTTGCCAAATTTGACAAAATTGGAAACTTCTGATCAGTGTTGATTTCGTCGACTAAAACTATGACGAAAAATGTTTGTCGACAGCGTTTTTTTTCACCGACGAAAACTAAATAAAAATGAAATAAAAACTAAGCTGTGATCAGTTTCAGTTTCAGTTTAGGCATTTAGCAGACGCTTTTAATCCAAAGCGACTTACAATAGGCAGATAACATCACAATAATAAACAACATAATATGTCAGTACATCATCAACAATATAACAATATAGGGAGGGACTAGTGGAGAAGAGAGTCATTTTATGTTTGGTTGCTCTCAGGTGTTGCATGCTGAAAATAGCAGATCTACAAGCTCAAAACGCTGTACTGTTCATAACCCAGCCATCCTCTCCTCCCGTTGTGAGCTTGTAGATCTGCTATTTTCAGCCCACAACCAAGTGTAAAATCAGTCATTACGATGCCATCAAGGCCTGCCAAAATACATTTCATTTGACTAAATCAACTGTAGATTGAGTCGCCTAATATCTTATGATATTTAGTCAATTAAAATTCAACTAAAACGAATCAGGTGACTAAATTAGGACTAAAACTAAATGACACTTTATTCAAAAGACTACGACTAAAACTAAATCAAAATGTGCTGTCAAAAACAACACTGCTTCTGATGAAACCAACACAGATGTACCTTTTCCTCACATAACATTTTGAATACCAGGATTCTCTCTACAGTAATTCCTACTTTTACTAAGTAAAACTTTTTCCATCACTGCTTTTTTTTGTCAAAGACGCAGCCTTCATCAGAACAGACCTGCCATAACCCAGTCATCCTCTCTGCCCAGCCCATGCTGTCAGGGACGTGCTGGCCATTGGGAAAAGCGGGACAACTCCCGAACGGCCGGTTCATTCCCGTCCGGTCCAGGCCGTAAATCGTCACTGTCGGGCAGAAACCTCGTATCTCCAAGTGTCAAATGTATACATTTTTTTTTTCGCAAAGCAAAGCCCTGCTTCATCATACAAGGCCGTCGCACAAAACTAGTGAAAACAGCAGATCTACAAGCACACAACGCCTCGCGGTGCGAGGCGTTGTGTGCTTGTAGATCGGCTGTTTTCACTAGTTTAAATCATTTTTAAAATGATAAATACAGAACAAATGGTTTTGGACATACAAGGTTTCCACCTGACAACGACAAAATATAACTCATGTACAGTAATTGGCCCACTGGCTTGTCACTTGTCATGATCTGAAATGGCAAATCTTTGAGTAGCAGCAGCGCTATAGACAGAGATCTCTCTCTATAGCGTGCAATGAGGGCCTCTCCAACTCTTTTTCCCGGGCTGAATCAGGGGCCCAGCACGTCCCTGCATGCTGTGCTGTTCAGGGAAAACATGCAATCCTGTGAGAATTAATCAAGATAATCAATCACCCCATGCAACCGACCAGACACATCCACCACTCCCCACTTAAAAAAGTCTTCCCAGGTGCTGGTATCGTAAGGCTGCTGGGTGAAGTTTATCCCAAGTGAGACAGACGTGATGAATTGTTCCTCGTGTGGATTACATTTCCACTCGGCTGTCTCTTCTCCCCCTCTGCCGTATGACGGGGCAAAATTGCTGGAAAGTTTGCAGTTTGCATTGCTATTGTGCCCATTCTGCACTTTTCCCTGTTTGAGTGGCTACTAACTCTAACTGTACACATGCAATCCCACTGATGTAGTAAAAAAAAGAAATAAATAAATAATAAGTGCCACAAGAGCCGCTGCTGGAGGAAACTTTTCAGCCCCGCGGCTCGGCTGTCGCAAAACATCGCTTTTGTCATTTTCATTTCACACGGGCGCCTTTTCCTCGGGTCTCCCCGGCCGCACAGAGGAGGTTGCATTCTGCCTCCTTCTCATTGTTTACTGTGTGTGGGAGGAATTCAAACAGGGAACGTGTCGCCTGCATTCACAGGAGCCAGGCGTCTCCTGGCCGTAGGAGGCGGCGGTTCGTTGGGGAAGCAGAAGCTGCTTTAAAAGCAGGGCTTTTTTTGCTAAAGCCACCAAATTACACCTCAGCCTGATAGGAGTTGGACTGCAGCAAAGGGAGAAACCCAGAACTTCTTGGAAAATCAAAACATCAAATTGACAATGAATGCACATGTGAAAAAATAACAAAATATGTAAAGAATGCCGATAGTCGACAGTGTCTGAAATACACAAATCTGATCACCTGCAAATACGTAGCGTGGTCCAGGGACGTGCAGAGAATGTTAGAGAGGCAGGGGCTGACATTTCTAAAAGGGCCTTTTGGTGAAAATATCGAAAATAGCCGACCTCCAAGCTCACAGCGCATCACGCTGCAACGCGTTGTGAGCTTGGAGGTCGGCAATTTTCGATGCTTGATTTCTACACAGAGAGGGCAATTCTTTCAACATGAGATGGTGCATTCGAGTTCAGGAGAGTTTGGACACGGCAATTCTCTTGAATGTCACCTTCAGGCATGGCAGGTATGGCATTGAAAGAGGGCATTTTAGTAAAAACTGCATTCATGGTCTGGAGAGGGCACTTTTTACACATAGATAAAAGGGCAGGGGCTCAAGCCCCCTTTGATGTCTATGTGTGCACGTGTCTGGTGTGGACAGTAGGGATGCGAAGATATACCGGTACGGATCGTAATCGCGATACAAACGTCCGCGATACGGTTGAATCGGTTCATTCAGTGTGTACCGGTACAATAGACGGCCGAAATCGTGATGGATCGTACCTTGAGTGTCTGGATCGGTAAATATCGCGATTGTATCGGTTCTTCCATATAGTATTTCATTCTATCCTGTGTTTCCGAGGCGCCATGAATGCACCATCAGCAGCCGTTCAACCCCCTCCCCAAAAGCCAGTCTTTAACGCGAGCTGCGACTCGGACGGACAACATCTGCACTCTGCATGCAGGCAACCAGGGAGACAGACAGTGCAGCGAAATGCGAGTGAATCAACACGGACGAACTAGCAGCCCCACGGGTTAAAAAGATGCAAGATTAGTTGTACAGTACTTAGCTTTATAACATCCAAGTCCGCTGCGCTGATTGTTGTCACAGTGTAGCACAGGCTGATCGAGTGATATGTAATCAACAGCCGTTTCTTAGCGAATCTCCGACGGACAATTGATTGAGATCATCTTCTGTGCTATATTAACTGCACACACACAACAACAATGTTGCTGGGTGTTGTAGGACTACTGCTTGCGTTTAAAACAAAGTATTTGTCACTGTTCTACAACTTTCCTGTTGATGCAAGCAACTCTCTCACTTTCTCTGCTGCTAGTTCTGCTCTGGGAAAGAAGCCTAATTTATACATCGCAGTACAAGGGTGTCGCACCTAAAATAGCAGACCTACAAGCTCACAATGCGTCGTGGATGCGACGCGCTGTGAGCTTGTAGGTCTGTTTTAAAACATTTTGGCTATAAAAATTGCATAATCCTGGATTAAATATAATATAATATAATATAATATAATATAATATAATAATACAAACCAGGGAGGGACTTTATTGTTTTTCAGGTCAAGGACCCCTTAGCTCAGACAGAGATCAAGCAGGGACCCTCGCTGTAGGCTAGACATTATAGCCTACTGTATCACACAAATATTTGGCAGGCCCCCTGTAATAACCCTGGATTGGGGTCCCTGACTCCCAGTTGTAGACATATAGGCCTACTAATAATGACATAGGCCTTCTATATGATTAGTTATGAAACAATTCTACAGCAGCTTTGTGTTCTCCCAGAATACTATAGGCCTATGTTGGGTTGTTAGACAGAGCCTAGTACTACAGTGAAACAATAAATTGCCTTGAATTTAAATTTCATAAATTTTTAGTCGCTATGTTTTGTACATTTTGGGATTTGGGCTTGAATCGTGGTGAATCGTGAATCGTATCGCATCGTATCGGGAACGGGTGGATCGCGATGTATCGTATCGGCAGGATTTCAATGTATCGCAATTATATCGTATCGCTGGCAGTGTATCGAGGTCCGTATCGTATCGCCTCAGTGGTCGAGATTCGCATCCCTAGTGGACAGTCAGTCCTAAACAACAGATTTAGTAACAGTGACGACAGTCAGTCCTAAAGATCATATTTAACACTTCTAACAGATTTGCCTCCCTTGCTGTGGTGTTGCAGCAAACAGGTCACTTCTAATAGTTTCTTCTCTGAACATTAACTCTCCTACTGCCAGATTATTTATTTATTTATTGGGTCTGGTGCCATCAAAAAGCGGCTTACCTTTGCGACGTTATAGTAGATAGACAGACAGACATTTTTTTTTTTTTTTTTTTTTTTTTTGGTTGTGCACTTGTGCACTTTGGTCTGCCAGGCAGCAGAGGGTGGCCTCATGCGAGAATGAATGTGAATTTGCCTGTTATGTGTTGAAGAAGAAGAAGACCAGTCACTGGCCACAGAGCCTTACAGCCAGAGGAAATCAACAAGGAAGTGAATTGTTCTCCGTTGATCTAACACATAATGGATTTTTTACACCATCACCGCGGAAAATGTGTTTACAGTAGACGGCCGCGCGACCCCTCATCAGCTTACAGTCATCAGACGAACGAACCGAACGAGCGCCGTATTGGCGGAGAGGTCTTGCGTAATCGGGCGAACGTGAACGTTCAAAGCGTTGGGAGAGTTAAGTTGATATAAAAGTTTAGTTTTGTAATTTTTTTAAGTCATTAACAATAATTTCACAGGTGAGCTGTCAATCAACGCCTATGAACCCTAATCCTGTCAATCAATACTGACCTAAAACCTGTCAGTCAATACTGACCTAAAACCTGTCAGTCAAAAAGCCCGACACCTAAAACCTGTCAATCAATAAGACTGACACCTAAAACCTGTCAATCAAAAAGCCCAACACCTAAACCTGTCAATCAAAAAGCCCGAACCTAAACCTGTCAGTCAAAAAGCCAGACACCTAAACTTGTCAATCAACTAAACCTGTCAATCAAAAAGCCCGACACCTAAACCTGTCAGTCAAAAAGCCCGACACCTAAACCTGTCAGTCAAAAAGCCTGACTCCTAAACCTGTCAGTCAAAAAGCCTGACTCCTAAACCTGTCAGTCAAAAAGCCTCACTCCTAAACCTGTCAGTCAAAAAGTCCGAAACGTAAACCTGTCAGTCAAAAAGCCCAACACCTAAACCTGTCAGTCAATAAGACTGACACCTAAAACCTGTCAATCAATAAGACTGACACCTAAAACCTGCCAATCAAAAAGCCTGACACCTAAACCTGTCAGTCAAAAAGCCTGACACGGCGACACCTAAACTTGTCAATCAAAAAGCCTGACACCTAAACCTGTCAATCCAAAGCTGCATTCACACTGGCAGTGACAAAGTGACAGGCTACTCTCCATGAAGGTTCAAACGGACGCCCCAACACTTCTGACGAGCTACAAAAAATGAAAAACAAACTAAAAACAACAGCATTATATTTCAGCGCTCCAACGAACCCAGTGCAGCATCGATCACTCATCGTCTTTGTTCCAACGTTTCCTCTCACCTTCTCCCTCCTCTCCTCACGACTCCTGCTTCAACAGGAGGAGGATTTATTGTTGCTGTCAGCCATGCATGGTTTTGGTTCCCTGTTCTTTTTAAGCTTATATATTTCCCTTTGATTTTCATCATCGTCGCTCGCCACAGTTTTATCACGGGCCGTGTTATAAACGGGATGTTATAGAGGTGGTGCCATGATTCCCCCCCCCCCCCATAAAACATGATTATCAGGTATTATGATTATACTAGGAGGAAGACTTTTTCCAAAAAAGTATACAGAAAGAGTTAAAATTGGGTTTTTATGTGGCCACACCCCCAGTTCATTAAGTATGCATGGATGGCATGGTGGGTGGTGACCCAGCTGATATAGCCACACCCCACAGTGTTGGGTGAATGGTAATTAGGAGAGGAGTTGATACTGTGACACATTTAGTATCTGTGTTTTTTAACTGACACGTTTGACCACAGGTGGCAGCCTCCAAGAGAAAACAAACAAATACTAAGAGAATACATCATTTCTCAAAAAAAAAAACACACCAGGGGGTCTAATGAAGTACTTTCAACCTCCTAGACACATGAAAAACAGAAAAAGTACAAAACTATGGCACCACCTCTTTAAGGATGGGACGATATGAGAATCACGATTATTATTGTGAAAAAAATAAATCACGATTTAAGATATTATCGCGATAATCAAAATCCATTATCCTGGGGCGGAACATTTTACGAAAAATAGCAGATCTACAAGCTCACAACGCGTCGCAATTGCGACGCATTGTGAGCTTGTAGATCGGCTATTTTTGGGCAAAGACATTTGATAGAGAGTGAAAAAAGACTGTATCAAGTACGTATATTATAAGTACCTTTTACCAATTATAGAGGGTTTAAGTGGTACCGGATATGCAGCTCGGCTAATAAAAGGTGAATTGATCCCAGTGCATGACGGAGGACGATATCACCATAAATTAAATCTCCACGATACGTGCGTGCGTGCGTGTGTGTTCAGTAAGCATTGTTTTTTCTCATGTATAAATGTTTGTAGACACACAAGCCTGAGGGAGCATGAATTAACTTTGAAATGTCTGTACATTAAAGCCTGCTGTCTTATGAAAACCTACAGTATGCTACTGCGTGTTGTTGTGTTTGTGTGTGTGCGTGTGTGTGCGTGTGTATGTGTCTAACGTTGCTGTCAGGCAACGGTATCTTCTTACATTGCCTTTTGTTTTTTTTTGTTTTTTTGTTTGTCTTTGTTTTAGTTTTTTCTTGCACTGACGATTGGACACTTTTTGTTTGTCTCTGCACTATTAGGTTGTGTTAGTAGTATTGAGTATTTTGCTTGTGACATGGTGGTGAGATACTTTGACTGTTATGGACACTTTTGTTTGGCACTGTATACGTTGTGCTTAAGGGTTGCCATTTTGCTTTTTTGTTCGTTTAAGTTGGCTGTTTCACATTGACTGTTTTTTACACTTCATGTAAATATTCTTTGTTCCCTTTCTTTGATGTACCTTGCTCTTTACTGTCCTTTTTTTTTAATTCTTTTCATACTTCTCTGTAACTTTGTAAATATCCTTATACTGCTGTGCTGCCTCCGGGCGACTGATTTTCCCCCTTGGAATAATAAAGGCATCTATCTATCTACAAGTTGTGAAAATAAGCAGGTCTACAAGATTGTGACTTGTTGTGAGCTTGTAGACCAACGGTTTTGGATGTACAAGGTTTCCACACAACAGCAACAATATTAAAAATCGAACCTCTGTTCGAAGTGGAGCTGTGTGTGTGTGTGTGTGTGTGGCACTGTAGGCTACAGACAGACAGACAGACAGACAGACAGACAGACAGACACGCAGACATACCCACACACACGGCCACGTATAGGGAGCTTGTGTTCCACACAGCTCCAAAAAGACGCTTGAAGATGGAGAGAGAGAGAGAGAGAGAGAGAGAGAGAGAGAGAGAGACACAGACAGACAGACAGACAGACAGACAGACAGACAGACAGACAGACAGACAGACAGACAGACAGACAGACAGACAGACAGACAGACAGAGAGCAAAGTATAAGCTGATATATGTATATTTTTTTCTCTTTCATCCCCTGGTATTTATACTATAATAATATACAGTAGCCTACTGTTTATTCTGTTCTGTACAAGAAACTTTTCTACTGAACAACTTCAGTGATTGACAAGAAGAGCCAAAGCGCACATTAATATTCAGAGGACTGACACTCATATGCATAATATAATGCCAGATGTGTTTTACACTGTGGTTCTGGTGAACCACTTATTTTACCTATTAATGCATGGAGTGTCTCTCTCTCCTTCTCTCTCTCTCTCTCTCTCTCTCTCTCTCTCTCTCTCTCTGTGTGTGCGTCTGTGTGTGCGGTGTGTGTGTGTGTGTGTGTGTGTGTGTGTGTGTGTGTGTGTGTGTGTGTGTGTGTGTGTGTGTGTGTGTGTGTGTGTGTGCGTGGGTGCGTGCGTGCGTGCGTGCGTGTGTGTGTGTGTTTGTGTGTGTGTGTGTGTGTGTGTGTGTGTGTGTGTGTGTCTGTCTTACGGCGCGGGCAGATAGATGATCCAGATCACAGAAGGTCAGTTTGTGTTCTGGTTATTTTGCATCTGGATCAGCGGACCAGTTGTCCCCATTTAAATTGAAGCAAACACCGAACTAAAAGTTCCTATGATTGGCCGCTAGTTGCGCTGTTCTGGTACCAGAAGCAACATGATCTCCATAGGATTCTATTCATTTCCCCCAAACTTTTGTGTGTGTGTGTGTGTGTGTGTGTGTGTGTGTGTGTGTGTGTGTGTGCGTGCGTGCGTGCGTGCGTGCGTGCGTGCGTGCGTGCGTGCGTGCGTGCGTGCGTGCGTGCGTGCGTGCGTGCGTGCGTGCGTGTGTGTCTGTCTTACGGCGTGGGCAGATAGATGATCCAGATCACAGAAGGTCAGTTTGTGTTCTGGTTATTTTGCATCTGGATCAGCGGACCAGTTGTCCCCATTTAAAATGAAGCAAACACCGAACTAAAAGTTCCTATGATTGGCCGCTAGTTGCGCTGTTCTGGTACCAGAAGCAACATGATCTCCATAGGATTCTATTCATTTCCCCCAAACTTTTACATTTGATTTTCTTACCTTAATAAACATTGTTATAAATACTTTATGGTTCCTGTCACTAGTTTAAAGCCTCGTTTCAAGATATGAGTTTTGTGAAAATATGGTCCAATTTATGTTATATTTGATGTTAAAGCAGGGTATGCTGTAGGAGGGGCTTGTGATCATAGGCTTGTGATGATTCTTCTTTGTGTGCTTTATTTTCGGCAAGCTCAACACCACATTCTCCCAAGTATCGCTGCGGTTGCACGTGACCGTTGGCAGCCTTGGGTACCATTAAAACAATGATGGTGGACACCCATATGAGGGCAAAAAAAACGTCATTTTCGCTCTGATAGAAACCGATGGGTCACGTGACGGTTCACACATTTTGTTCCTTTCTGTCCAGAAAAACATTTATGAGCGCTGCTCTATAGTCTGAAAATTAGGTTCAAGATACTCTAAGTGATATTTCTTTGTTCTCAAGTGTTCACTCTATATTCTCATAGTCACTTCAGCATTGTGGGTGGTGCAGTATTTCTCAGTGACATTGTGAATTAAACATTGCTTTTCTTCAAACTAGATTGATCGCATAAAGATGTGTGGCTTCTACAGAAGCATCATTTTACAACCAGCAGCCCGGTGGTAAATCTACCCTGGACATTATAGCTGGTGATGAAATCCACCATGAAGGATATTTATTTACGGAAACTCGCTGTGAGCTTTATGGCAATTATTATGATCAGAATATACAGCTTTAACAATTTAACTTGTAACATTATTGGTCGGTCAGGTGGAAACCTCATTATGTCCAAAACTAGGGGTGTAACGATACATTTTAATAGCGATTTGATACATATCACCATACATGGTTGACAATACGATACATGGACGATATTGGTTCATTCATGGTGATGTGATACGATATAGTATTAAATTTAATCTGTGTGAAAGGTGTGGATAGTGCAGGTTTTTAAGGGAAACATGTATTATTATGGATATAAATAAGTAAACACAGCGATTATCTGCCAAATACATGTACATTGTATATTGTATATTGACAAACCTGCACCTTGACATGAACCCAGAGATTACACACATTTATCGATAGACCAGTGTAGCTATATGGAAAGGAAAAGTATTTAAACCCCTCCTTTTAATTTTGTCTTCTTAAAAAATGCTAAATACAATGCTCAAGTAGGTAGTATCGATACAATCCATTCTTTGCACTGCCGATTCGATACGATACAAAATAAAACGATACGATTCAATTTTAGCTGTTTTCATTTTGATATATATTTTTTTCTTTCTCTTTTTGATTGATTGATCGATCGATCGATTGATGGATGGGTCAGTCAAAATTGTGCCATGGGCCGGAAGTGGCCTGCGCGCGGGCCTGAGTTTGAGTATCACTGCTGCTACAGTATGTGTGTGTGTGTGTGTGCGCGTGTGTGTGTGTGTGTGTGTGTGTGTGTGTGTGTGTGTGTGTGTGTGTGTGTGTGTGTGTGTGTGTGTGTGTGTGTGTGTGTGTGTGTGTGTGTGTGTGTGTGTGTGTGTGTGTGTGTGGGCTCCTCCTGTGCATCAATGCGCCGTGGGCAGCCATGGGGAAAGATTGTTTAAGGGGCATATGGAAAATTGACTGCACAAAATTAATAAGCTGAACGCTATGCAAGAACAACACAGCACGACAGCAAGACAGGCGACAAAGGCAGCTCAAAGGCAAAGACACACATCGTACTCAGTAAAAAACCCAGAGCGTTGGTTTAACTCAGAGAGTGCTCAAATGGACCCCTTCTGGTTAGGGGTGTAACGATATAGTAACTGTATCGAAATATCGTTTTTAACTTAAAGAATTGAAGTATATCGAAATGAAAACAGCTAAAATCGAATCGTATCGTTTGAATATGTATCGTACCTACTTGTCCATTGTATTTAGCATTTTTAAGAAGAACATTTTAAAAGGTGGGGTTTAATTACTTTTCCTTTCCATATAGCTACACTGGCCTATCGATAAATGTGCGTAATCTCTGGGTTCATGTCAAGGTGCAGGTTTGTCAATATACAATGTCCATGTATTTGGCAGATAATCACTGTGTTTACTTATTTATATCCATAATAATACATGTTTCCCTTAAAAAACCTGCACTATCCACAACTTTCACACAGATTTAATTTATTTGCTAAATAGTTACTATATCGATTTTAAATCACTGAATCGAATCGTATCATATCTCCATGAATGAACCAATATCGTCCATGTATCGTATCGTCAACCATGTATCGTGATATCGATTCGCTATTAAAATGTATCGTTACACTCCTACTTCTGGTCCATTTGGGCACTCTCTGGGTTAAATGAAAGCTGGGGATTCTCACAGTGCTCTGTAAGCCTATAGCACATGTGGCACCAGATGCTTGTGTCAAGAGCACTGAAGAGGAACCGGCTTCACACTGTGAGGAAGGCTCTACAGAACACTGTGACAGAGAGGTTCACAATGTGAGGAAGGCTCTACAGAACACTGTGACAGAGAGGTTCACAATGTGAGGAAGACTCTACAGAACACTGTGACAGAGAGGTTCACAATGTGAGGAAGGCTCTACAGAACACTGTGACAGAGAGGTTCACAATGTGAGGAAGGCTCTACAGAACACTGTGACAGAGAGGTTCACATTGTGAGGAAGGCTCTACAGAACACTGTGACAGAGAGGTTCACAATGTGAGGAAGGCTCTACAGAACACTGTGACAGAGAGGTTCACAATGTGAGGAAGGCTCTACAGAACACTGTGACAGAGAGGTTCACACTGTGAGGAAGGCTCTACAGAACACTGTGACAGAGAGGTTCACAATGTGAGGAAGGCTCTACAGAACACTGTGACAGAGAGGTTCACAATGTGAGGAAGGCTCTACAGAACACTGTGACAGAGAGGTTCACAATGTGAGGAAGGCTCTACAGAACACTGTGACAGAGAGGTTCACAATGTGAGGAAGACTCTACAGAACACTGTGACAGAGAGGTTCACACTGTGAGGAAGGCTCTACAGAACACTGTGACAGAGAGGTTCACAATGTGAGGAAGGCTCTACAGAACACTGTGACAGAGAGGTTCACACTGTGAGGAAGGCTCTACAGAACACTGTGACAGAGAGGTTCACACTGTGAGGAAGGCTCTACAGAACACTGTGACAGAGAGGTTCACAATGTGAGGAAGGCTCTACAGAACACTGTGACAGAGAGGTTCACAATGTGAGGAAGGCTCTACAGAACACTGTGACAGAGAGGTTCACAATGTGAGGAAGGCTCTACAGAACACTGTGACAGAGAGGTTCACAATGTGAGGAAGGCTCTACAGAACACTGTGACAGAGAGGTTCACACTGTGAGGAAGGCTCTACAGAACACTGTGACAGAGAGGTTCACAATAAGAGGAAGGCTCTACAGAACACTGTGACAGAGAGGTTCACAATGTGAGGAAGGCTCTACAGAACACTGTGACAGAGAGGTTCACAATGTGAGGAAGGCTCTAACACTGTGACAGAGAGGTTCACACTGTGAGGAAGGCTCTACAGAACACTGTGACAGAGAGGTTCACACTGTGAGGAAGGCTCTACAGAACACTGTGACAGAGGTTCACAATGTGAGGAAGGCTCTACAGAACACTGTGACAGAGAGGTTCACAATGTGAGGAAGGCTCTACAGAACACTGTGACAGAGAGGTTCACATTGTGAGGAAGGCTCTACAGAACACTGTGACAGAGAGGTTCACACTGTGAGGAAGGCTCTACAGAACACTGTGACAGAGAGGTTCACAATGTGAGGAAGGCTCTACAGAACACTGTGGCAGAGAGGTTCACACTGTGAGGAAGGCTCTACAGAACACTGTGACAGAGAGGTTCACACTGTGAGGAAGGCTCTACAGAACACTGTGACAGAGAGGTTCACATTGTGAGGAAGGCTCTACAGAACACTGTGACAGAGAGGTTCACACTGTGAGGAAGGCTCTACAGAACACTGTGACAGAGAGGTTCACATTGTGAGGAAGGCTCTACAGAACACTGTGACAGAGAGGTTCACACTGTGAGGAAGGCTCTACAGAACACTGTGACAGAGAGGTTCACAATGTGAGGAAGGCTCTACAGAACACTGTGACAGAGAGGTTCACAATGTGAGGAAGGCTCTACAGAACACTGTGACAGAGAGGTTCACACTGTGAGGAAGGCTCTACAGAACACTGTGACAGAGAGGTTCACACTGTGAGGAAGGCTCTACAGAACACTGTGACAGAGAGGTTCACAATGTGAGGAAGGCTCTAAAGAACACTGTGACAGAGAGGTTCACATTGTGAGGAAGGCTCTACACTGTGACAGAGAGGTGTGAGGAAGGCTCTACAGAACACTGTGACAGAGAGGTTCACACTGTGAGGAAGGCTCTACAGAACACTGTGACAGAGAGGTTCACAATGTGAGGAAGGCTCTACAGAACACTGTGACAGAGAGGTTCACAATGTGAGGAAGGCTCTACAGAACACTGTGACAGAGAGGTTCACAATGTGAGGAAGGCTCTACAGAACACTGTGACAGAGAGGTTCACAATGTGAGGAAGGCTCTACAGAACACTGTGACAGAGAGGTTCACAATGTGAGGAAGGCTCTACAGAACACTGTGACAGAGAGGTTCACACTGTGAGGAAGACTCTACAGAACACTGTGACAGAGAGGTTCACAATGTGAGGAAGGCTCTACAGAACACTGTGACAGAGAGGTTCACAATGTGAGGAAGGCTCTACAGAACACTGTGACAGAGAGGTTCACACTGTGAGGAAGGCTCTACAGAACACTGTGACAGAGAGGTTCACAATGTGAGGAAGGCTCTACAGAACACTGTGACAGAGAGGTTCACACTGTGAGGAAGGCTCTACAGAACACTGTGACAGAGAGGTTCACATTGTGAGGAAGGCTCTACAGAACACTGTGACAGAGAGGTTCACACTGTGAGGAAGGCTCTACAGAACACTGTGACAGAGAGGTTCACAATGTGAGGAAGGCTCTACAGAACACTGTGACAGAGAGGTTCACACTGTGAGGAAGGCTCTACAGAACACTGTGACAGAGAGGTTCACATTGTGAGGAAGGCTCTACAGAACACTGTGACAGAGAGGTTCACACTGTGAGGAAGGCTCTACAGAACACTGTGACAGAGAGGTTCACATTGTGAGGAAGGCTCTACAGAACACTGTGACAGAGAGGTTCACACTGTGAGGAAGGCTCTACAGAACACTGTGACAGGGAGGTTCACACTGTGAGGAAGGCTCTACAGAACACTGTGACAGAGAGGTTCACAATGTGAGGAAGGCTCTACAGAACACTGTGACAGAGAGGTTCACAATGTGAGGAAGGCTCTACAGAACACTGTGACAGAGAGGTTCACACTGTGAGGAAGACTCTACAGAACACTGTGACAGAGAGGTTCACAATGTGAGGAAGGCTCTACAGAACACTGTGACAGAGAGGTTCACACTGTGAGGAAGGCTCTACAGAACACTGTGACAGAGAGGTTCACATTGTGAGGAAGGCTCTACACTGTGACAGAGAGGTGTGAGGAAGGCTCTACAGAACACTGTGACAGAGAGGTTCACACTGTGAGGAAGGCTCTACAGAACACTGTGACAGAGAGGTTCACAATGTGAGGAAGACTCTACAGAACACTGTGACAGAGAGGTTCACAATGTGAGGAAGACTCTACAGAACACTGTGACAGAGAGGTTCACACTGTGAGGAAGGCTCTACAGAACACTGTGACAGAGAGGTTCACAATGTGAGGAAGGCTCTACAGAACACTGACAGGGAGGTTCACAATGTGAGGAAGGCTCTACAGAACACTGTGACAGGGAGGTTCACAATGTGAGGAAGGCTCTAACACTGTGACAGAGAGGTGTGAGGAAGGCTCTACAGAACACTGTGACAGAGAGGTTCACACTGTGAGGAAGGCTCTACAGAACACTGTGACAGAGAGGTTCACATTGTGAGGAAGGCTCTACAGAACACTGTGACAGAGAGGTTCACACTGTGAGGAAGGCTCTACAGAACACTGTGACAGAGAGGTTCACAATGTGAGGAAGGCTCTACAGAACACTGTGACAGAGAGGTTCACACTGTGAGGAAGGCTCTACAGAACACTGTGACAGAGAGGTTCACATTGTGAGGAAGGCTCTACAGAACACTGTGACAGAGAGGTTCACACTGTGAGGAAGGCTCTACAGAACACTGTGACAGGGAGGTTCACAATGTGAGGAAGGCTCTACAGAACACTGTGACAGAGAGGTTCACAATGTGAGGAAGGCTCTACAGAACACTGTGACAGAGAGGTTCACAATGTGAGGAAGGCTCTACAGAACACTGTGACAGAGAGGTTCACACTTACAGGCAGGATTTGTTGGATGGGGGGCATTTATTCATGTCTGTTGGGGATATGATTTCCATAATCAACATGAGAGCCTATAATTGCATATAGCTGGTTATATATACCTTTTGATCGTGATCAAGCAAGGAGCCACACAATGACAAAATGCATCCTAAATCTACACCTACTACATTAAAGCTCGTAGTTATATCGGGTGTGGTTGTTAGATGTTTACAGGACCTATTAGGCATTTGCAATGTCCATTTATTAGGCCAATATTATACCAAGTACAGTCATTACAGAGTGTACAACTATCATTATTCTGCGGTTCAAACTGATCCTTCCTGCTTCCTGTACTGTCACATTCATTCAACTCATTTTGGGTTAGAGTTATACATACTGTACATTTCTACAATGTTATTACAGAGTTATGTGCCCTCCACACTACAGGCGGTTGCCGCCGGGGCTGCCGCTAGGATCAGCGGTAGCCGCACCGCGGTGAGACACAAACACACTCGCTCAGTGAGTAAACGCTGCACGGTATTTCACAAAGATGAACACAATCCATCTCTCACCGCCCGCGTACGCATGCACAAACGAGCACGCTCACGGGGGATTACTATCTCTACAATGTTATTACAGAGTTATACGTACTGTACATTTCTACAATGTTATTACAGTGTATTTAAAACTCTCAGGCAGAAACCTCCTATCTCCACATTCTAACTTTTTGTATTGTTTTCATAAATGAAAGGAGTAGTTCACCCCCAAAATGACTTTTTTCCCCCCTATTGATTACTCACGCCATGGAGACTTGAGTTCAATTAAAAATAAATGTACAATGACAAAACTTTGATTATAATAAATTTACCCCCCTTTGATTCCATACTCAATGGGGGTAAATCTATTCTAATCACATTTTTGTTTTGGGAATGCGACAAAAGCCAAAAAATATTATTGATACTGATTATATATATTGAATCTCCATGAGTAATCAATAGAAAAAAGAAGAAGAAAAAAGAAAAATAAAAAAAAACATTTTGGGGGTGAACTACTCCTTTAAAGCCCTGCTTAGCGTCACACAAAAGTAGCAGATCCACAAGCGTGAAACGCAGCGTTGAGCGATGTGTTTCAGGCTTGTAGATCTGCTACTTTTGCTGTTTTTTTAATAGAATTTTGAAAATGTAGAGTTTTGGACATACAAGGTTTCCACCCGACAGCAAGGATAAGTGGAGTCGTTGGTTCAGTAAACAGCTGTTGTTTGGCTGCAGCTGCAGAATGGATGTGTAATTGTGTGCTAATTAGCAGCGTTGCTGCAGCAATCATCAGTCCATTTGCGGAGCAGGACTCGCTCTGCTGCATTATTGATAAAGCTTATTACTGCAAAATGAAGCGCTGGGCGGCACAGACGCTTTGGAGAGCACTTTACCCTGGAGGGAGGAGGGGTGTATGAGAACGTCCTTGATAGTTAAATGTCACAGAGTTGCAAAGAAGCTGTACAGAATTCGCACACGCGAGCACGCACGCACGCACGCACGCACGCACGCACGCACGCGCGCGCGCGCGCGCGCGCGCACACGCGCACACACACACACACACACACACACACACACACACACACACACACACACACACACACACACACACACACACACACACACACACACACACACACACACACACACACACACACACACACACACACAATTTAATCATGTTTGCACGATAAGAAAGTAGCCTACACAAGGACACAAACACTACAGGTGCAGGTGCAGCTTAGATTGCAAGTCCTGGCACATGTCTTCACCATACAACAACAACAACGTCACTCTGCGTCTCAGCCACATATGGCGGCCACCAACCGTAGCAGAGACAGTTACACATCTTGGCCAGTTCTGCCTGGCCTCTGGACATCCCAAACTGTCTGCAGGGGTCGGCAACCCAAAATGTTGAAAGAGCCATATTGGACCAAAAAAAACTAAAAACAAATCTGTCTGGAGCCGCAAAAAAATTAAAGCCTTATATAAGCCCTATAATGAAGGCAACACATGCTGTAAGTGTCTATATTAGCTATATTATCCTACTATCAAAATGACCAAGTAGACTACAAATACATAATTCATGATTAAATGTTTATTTTCCCTGCAGCGCATCCTGGAGAGAATGTTGACATTTAATATTTATTCTACACATTTTCACAGCATTGGAAAACATTAAGAATGTTTGTGTCATGTCTGTCCTCCTACAGAAACCATATTAAAACTAAAAATATATTTTCCCCCCCATCTTTTTCCATTCTCATACATTTTTGAAAAAGATCAAGGGAGCCACTAGGGCGGTGCTAAAGAGCCGTGGGTTGCTGACCCCCGGGTCTAAACCCTCCAACAATCAGTCTGTGGGCGACATGTCCCAGGATGGACCATCAGAGAAAGCAAAGTTCCCAGTCTCACACCGTCGTCGGGTGACAAAGCACCGCCATGGGCCTAGAAGTTCACCCACCGCTGCTCCGATAGCAGACAGACACACTGAAGTCGTTGCGTCCACTTGCTTGCCTCTCCCTCGACAGCAGCATCGAGGGAGGGACAGTCAGGTGGCGTCGGTCACCGGCGAGTCTGGTGTCTTCATGTTGATCGTGATCAAAGCTCGGAGCCACAGAATGACAAGATGCGTCCTAAATCTACACCTACTACATTAACTTCGCTCATAAAATCACAGCCGGCCAATATATATATATATATATATATATATATATATATATATATATATATATATTTTTTTTTATGCCATATGCTTGTCCAACCTTGACTACAGTGTAATACAGTAGTGCCAACTGAAACTTTGGTTGACTAAACAATGCTGATCTGTATGAATTTAACACATAATAATTTAACACTTATACACGTATCATTATTTAGCCTGATGCATTCTTGTTGCATGCACATATAGGATACCTGCAGCAGTCCTGTAGCCAGAATGCTGTGTTGGTATGTGAGGAGTGACGAGGACACATTTGCACACACTGTAAACCTGTTTAGCAAAGTATCCATTTGTGTACTTGGCTCATGAATGGAGAAGAACGTGTTCAAGTGTGCAAAACAACTAAACTGGTGGAATGCTGTGGTGTCATGTGAAGCGACCAGTACACACACACACACACACACACACACACACACACACACACACACACACACACACACACACACACACACACACACACACACACACACACACACACACACACACACACACACACACACACACACACACACACACACACACACACACACACACACACACACACCAAAACTTTAGCAAAGCAATTTTATACATGCAATGTTTACAGGTATATTTTGGTACACTGCTGTTGCCTGCCTCATAGGTGCAGATGCTAGTGACTAAAGTTACAGTTCAGAGCGTTCACACACATCACCTGACCGTCAGAGGTGTCACACGTCGCTGCCACAGGCTCTGATGCCTGACAGAGTTCTGGACCGAGGTGGATTCCCAGACCGGGGCAAAGCTTCGCTGCATGCCACTACCTGACTCTACCTCTCTCCTCTTTCATGTCTCTTTACACTGTGAATGATTAGTAAGGCAAGAAAAGACAAAAAATGAAGGGTTAGGGAGTCTGTTTTTCAACGTCTAGATTTCAGATAACAACATTCAAATAAGCATCATCTCACAGCACTGCTGTATGGGGCCGAGACATGGACCCTTGTCAAAGAAAACCTAAACATCATTATACTATACACAAACTATGAGTTACAAATGTATAAATTAACAACGTTTTTTTGTGTGGATTGCGATAGAATAGAACCCACCCCCTCCCCCCATCTCTCTCACTCACACACACACACACACACACACACACACACACACACACACACACACACACACACACACACACACACACACACACACACACACACACACACACACACACACACACACACACACACACACACACACACACACACACACACACACACACACACACACACACACACATCGTAAAACGACCACGTAGCAGAGCGCTCGCTTCATTAACCTCATTACGACCGCCCAGTCTATCGAGGGTGAGAAAGATTACACAGTGTTGATTACCGTTAATTAACATTGATTGTAATTAATCCCGGGGAGCCGTGCCAAACCAGACAGAGACCTGCAGGCCATGGGCTGTGCAGAGCAATCCTATGTACAGTAAATGTACATTGACTTGTTTACCTACAGGCCATGGGCTGTGCAGAGAACTCCTATACGATGTCAGAGTGTGGTCTAACAGACACCAACTCGCTGCCCTCCACACTCTCCTATCTATGATCAGGGTCTTGAGCTCTACAGTGTTGTTAGCTAGTGCATCTACTAGGGGTGTAACGATACATTTTAATAGCGATTCAATACATATCACGATACATGGACGATATTGGTTCATTCATGGCGATACGATACGATTCAATGATTTAAAATCGATATAGTAACTATTTAGCAAAGAAATTAAATCTGTGTGAAAGGTGTGGATAGGGCAGGTTTTTTTAAGGGAAACATGTATTATTATGGATATAAATAAGTAAACACAGTGATTATCTGCCAAATACATGGACATTGTATAGTGACAAACATGACATGAACCCAGAGATGACGCACATTTATCGATAGACCAGTGTAGCTACCGGTATATGGAAAGGAAAAGTAATTAAACCCATCCTTCTCATTTTTTCTTCTTAAAAATGCTAAATACAATGCACAAGTAGGTAGTATCGATACAATCGTTTCTTTGCACTGCCGATTCGATACGATACAAAATAAAACGATACAATTCGATTTTAGCTGTTTTAATTTACAGGCAGTGGTTCTGGGTGCCTGACGCAGTGCCCTGCCTCATCCTTCTCTCTCTGACTTTGTGAAGTAGAGGTCCACACACTCCTATATGTCCTATATACAGTATACTGTACATTGACTTGTTTAATGATCCTACTCCAGCTGTCTGCAGTGGGTCACTGCACACATTTTATATTGGAGAGGTTTTAAAAGGACATTCATTCATTTTGAAACTATTGCAAAGGTTCTACTGCTGTACAGGAAAGGCATGTCTTAATCTTAATCTCTTTTTGTGAATACATGCTATATGCTAATACAATATAATGTATACACGTGGGGTGGTTGTATTTGGCTCTTCTATCAAGACATTTAGAGCCTGTGTCTAGGTTGGATACGACCTTTGACACCATCCTGTTTCTAGTTTGACATCATTCAGAGCAGCCAGGCTCTCTTAGCTCAGTGGTAAATGTCTTGCACAGGAGACCCGGGTTCAGATAGAAGAGGAAAGTTACCGTACTTAAAGAAGTCTGCTGCCAGCAGTCAGATCACTAACTAACACTGTAGAGACGTGACCGTATTACAGCCGTCCTGGCTGCTCTATACGGGCTGCCTGGGAGCTTTAGAGTGATTTTAAAATGTCATTGATCATTTTTTTAAGCCCTACATGGACAGACTGAGTTATGCTGGTCTCCTTTAAGCCTGGGACTCACCTCGACTCACCTCGTTGCGGCCCGGTGGGCATCTTTCTACTGTAGGGTTTGGAACGCTCTGTCCCGGGAGCTTAGGCTAGCAGAATATCAGTGTCTTCTTTTAATTCGCTTCTGAAAACACACCTTTACATTATGTTAACTGTTTTCTGCAAGTTTACATGCTTCACTTAACAACTCTGATTGCATGACTTGTTTTATCGGCTGACTACTGACATGCCCATACCACGGCTCAACATGGCATCCCCCGTAGCAGACTGTGAAGAAAATGGTAGGAGTGAGTCAAGAACATACGTGCTCATCGCCGCTGTGTCTCTCAGAATTGTCACAGGTACTTTTTCCTGTGAGCCCACAAGAGAGATAAACCCCCTTTCCACAAACGGTCGAAACGCCTCATCTACACCGCCGAGACTACTCTCGCTCTCATGTAGAGGACCTACCGACCTCACATTTGACACAGGCCCAATGGCCGCAGTCGACTTCACCTCCATCGTTCCATCTCTTTGTTTCCATGAATAACAGTCTGCTTTAATGTGACCTTTCTTGCCACAGTATTGACATGTTTTTTCACCGTCACGGGCAGCCCAACTTCTCCCATCCTCCGGTTTCGAATTCCTATGGAAAGGCGCGCTGTGACCACCCTCCCCATGGCTGGATGTGACACCCTCCCGGTGCGTAACTTGGGCGCCCTGCGGTACCCAGTCTCTGTGTGTCAACACATACTGATCAGCTAACGCAGCAGCTTCTGCCACAGTTTTAGTCTGCTGTTCAGTGACATAAGTAGCAATACGACTTTGAATGGCAATTTTAAACTGCTCTAACAGTATTAAGTCACATAACTTCTCCATTGTGTCCCCACCTGCAGCCATACGCCACCGGTTAAAGTTTATGACCAGTTCCCGCGAGAACTCCAAATATGACTGGTCGTCAGTTTTCCTATTATTCCTAAAGCGCTGCCGATAACTTTCAGGCACCATCTCGTACGCTTTAAGGACAGCAGCTTTAACAGTAGCATAGGTTAAACTATCAGTTACTGATAACGCGGAATATGCATCTTGTGCCTTCCCAGTTAGAACGCACTGTAGCATCACAGTCAGGTCAGCCGCAGGCCAACCTCTCGAGTCTGCCAACCTTTCAAACAAAGAAAAAAAAGTTTCAGGCTCTTTTTCATTGAATTTTGGCATTAACCTCAAATTGTTAACCAGGTCAAAAGGCCGCTTTTCTACAGCTGGGCCTCCACCAGGATCTAACAGCCTCTGATCCATTTTACCTTCTTTTACCAGTTCTACCCTTTCCCTCTGCAAATTAATCCTGAGTTTTTCCATTTCAATTTTCCCTTTTTCAATTCCAACCCTTTCTTTTTCAATTACCCCCTGTTGCTTTGTCCTCTCCATTTCGAGCTGAATAAGCAACAGTTCTTTTTGTTGTTCAAATGAAAACTGACCCTGACTAGGTAACGGCAACACATTGCTTTTGCTTCCCTCTGTTTCAACTTCTGACTCTGGCAAGATGCCAATCTCTCCTAAATTGGCCATTAACACCAATTTAATGGTTTGGGTTTTGCGTCTCCTGTCCCCAACGTCAACCTTATAATGATCAGCAATTTCCAACAGCTGCTCCTTACTACAACCATCCAAAAAGTCATCGGACGGTGACGCCACAAACTTGTCAATTTGAGCCATAGTTACGTTTGAATGTTACAGACAAAATTAAGTGAAACACCAATACAATTTTGAGCACACAGGAGCGTCCCCTAACTGCCTAGCCAAAGCTTATCTAACTCACCCCTAGCTCTTCATGAGGTCTGCGTGGGTATTTACGCACTTGCTATACCTGGGGACAACGCAACCGGTTGATAGCCGCGCTGCCACACCAAGTACTGTGCCCCCGGAAGGCGCGTAGGTGACCCCAACACTACCAGAAAAATAACAAACCCCACGAAGGTTTAAAGAAACACAGCGTGGCTTTGCCTTACATGGGACAACAGCAGAAGCTCCGTACAAATGTCTACTCAAAATATGCAGTATAAGTGTGTCACAAAACTCAGCCCAACATTCAAATAACTCCAATGCCCAACGGAAAAATACGGTAACTCAAAAAATGCATTTTAACGGTAACAAAACAGCAAACAAGACTGCACCCACCGAAAAATAATTTGAAAACCGCGTCAAAATAGACAATGGGGAATCCAGAGCCAAACTCCCCAACCGCATCTAATTGGCAAAAATTTACCCCACAGGGAAACCCCAATTACTTCTAGTTACAGACCGGCTATCAAAAACACCTCTGTAGGTGCGCGCACAAAATATTTAACTTTAACCAAACTTTAAAGTTCAAATACTCACGTTAAGACGAGCCCCCATTTGTCATGACTGGCTCAGGTCACAACAAAAGATTGGGGAGAGGAGACATGGCAAAAGTGTAACAAGGTGTATTTATTAAATAAAGGCTAACATAACAACTAAAGGTGGTCAACAACATGCCAAAAGGATCCTATGAAGTGTGGAGTCAGTAATCAGTGGTGTAAATGTGGATGTGTGGAACATGGTGTTGTGCAGGGTGTTGGATGGAAAGTAAAGCTAGAACTAACTAAACATAACAGAACATAAAGCAACAGGGCTGGTGGAGACAGGTCAGCCTCCTCTGGATCTCTGCTTCAGAATGGCATGGGCTGGCTTTTTATAGACTCCTGGAGGCACCGGGCCCAGGTGCTCTCCAATGAGCCATTAGACCAACGAGCCAATGAGGCCCCACCCAGCTCACCTATTAGGACACAGTTAAGCAAGGCAACGAGCCCCAATGACTCAGACTTAATGTGTGGGGCATCACACCCCCCCCCTTAAAGTCGTGGCTCCCACTAGGATCCATGACTCAGTAAATAAACTATTTACTTTAAGGTACTCATTTAATTCAATTAAGGATAACAAAATGATAACAAACCCCATTAAACCAAAATGCAATAATATACCCCCCAATCAGTGCATTCTACATAAGCAATTTTAACATTAATGTATACCATGGTTTTACTACATTTTAAGTACTTTTCAATGATTCGTCTACCAATAGAGCACTAGTAACAATCTATACTATAGCCCTGGCCCTGCAATACTCCTGGACTCTCCTCCCCCCTCAACGGCTGGATCAGGTGTTTCAGCTATAGCAATGATGCCGTCAAGGAGCAGGACAGGCCAGGGATTGCAACACCAGGCACTAAAAAAAACAAGAGACAGCAAGCATTAGATATGGACGCTCGTACACTGGTTTAACAGCTCTACATCTCAACCATTTAGTCCTCTACCTCAGTCACTGCCACTGACTGAGAAGATGGACTGACTCACAAGTCACGACCATGGCAAGGTCGCAACAGGTTTACATGACATAACTGAGTAGTTTTGCGAAAATTAGGAGTTGAAATGAGGTAGGTGACCTCTGACATACGCTCAACAACAGTGTATGGACCTGTAAGCTTTGCTTGAAAAGGTAAAAGAGCAAACACCTGCTCACCCGGTCTGAATTTCCGACGTTCAGACCGCTGACCAAATGAACCCTTCATTTTTACTTTAGCATTTTCACAGATCACATTAGTAGGCTTAGAGGAGATAATGCGATTCAACAATGGAGGTGCTGACACATTTTCCCACACACGAGCCCCAGCATGCTCGTTACCCAGGAGAACATCAACTCCAGCCACCGGTAATGCAGTACGCAACGCCACCTCCACCGGGCCCTGAACCAGGCCACATTCTAAATTGATTTTGTGTATAGGAGAAGGGATTACGGACATGCCCATACCACGGCTCAACATGGCATCCCCCGTAGCAGACTGTGAAGAAAATGGTAGGAGTGAGTCAAGAACATACGTGCTCATCGCCGCTGTGTCTCTCAGAATTGTCACAGGTACTTTTTCCTGTGAGCCCACAAGAGAGATAAACCCCCTTTCCACAAACGGTCGAAACGCCTCATCTACACCGCCGAGACTACTCTCGCTCTCATGTAGAGGACCTACCGACCTCACATTTGACACAGGCCCAATGGCCGCAGTCGACTTCACCTCCATCGTTCCATCTCTTTGTTTCCATGAATAACAGTCTGCTTTAATGTGACCTTTCTTGCCACAGTATTGACATGTTTTTTCACCGTCACGGGCAGCCCAACTTCTCCCATCCTCCGGTTTCAAATTCCTATGGAAAGGCGCGCTGTGACCACCCTCCCCATGGCTGGATGTGACACCCTCCCGGTGCGTAACTTGGGCGCCCTGCGGTACCCAGTCTCTGTGTGTCAACACATACTGATCAGCTAACGCAGCAGCTTCTGCCACAGTTTTAGTCTGCTGTTCAGTGACATAAGTAGCAATACGACTTTGAATGGCAATTTTAAACTGCTCTAACAGTATTAAGTCACATAACTTCTCCATTGTGTCCCCACCTGCAGCCATACGCCACCGGTTAAAGTTTATGACCAGTTCCCGCGAGAACTCCAAATATGACTGGTCGTCAGTTTTCCTATTATTCCTAAAGCGCTGCCGATAACTTTCAGGCACCATCTCGTACGCTTTAAGGACAGCAGCTTTAACAGTAGCATAGGTTAAACTATCAGTTACTGATAACGCGGAATATGCATCTTGTGCCTTCCCAGTTAGAACGCACTGTAGCATCACAGTCAGGTCAGCCGCAGGCCAACCTCTCGAGTCTGCCAACCTTTCAAACAAAGAAAAAAAAGTTTCAGGCTCTTTTTCATTGAATTTTGGCATTAACCTCAAATTGTTAACCAGGTCAAAAGGCCGCTTTTCTACAGCTGGGCCTCCACCAGGATCTAACAGCCTCTGATCCATTTTACCTTCTTTTACCAGTTCTACCCTTTCCCTCTGCAAATTAATCCTGAGTTTTTCCATTTCAATTTTCCCTTTTTCAATTCCAACCCTTTCTTTTTCAATTACCCCCTGTTGCTTTGTCCTCTCCATTTCGAGCTGAATAAGCAACAGTTCTTTTTGTTGTTCAAATGAAAACTGACCCTGACTAGGTAACGGCAACACATTGCTTTTGCTTCCCTCTGTTTCAACTTCTGACTCTGGCAAGATGCCAATCTCTCCTAAATTGGCCATTAACACCAATTTAATGGTTTGGGTTTTGCGTCTCCTGTCCCCAACGTCAACCTTATAATGATCAGCAATTTCCAACAGCTGCTCCTTACTACAACCATCCAAAAAGTCATCGGACGGTGACGCCACAAACTTGTCAATTTGAGCCATAGTTACGTTTGAATGTTACAGACAAAATTAAGTGAAACACCAATACAATTTTGAGCACACAGGAGCGTCCCCTAACTGCCTAGCCAAAGCTTATCTAACTCACCCCTAGCTCTTCATGAGGTCTGCGTGGGTATTTACGCACTTGCTATACCTGGGGACAACGCAACCGGTTGATAGCCGCGCTGCCACACCAAGTACTGTGCCCCCGGAAGGCGCGTAGGTGACCCCAACACTACCAGAAAAATAACAAACCCCACGAAGGTTTAAAGAAACACAGCGTGGCTTTGCCTTACATGGGACAACAGCAGAAGCTCCGTACAAATGTCTACTCAAAATATGCAGTATAAGTGTGTCACAAAACTCAGCCCAACATTCAAATAACTCCAATGCCCAACGGAAAAATACGGTAACTCAAAAAATGCATTTTAACGGTAACAAAACAGCAAACAAGACTGCACCCACCGAAAAATAATTTGAAAACCGCGTCAAAATAGACAATGGGGAATCCAGAGCCAAACTCCCCAACCGCATCTAATTGGCAAAAATTTACCCCACAGGGAAACCCCAATTACTTCTAGTTACAGACCGGCTATCAAAAACACCTCTGTAGGTGCGCGCACAAAATATTTAACTTTAACCAAACTTTAAAGTTCAAATACTCACGTTAAGACGAGCCCCCATTTGTCATGACTGGCTCAGGTCACAACAAAAGATTGGGGAGAGGAGACATGGCAAAAGTGTAACAAGGTGTATTTATTAAATAAAGGCTAACATAACAACTAAAGGTGGTCAACAACATGCCAAAAGGATCCTATGAAGTGTGGAGTCAGTAATCAGTGGTGTAAATGTGGATGTGTGGAACATGGTGTTGTGCAGGGTGTTGGATGGAAAGTAAAGCTAGAACTAACTAAACATAACAGAACATAAAGCAACAGGGCTGGTGGAGACAGGTCAGCCTCCTCTGGATCTCTGCTTCAGAATGGCATGGGCTGGCTTTTTATAGACTCCTGGAGGCACCGGGCCCAGGTGCTCTCCAATGAGCCATTAGACCAACGAGCCAATGAGGCCCCACCCAGCTCACCTATTAGGACACAGTTAAGCAAGGCAACGAGCCCCAATGACTCAGACTTAATGTGTGGGGCATCACACCCCCCCCCTTAAAGTCGTGGCTCCCACTAGGATCCATGACTCAGTAAATAAACTATTTACTTTAAGGTACTCATTTAATTCAATTAAGGATAACAAAATGATAACAAACCCCATTAAACCAAAATGCAATAATATACCCCCCAATCAGTGCATTCTACATAAGCAATTTTAACATTAATGTATACCATGGTTTTACTACATTTTAAGTACTTTTCAATGATTCGTCTACCAATAGAGCACTAGTAACAATCTATACTATAGCCCTGGCCCTGCAATACTCCTGGACTCTCCTCCCCCCTCAACGGCTGGATCAGGTGTTTCAGCTATAGCAATGATGCCGTCAAGGAGCAGGACAGGCCAGGGATTGCAACACCAGGCACTAAAAAAAACAAGAGACAGCAAGCATTAGATATGGACGCTCGTACACTGGTTTAACAGCTCTACATCTCAACCATTTAGTCCTCTACCTCAGTCACTGCCACTGACTGAGAAGATGGACTGACTCACAAGTCACGACCATGGCAAGGTCGCAACAGGTTTACATGACATAACTGAGTAGTTTTGCGAAAATTAGGAGTTGAAATGAGGTAGGTGACCTCTGACATACGCTCAACAACAGTGTATGGACCTGTAAGCTTTGCTTGAAAAGGTAAAAGAGCAAACACCTGCTCACCCGGTCTGAATTTCCGACGTTCAGACCGCTGACCAAATGAACCCTTCATTTTTACTTTAGCATTTTCACAGATCACATTAGTAGGCTTAGAGGAGATAATGCGATTCAACAATGGAGGTGCTGACACATTTTCCCACACACGAGCCCCAGCATGCTCGTTACCCAGGAGAACATCAACTCCAGCCACCGGTAATGCAGTACGCAACGCCACCTCCACCGGGCCCTGAACCAGGCCACATTCTAAATTGATTTTGTGTATAGGAGAAGGGATTACGGACATGCCCATACCACGGCTCAACATGGCATCCCCCGTAGCAGACTGTGAAGAAAATGGTAGGAGTGAGTCAAGAACATACGTGCTCATCGCCGCTGTGTCTCTCAGAATTGTCACAGGTACTTTTTCCTGTGAGCCCACAAGAGAGATAAACCCCCTTTCCACAAACGGTCGAAACGCCTCATCTACACCGCCGAGACTACTCTCGCTCTCATGTAGAGGACCTACCGACCTCACATTTGACACAGGCCCAATGGCCGCAGTCGACTTCACCTCCATCGTTCCATCTCTTTGTTTCCATGAATAACAGTCTGCTTTAATGTGACCTTTCTTGCCACAGTATTGACATGTTTTTTCACCGTCACGGGCAGCCCAACTTCTCCCATCCTCCGGTTTCAAATTCCTATGGAAAGGCGCGCTGTGACCACCCTCCCCATGGCTGGATGTGACACCCTCCCGGTGCGTAACTTGGGCGCCCTGCGGTACCCAGTCTCTGTGTGTCAACACATACTGATCAGCTAACGCAGCAGCTTCTGCCACAGTTTTAGTCTGCTGTTCAGTGACATAAGTAGCAATACGACTTTGAATGGCAATTTTAAACTGCTCTAACAGTATTAAGTCACATAACTTCTCCATTGTGTCCCCACCTGCAGCCATACGCCACCGGTTAAAGTTTATGACCAGTTCCCGCGAGAACTCCAAATATGACTGGTCGTCAGTTTTCCTATTATTCCTAAAGCGCTGCCGATAACTTTCAGGCACCATCTCGTACGCTTTAAGGACAGCAGCTTTAACAGTAGCATAGGTTAAACTATCAGTTACTGATAACGCGGAATATGCATCTTGTGCCTTCCCAGTTAGAACGCACTGTAGCATCACAGTCAGGTCAGCCGCAGGCCAACCTCTCGAGTCTGCCAACCTTTCAAACAAAGAAAAAAAAGTTTCAGGCTCTTTTTCATTGAATTTTGGCATTAACCTCAAATTGTTAACCAGGTCAAAAGGCCGCTTTTCTACAGCTGGGCCTCCACCAGGATCTAACAGCCTCTGATCCATTTTACCTTCTTTTACCAGTTCTACCCTTTCCCTCTGCAAATTAATCCTGAGTTTTTCCATTTCAATTTTCCCTTTTTCAATTCCAACCCTTTCTTTTTCAATTACCCCCTGTTGCTTTGTCCTCTCCATTTCGAGCTGAATAAGCAACAGTTCTTTTTGTTGTTCAAATGAAAACTGACCCTGACTAGGTAACGGCAACACATTGCTTTTGCTTCCCTCTGTTTCAACTTCTGACTCTGGCAAGATGCCAATCTCTCCTAAATTGGCCATTAACACCAATTTAATGGTTTGGGTTTTGCGTCTCCTGTCCCCAACGTCAACCTTATAATGATCAGCAATTTCCAACAGCTGCTCCTTACTACAACCATCCAAAAAGTCATCGGACGGTGACGCCACAAACTTGTCAATTTGAGCCATAGTTACGTTTGAATGTTACAGACAAAATTAAGTGAAACACCAATACAATTTTGAGCACACAGGAGCGTCCCCTAACTGCCTAGCCAAAGCTTATCTAACTCACCCCTAGCTCTTCATGAGGTCTGCGTGGGTATTTACGCACTTGCTATACCTGGGGACAACGCAACCGGTTGATAGCCGCGCTGCCACACCAAGTACTGTGCCCCCGGAAGGCGCGTAGGTGACCCCAACACTACCAGAAAAATAACAAACCCCACGAAGGTTTAAAGAAACACAGCGTGGCTTTGCCTTACATGGGACAACAGCAGAAGCTCCGTACAAATGTCTACTCAAAATATGCAGTATAAGTGTGTCACAAAACTCAGCCCAACATTCAAATAACTCCAATGCCCAACGGAAAAATACGGTAACTCAAAAAATGCATTTTAACGGTAACAAAACAGCAAACAAGACTGCACCCACCGAAAAATAATTTGAAAACCGCGTCAAAATAGACAATGGGGAATCCAGAGCCAAACTCCCCAACCGCATCTAATTGGCAAAAATTTACCCCACAGGGAAACCCCAATTACTTCTAGTTACAGACCGGCTATCAAAAACACCTCTGTAGGTGCGCGCACAAAATATTTAACTTTAACCAAACTTTAAAGTTCAAATACTCACGTTAAGACGAGCCCCCATTTGTCATGACTGGCTCAGGTCACAACAAAAGATTGGGGAGAGGAGACATGGCAAAAGTGTAACAAGGTGTATTTATTAAATAAAGGCTAACATAACAACTAAAGGTGGTCAACAACATGCCAAAAGGATCCTATGAAGTGTGGAGTCAGTAATCAGTGGTGTAAATGTGGATGTGTGGAACATGGTGTTGTGCAGGGTGTTGGATGGAAAGTAAAGCTAGAACTAACTAAACATAACAGAACATAAAGCAACAGGGCTGGTGGAGACAGGTCAGCCTCCTCTGGATCTCTGCTTCAGAATGGCATGGGCTGGCTTTTTATAGACTCCTGGAGGCACCGGGCCCAGGTGCTCTCCAATGAGCCATTAGACCAACGAGCCAATGAGGCCCCACCCAGCTCACCTATTAGGACACAGTTAAGCAAGGCAACGAGCCCCAATGACTCAGACTTAATGTGTGGGGCATCACACCCCCCCCCTTAAAGTCGTGGCTCCCACTAGGATCCATGACTCAGTAAATAAACTATTTACTTTAAGGTACTCATTTAATTCAATTAAGGATAACAAAATGATAACAAACCCCATTAAACCAAAATGCAATAATATACCCCCCAATCAGTGCATTCTACATAAGCAATTTTAACATTAATGTATACCATGGTTTTACTACATTTTAAGTACTTTTCAATGATTCGTCTACCAATAGAGCACTAGTAACAATCTATACTATAGCCCTGGCCCTGCAATACTCCTGGACTCTCCTCCCCCCTCAACGGCTGGATCAGGTGTTTCAGCTATAGCAATGATGCCGTCAAGGAGCAGGACAGGCCAGGGATTGCAACACCAGGCACTAAAAAAAACAAGAGACAGCAAGCATTAGATATGGACGCTCGTACACTGGTTTAACAGCTCTACATCTCAACCATTTAGTCCTCTACCTCAGTCACTGCCACTGACTGAGAAGATGGACTGACTCACAAGTCACGACCATGGCAAGGTCGCAACAGGTTTACATGACATAACTGAGTAGTTTTGCGAAAATTAGGAGTTGAAATGAGGTAGGTGACCTCTGACATACGCTCAACAACAGTGTATGGACCTGTAAGCTTTGCTTGAAAAGGTAAAAGAGCAAACACCTGCTCACCCGGTCTGAATTTCCGACGTTCAGACCGCTGACCAAATGAACGCTTCATTTTTACTTTAGCATTTTCACAGATCACATTAGTAGGCTTAGAGGAGATAATGCGATTCAACAATGGAGGTGCTGACACATTTTCCCACACACGAGCCCCAGCATGCTCGTTACCCAGGAGAACATCAACTCCAGCCACCGGTAATGCAGTACGCAACGCCACCTCCACCGGGCCCTGAACCAGGCCACATTCTAAATTGATTTTGTGTATAGGAGAAGGGATTACGGACATGCCCATACCACGGCTCAACATGGCATCCCCCGTAGCAGACTGTGAAGAAAATGGTAGGAGTGAGTCAAGAACATACGTGCTCATCGCCGCTGTGTCTCTCAGAATTGTCACAGGTACTTTTTCCTGTGAGCCCACAAGAGAGATAAACCCCCTTTCCACAAACGGTCGAAACGCCTCATCTACACCGCCGAGACTACTCTCGCTCTCATGTAGAGGACCTACCGACCTCACATTTGACACAGGCCCAATGGCCGCAGTCGACTTCACCTCCATCGTTCCATCTCTTTGTTTCCATGAATAACAGTCTGCTTTAATGTGACCTTTCTTGCCACAGTATTGACATGTTTTTTCACCGTCACGGGCAGCCCAACTTCTCCCATCCTCCGGTTTCAAATTCCTATGGAAAGGCGCGCTGTGACCACCCTCCCCATGGCTGGATGTGACACCCTCCCGGTGCGTAACTTGGGCGCCCTGCGGTACCCAGTCTCTGTGTGTCAACACATACTGATCAGCTAACGCAGCAGCTTCTGCCACAGTTTTAGTCTGCTGTTCAGTGACATAAGTAGCAATACGACTTTGAATGGCAATTTTAAACTGCTCTAACAGTATTAAGTCACATAACTTCTCCATTGTGTCCCCACCTGCAGCCATACGCCACCGGTTAAAGTTTATGACCAGTTCCCGCGAGAACTCCAAATATGACTGGTCGTCAGTTTTCCTATTATTCCTAAAGCGCTGCCGATAACTTTCAGGCACCATCTCGTACGCTTTAAGGACAGCAGCTTTAACAGTAGCATAGGTTAAACTATCAGTTACTGATAACGCGGAATATGCATCTTGTGCCTTCCCAGTTAGAACGCACTGTAGCATCACAGTCAGGTCAGCCGCAGGCCAACCTCTCGAGTCTGCCAACCTTTCAAACAAAGAAAAAAAAGTTTCAGGCTCTTTTTCATTGAATTTTGGCATTAACCTCAAATTGTTAACCAGGTCAAAAGGCCGCTTTTCTACAGCTGGGCCTCCACCAGGATCTAACAGCCTCTGATCCATTTTACCTTCTTTTACCAGTTCTACCCTTTCCCTCTGCAAATTAATCCTGAGTTTTTCCATTTCAATTTTCCCTTTTTCAATTCCAACCCTTTCTTTTTCAATTACCCCCTGTTGCTTTGTCCTCTCCATTTCGAGCTGAATAAGCAACAGTTCTTTTTGTTGTTCAAATGAAAACTGACCCTGACTAGGTAACGGCAACACATTGCTTTTGCTTCCCTCTGTTTCAACTTCTGACTCTGGCAAGATGCCAATCTCTCCTAAATTGGCCATTAACACCAATTTAATGGTTTGGGTTTTGCGTCTCCTGTCCCCAACGTCAACCTTATAATGATCAGCAATTTCCAAAAGCTGCTCCTTACTACAACCATCCAAAAAGTCATCGGACGGTGACGCCACAAACTTGTCAATTTGAGCCATAGTTACGTTTGAATGTTACAGACAAAATTAAGTGAAACACCAATACAATTTTGAGCACACAGGAGCGTCCCCTAACTGCCTAGCCAAAGCTTATCTAACTCACCCCTAGCTCTTCATGAGGTCTGCGTGGGTATTTACGCACTTGCTATACCTGGGGACAACGCAACCGGTTGATAGCCGCGCTGCCACACCAAGTACTGTGCCCCCGGAAGGCGCGTAGGTGACCCCAACACTACCAGAAAAATAACAAACCCCACGAAGGTTTAAAGAAACACAGCGTGGCTTTGCCTTACATGGGACAACAGCAGAAGCTCCGTACAAATGTCTACTCAAAATATGCAGTATAAGTGTGTCACAAAACTCAGCCCAACATTCAAATAACTCCAATGCCCAACGGAAAAATACGGTAACTCAAAAAATGCATTTTAACGGTAACAAAACAGCAACCAAGACTGCACCCACCGAAAAATAATTTGAAAACCGCGTCAAAATAGACAATGGGGAATCCAGAGCCAAACTCCCCAACCGCATCTAATTGGCAAAAATTTACCCCACAGGGAAACCCCAATTACTTCTAGTTACAGACCGGCTATCAAAAACACCTCTGTAGGTGCGCGCACAAAATATTTAACTTTAACCAAACTTTAAAGTTCAAATACTCACGTTAAGACGAGCCCCCATTTGTCATGACTGGCTCAGGTCACAACAAAAGATTGGGGAGAGGAGACATGGCAAAAGTGTAACAAGGTGTATTTATTAAATAAAGGCTAACATAACAACTAAAGGTGGTCAACAACATGCCAAAAGGATCCTATGAAGTGTGGAGTCAGTAATCAGTGGTGTAAATGTGGATGTGTGGAACATGGTGTTGTGCAGGGTGTTGGATGGAAAGTAAAGCTAGAACTAACTAAACATAACAGAACATAAAGCAACAGGGCTGGTGGAGACAGGTCAGCCTCCTCTGGATCTCTGCTTCAGAATGGCATGGGCTGGCTTTTTATAGACTCCTGGAGGCACCGGGCCCAGGTGCTCTCCAATGAGCCATTAGACCAACGAGCCAATGAGGCCCCACCCAGCTCACCTATTAGGACACAGTTAAGCAAGGCAACGAGCCCCAATGACTCAGACTTAATGTGTGGGGCATCACATTATATATTTAGAAATTTGCTGTTAATATTAAAAGCCTCAAAAATTAATGGATTCAAATATCCCCCCACCCCCCCCCCCCCCCCCCCCCCCCCCCGGCCCCATTAACAGCCGTTGTCTTATTTTGAAGGCCAGAAGTCCATAGCGTAAACACTTCCGGTCTGACGTCATCGCGTCATTCACAGGAAGCGATCTTAGTCCACGTGGAGTTGTGTAATGGCGGACCGGAGCTTTTATACATGTGTAACATAAGCGAGCATCTGCCTCCATCTTCGCTTCTAAAGTGTAGTTTTGAGATAATGGACATTAAAGATGAGATGGCCCGTCCGCCTTAATGTTATGGGATTACTATTTTGTGCTCGTGGAGCCGTGATGATGAGAAATCAGCGACGGATTTCGGCTCCGGACCTTCGGCCATTGTACTCGGTAGGATACCCGCCGTTACAGTAATATATTACTTTTCACGAGATATCTCGGGATCGGCACTACTAATACTCGAGTACTTTTCACGAGATATCGCGGGAATGGCACTAAATCGGTTAAAGGATGAATTCACCCATTTTCAACGCTCATGATAATATGGCACAATTGTTCTGTACTCAAGGCCAGTCCGTACTTGCATTAGAGAGGACCGATTATATGAAGATATGTTGAAAATGACTGGTCGAATAAGAAATGCTTTACAGAACATATTAGTCTATAAAGCACTTCCTGAACAGTCCGCGCTTGCTCCAGTGCCTTCCTTCTATACACTTTGTGACTGTGTTTGGAAAAAGCGCTAAACGAATAAAAGAAAGAGTTCCTTTCCACCCAGTGGCTCTTATTTCCTGGGCTGTGCCGGGAGGAGAACCTGGGACGGATCCATCCAGGAAGTGCCGTCTTCAGCTAAACGTCCCTGAGCGTTCCGCTCTGGTAGCGGAGCTAAAACAACGTTAGGCTAAGCGTTCCGCTCTGGTAGCGGAGCTAAAACAACGCTAGGCTGGGTTCTGAGCGTTCCGCTCTGGTAGCGGAGCTAAAACAACGTTAGGCTGGGTTCTGAGCGTTCCGCTCTGGTAGCGGAGCTAAAACAACGTTAGGCTGAGCGTTCCGCTCTGGTAGCAGAGCTAAAACAACGTTAGGCTGGGTTCTGAGCGTTCCGCTCTGGTAGCGGAGCTAAAACAACGTTAGGCTGGGTTCTGAGCGTTCCGCTCTGGTAGCGGAGCTAAAACAACGTTAGGCTGGGTTCTGAGCGTTCCGCTCTGGTAGCGGAGCTAAAACAACGTTAGGCTGAGCGTTCCGCTCTGGTAGCAGAGCTAAAACAACGTTAGGCTGAGCGTTCCGCTCTGGTAGCAGAGCTAAAACAACGTTAGGCTGGGTTCTGAGCGTTCCGCTCTGGTAGCAGAGCTAAAACAACGTTAGGCTGAGCGTTCCGCTCTGGTAGCAGAGCTAAAACAACGTTAGGCTGGGTTCTGCTGAGCAGGAGGAAACACCCTGCCTGCCTTCTGCTGCGCTGTCCAAAAACATCAATTCTAATACCGTCGCTGTCAGGCAGAAACCTCTCTCCACACTTCAACGTTTTATGTTGGTAAATTGATTGCCCTACTGCCAGAATAAGAGTCACACAATAGTAGCAAAACACATTGCCATGTAACGCGTTGTGAGCTTGTAGATCAGCTGTTTTTGAGCGTTGCTCCTGAAAGGAGCTAAACTTCAACATCTGGCTTTGTCCGGTTTCCCCCCAAAAATGCCCGGTCCCAAAACAATGTCTCTGAAGAGTGGCCTACATTTGGCCTACATCTGGCCTACATCTGGTCTAGATATGGTCTACATCTGGCCTACATCTTGGCACAAAACGGCTCAAATGTTGTTGTATGTCCAGGGTCCCTGGTCCCCATGATTGGCCAGCGGGACGCTTAATCAAATTAACTCATAAATAGCACCGCTCACTTCACAGTAGGTGTGATTTGTAATACAGGAAGTGAAAGTGAAAGTGGATAAAGTATCCACCTCTTTCCGTGGGAATTTACTGGAGAAATCTTGGCACCACACTTCCAGTTAACAGCAGACATACAAGCTCACGTCGCGTCGCAGATGCAACCGTTGTGAGCTTGTAGATCACACTCGGCTGCGGCACCGGAAGCTCCTACGCAATGCATGATGGGATGTTGGAAAGTTGTGGATAAACTTTGGATGCATTGAACATAGGTTATTTTACTAAAAGTAACACTTTTGGACATACAAGGTTTCCACCTGACACCTTTTTTTCCCTCTTTTCACTCCCAGTCAGCATGGCAGAATTACCCCATGGGAGGTGTGGGGTAGGAGGGGTAGGGGGTAGAAGGGGTGGGGGTTATGGGTGGGTGGGGGTATAGTGCATAGCAGCTTCACCTCCGCTCCAGTAATTTGATTAAGTCCGTTCCCCCAGCCAGCAGGAAGCTGATGTGGATCTATACCAGGAAATATCTCATTAATAATTACAGTTGACAAGGCGGGCCAGATGTCAGTGTTGGGTTGGCCAGCCACCATGCATGCCCCCCCCCCCCCCCCCCCCCCCCTCTCTGGCTTGTGTTGTTCAAGCTGCTTCCTCTCTGCATGCTGGACGCTGTGGATGCTAGCATGTGTTGTTATCCCCACCAGGCAGGAAGGGCCAAAGGCAATGGATTACGTTTTTCTCTCCTTTGAGTCTTGTCTGTTCAGCTGTGAACATATAGCTAGTCTCTGCTCTGGCAGCGCTTGGCAGATGGACCTGAAACTCTGCGTGTAACTGTATGTACACTCCCAGTGGGCAGAGGAAGATCTGCTGCACAAAATGATTCAAGTCGTCCTCATGGTGGTACTAGAACAGGTCGGAACACAGCCCTGGATAGGCAACCCGGCCTGGCTAATAGTTTATTCTGTTTGCTGCACACACGCACACACGCACGCACGCACGCACACACACACACACGCACGCACGCACGCACGCACGCACGCACGCACGCACGCACGCACGCACGCACACACACGCACACACGCACGCACACACACACGCACGCACACGCACGCGCACGCACACACACACAGCCCAGTGAAAAGGTGGGCTTTAAGCATGTTTTTCAAAGTCCCTATAGCAGGGGTCTTCAACAGGGGGTCTGGGACCCCTAGGGGGTCCTCAGAGTTACTACAGGGGGGCCTCCAAATCTTTGTGCGATAGAAACTTTTTTCCCCCCTCCTTTTTTATATCAACCACTTGAACCCTAAGTGTCCATATTCGGAGAACTGTAGGCAAAAATAGCCGATCTACAAACGCCTTGCACTGCGAGGCGTTGTGAGCTTGTAGATCGGCTATTTTTGGCGAAGAGGTCTGGTGTAGAGGGGAAAAAGAGCAGACTAAGTACAGAGTGAAATGTCAAGTGTATATTGATGGTTCAAGTGGTTAAATATCTGAAATTGACATGAATCCAAAATATACTGAGCATAGTGCTGTCAAACAATGAAACTATATGGAATCTCTGAAAAGGTTGTGGGGGTCCCTGCTTCATCTCTCTCTCAACTAAGGGGTCCTTGGCCTGAAAACGTTGAAGACCCCTGCCCTATAGGGTGGGTCCAGCATTGAACCTCAAAGGGAGTTTGTTCCACAACCTTGGTGCCAACACAGCAAAGGCACACACTCACCTGTCCTTACTGTACTAGACACAGAGTAAATGTATTTAGTTACAGAACTGTACTTTCATCCAGTGCAGAGCACATGACCGTTCTGACCCTGCACTGCAGTGAAGCGTGCAGGGCTATAATAATAGCACGCTGACACTTACAACACCAGCCTGTTAATTAATTATTCACAGCCATAAACAGGAGCTGGGATCAATAATTAACAGAGTCAAAACACCTTCCATAGCAGCGTCACAACGTGACACCAGGGCCTGTTTGAAGTCCCACGTTGACTGGGTCACTTATTGATCTGTTGTTGCCACACAGAGCATCACATCATGGGAGAGCATCACATCGTGGGGACATGGTTGATCTGTTGATGCCACACAGAGCATCACATCGTGGGGACAGGGTTGATCTGTTGATGCCACACAGAGCATCACATCGTGGGGACAGGGTTGATCTGATCTGTTGATGCCACACAGAGCATCACATCGTGGGCACATGGTTGATCTGTTGATGCCACACAGAGCATCACATCGTGGGGGGGACATGGTTGATCTGTTGATGCCACACAGAGCATCACATCGTGGGGACATGGTTGATCTGTTGTTGCCACACAGAGCATCACATCGTGGGGACATGGTTGATCTGTTGATGCCACACAGAGCATCACATCGTGGGGGGGACATGGTTGATCTGTTGATGCCACACAGAGCATCACATCGTGGGGGGGACATGGTTGATCTGTTGTTGCCACACAGAGCATCACATCGTGGGGACATGGTTGATCTGTTGATGCCACACAGAGCATCACATCGTGGGGACAGGGTTGATCCAGAGACAACACAAGCAGCACGACTCTGTGAAGAGTATGAAAATGTCATATCACGATTATTGTGACAAATGGAATCGTGATTTACGATATTATCACGATAATCAAAATCCCTTAATCCGGGGCGGAAGATTTGCCAAAAAATAGCAGATCTACAAGCTCACAACGCGTTGCGACGTGTTGTGAGCTTGTAGATCTGCTATTTTTTGGCAAAGACTTTTGATAGAGAGTGAAAAAAAGACAATCAAGTATGTATATTATATGTACCTTTTACCAGTTATATATGCGCGCGCACGCACGCACGCACACACGCACGCATGCACGCACACACACGCACACACACGCACACACACACACACTAGGGCATTAACAACTTGTGATTTTTGCAAGTCGACTCGACTCAGCAAAAAGTTGAGTTGAAGCCGACTTTATCGTTTGATGACGTCATCATGTCACACACGACCCCCCAATTATTCTGGGGGTCCCCAGATGATTAACTTAATGTGCAACATTGTTTTCTCACTCAACTGTAAACAAACCAACATAAAGTTTAGGTGTATAGAGCCAGAGGGTATCTGCACATTTCTTTTTAATACCTCTAAAATGGCAAATTAAACATTGTCCAAATTGTCAAATATATCCACCTGTTTCCGCGGGAGTTTACTGGAGATTATTTGGACCTGTTTGCACCACACTTCCGGTTTAACAGTAGACATACAAGCTCACGTCGCGTCGCAGATGAAGCCCGTTGTGAGCTTGTAAATCACACTCGGCTGCGGCGCCGGAAGCTCGGTACAGCGTCTGCGCAATGCACTATGGGGCGTTGGAAACATGTGGATAGAGGCAGAGGAAACCATGCAGGCTGCTCATCAGGAGCATTTAGGGGCTTCAGTGTCTTGCTCAAAGACACTTGGGGTTACACAGTAACACATGCAGGGGGAGCATTATCATTAATCACCATCAGTAAACAGCTGTCAGCCTTAATTAACACTAACGGCTGCCAAAACGCCGCTAATGACGGCATGGTGCATCGTGAAAAACACCCAGACCTGGAGTCTTCAGCGTTTCTTAACAAGGACCCCTTAAACTGAGAGAGAGATGAAGGGATGATACAGTATACCCCACTACATACTGTATTGTATTGCAGATTCAACTTTTGGCCTAGATTTCAAAGATGGATTCAGGGACGTGGCTGACATTTCTAAAGGGGCCTTTTGGTGAAAATATTAAAAAAATAACCAATCTATTTTTGGTGCTTCATACTCGGAGGTCGACTAGTTTCGGTGCTTGAACTAAACATAATCAAGTGAATACTGGAGATGTGGCGTAACGACATGGATTTCTACACAGAGGGCAATTCTTTCAACATAAGACGCTGCATTTGGACAAGGCAATTCTCTTGAATGCTGCCTTCAGGTATGGCATGGAAAGAGGACATTTGCATTTCTTTCACCATAGTAAAAACTGCATTCATGGTCTGGAGAGGGCACTTTTTACGGACGAATAAAAGGGCAGGGGCTCAAGCCCCCTTTGATGATGTCTATGGGTGTGCGCATGCCTGGATGGCTTCATAAACTTGTTTGACATCAGTGTTGTTTAAATTCATGATTTTTGTTTGTGTGTTTTGTATTTTCTGTTAAAGCTGCACTATGTAAGTTTCCTCTTCTACCCCAGATTGGAACCCAGGTTTCCTGTGTGAATACTGACATTTTTACCATTCAGCTAATAGAGCCGGCCTGCTTGCTCATGGGATAAATTAAATCTTGGAAAGTGTCTTAAAAAGACAGAAAAGTGGCCGCACACACCGTAGCCACAGTTTATTGTTGGACACAGAGATTAATTACCAACGTTTCGGCAGCACAGCTGCCTTCCTCAGAGTATACAGAGCACTTTACAAGTTACACATACATAATGTAGGGTGCCTGCAATAGATACAACTAATCACATTCATCTAAAAGAACACGGGTTCTAATGGTACCTGTTCCTGTGATAAGGGCAATGGGGATCAGGTGTTATCTTGTCTCACATCAGCTGCTGATCAGGGAGGGGTTATACCTCATGAATAAGCCCATGGTGAGAGAGAACATCTGGAAATATAATTCCTTGCCATTTTTAAATATACATTAAAGGGGAAGACCACCCATTTTCTAAATTGAACTATGTCATTAATATACCTTAGAGGAGTTGTGTGGAAATTAAAAGTTCCCCCTCTTCTGTGTTGCCTAGAACTGGAGGATTGATTTTGGGGTTTGTATTGCAAATCACAACTTGATGACATCACACATTGTACTTTACAATACAAACCCCAAAATCAATCCTCCAGTTCTAGGCAACACAGAAGAGGGGGAACTTTTTGTTTATTTCCACACAACTCCTCTAAGGTATATTAATGACATAGTTCAATATTGAAAATGGGTGGTCTTCCCCTTTAATACAATATCATTCAGAAAGAAAACTGTGAAAATATTTGAATACAATACAATAGCAATTAAATACGATCACGACTATATCTAGGAATCAACTATTAATGTCCTGAATTTAACTCTGTTCCCCTGAGTAGGAGCCTCTGAGGAAGGCAGCTGTACTGCCGAAACATTGGTAATTAATCTCTGTGGCCAACAATAAACTCTGGCTACGGTGTGTGCGGCCACTTTTCTGTCTTTTTTAAGACACTTTCTGAGATCATACTGCCGTGAGCCGGCACCACCACAAGGACCTTGTGTGAGAAGCATTCCTGTGCACAATAAATCAAATCTTGACCTTCAGGTCAACATTCGTGTTTCAGGCAGGGGCGTCAATTGGGTATGTCAGGGGTATGCAGCTGCCATACCCTGGGTCCAGGGGGGGAAATAAAAGTATAAATCCACAAACTGCAAAATTTTACCAGATGGTCACTTTAACAAGGTATTATAATTTTATTCTCCACACTTGTATTCTCCCCATCTTGACAAAATGGTATATTCCCAGGTTCCGCAGGTCAGCTGCACAGGTGCAATGCATTATTGTTAATTTGCACTTGAACAACTGTTCCAGGCTGCCATATCCATCCCAAGAAACTGTAGAAACAGGGGGAAAAAATTAAATGTAGTCTACTTCTTAAAATAAATGTATTATTCCTGTTGCTAAGGTATGGCAACATGACTGGTGTCTTGCACGCACGCCTTACCAGTCATGTTGCCATACTTAAGCTTTTTCTCAACTGACGCCACTGGTTTCAGGTCCTGTGTCTACATGAGACATGACCTTTGACACCATCTAAATGTCTCAATAGAAGAGCAGGGAGACAAAATACAACCACCCTGATTGGTCTAAATTATATTATTAACTGTTCTGCTGCCCTTGACGACGCTCACCGTCATTGAAAGGGTTAATACCATGGCGCCGTTGACGGCGAGGACTGTCAATCTTACTGTATATTGAAGACTGTGACAGGGAGAGCCCGGGGGCTCCCCTGAAAGCAGTGTGTAATACATTTCGGACAGGAGGTCCCCGACCACAGAAAAAACAGCCTTAACCCTCACGATGTACACTTTTTATGTCACAGACCAGACAGTTAAGGTCCTCAAAAGATTCTTACGAGACTACCTGTCCTACTCTGTCCAGAGAAACGTACTGATGCTCACCACTAAAGACTAAAAATATGAAGTGTGAGCTTTTATCAGTAATGTAACAGCCGTGTGGAATTCAGATACTCACAGATGGGTATTGCTTCTAAAGAAGACAAAGTCAATTTATCCTTACAGCACTTTATTTATCCTTACCGAAAATGAGGCTTTTTGGAAGTTTAAAGCTTCCTTTTATTCACTCAGTGGTATTACACATGTGCATTTAAAAAATACAAATGCAAATACAAAAATAATTGGAAAGAAATCAATCAGGATTTACCAATGCCTTAAATTAGGCTTGTTCTAAAATAATTCCAAATTTAGATTTAAAAGCAGGAGGTTCCATTAGATTTAGATAATTCCAAAAAAGTATAATATTTAACACCAAATAGGTTTAATCTCAAAATAGAGAAATGTACCTCTTTTAATGTAAGTCAATTTTACCTTCATCCATGTGGAACCAACTGCTTGAGATCTGACCAAGGTGCAAGAGAAGAATCCCCCAAAAAGAGCGCAAAAGGGGCAGAGGACCAACGGCAGGGCCTGAGCCCTCCGTGTCCTCCAAAAATCCCCCAAAAAGCCTAAAAGATGCTCTGGTGTGAGCCGTTATATACGATGGTTCGATCTCAGGGAAATTCCCCAGACATATGTATGTGTGCGTGTGTGCACGTAGGTGTGCACACTCACAAAGGAGCTTATCTTGCATCTTTTTCAGACATAGACATATGCTGAGGTATGCAGAATGCGCTGATCAGTGATGAAAATAGACATGCATGTCTCGAAAATACAGGCTGTATGTTCCGTACACAGTGTATGTAGTTCAACCACAGGAAATGCATAACCACAAAGAGGCTTCAAAGGCTTGCAAAGTTTCCAGTGCACCTGCAGTCATTTCAACCAGTCAATATCGTTCCTTCTTTAACCAGGCCAAGTGATAATAATGAGCCTGTGAGTTGTTCAACATAAATTACGTTCTTTAACATTTTCACGATGTCCAACACCCTCTCTCGTACATTTATGTTGATCAAACCTAAAAGAACATGAACAAGACAACACCCCAAAAAGAACAAAATAGTTTGACAAAAAATCACCACGATTACAGCAAAGTAGCAAACAAAAGTCAAACAGCAGATTATAAAACAACACTTTTACATTTTTCCCCCTTTTTCCTTTTCTTTTCTTTCTTTCTTTTTCTTTTTTTCTTCTTTCTTTTTTGCTTTTTATGGAACACACAACAAAATAGAATGAATCACACAAAACCAGAGCAGTATAATGATTGTCCTTTCTTAATCCAAACCAGCCCATGTCAGTCCCATCCGACCGCATTTCAAGCCCAGGCAAAAGTCTATTCCCCTTCTTCCATTCTTCATCATAGTCACAATAAAAAAAGACCTTGGCCCACGCGGCCTAAGTCTCACAGTGCTACCCCTGGCCATCTTTGTGACCTTGCGGGATAGGGAAATGACGAGTCACCCCTCTTTGGGAGCGAATCGACGTACCACAGGTAGGGACGAGGACCAGACTAACAGGCCCATGCTGACGCTGACTACCTCTCCACAGTCCTGCGGGTGCAGTGGTGTCCTAACCAGGACACAGTTTCTCAGACAGTTTCTCAGACAGTTTCTCAGACAGTTTCTCAGACAGTTTCTCAGACAGTTTCTCAGACAGTTTCTCAGACAGGTTTCTCAGACAGTTTCTCAGACAGTTTCTCAGACAGGTTTCTCAGACAGTTTCTCAGACAGCGGTGCGATCATGGGTCGGATAGGAAGAGTTCATCGTCGTTGTTGGGCAGAACCCCTCACAAACATTGAGAGGAAGGTCTGGAGTGTTCATAGTTAGTGGACTGCTCCCTTGGTCTGGCAGGTCAGGCTCAGCCTGTAAAGTTGTGTTAATGTTCCAAATAAAAACATATGTGACTTTAAATGAAGTAGAAATATTTCTAGTTCAAATAAAACAGGAAAAAGGAAAATACATAATTCTTTTAGAATGAAGATTGTCACTCTATCCCTTTTTAATATAATTTAAAATACAAATTCAGTGTCAATCTACTTGAATGTATTATTCTTATGTTTTCCTTTACAATGGGGTGGTCAAGTTCATAAAGCAAAGTGATGTTAAAGTTAAAACAACAAAAACATATTTCAGTGTTCAGAATACTCAGCCAGTAGGGCAGACAGGTCGGTGTGTCTCTAGCGTGTCGCTTACGACATGTATCAACTGCTTCTAGTAGCAGCGGTGCTCCTGCTATGACTCAGACATGCCGTAATGAAACTCACACATAGATCAAACAAGCCATACATACGTACATACATACACATTATGGAATGCATTGTTAGAACTGAATGTAAAATAGAAATCAAAATCAAGCTATAATATAGATTATTATAATTTTCCTCATGTACGGATACTCTTGTTATATTAACCAATCATAAAGATAGTTAAGACAACATGAGTGACGATTTCTTAAAACATATTTATTTTTCTCTCCCTCTCTGGCTCATACTGAAGCCAGCATACAAAGTCAGTTAAAGAGCCAGTCTAATAATCTTCGGAAAATAATCCGGAAAATAAAAATAAATCCACACGGCTGTGTGAGATCTCTTATTTGAGATTTTTGAGATGTTCTTAATCTCTTTCGTAGGTTCTTGTATTTTAAGCGGGGAAAGATTAGACCATCAAACTCCAGATTATCATTTTAGTTCTAGCAGAGTTCAACCTGCTAAGTGCCCGGCTGTTTTAGGTATGGTAGTTTGATGCGCTAAAGCTCTCGCCCGCCCCTAGGTTGGGCGCCATGAAGACTGTGTCAGGGAGAGCCCCGGGGGCTCCCCTGAAAGCAGTGTGTAATACATTTCGGACAGGAGGTCCCCGACCACAGAAAAAACAGCCTTAACCCTCACGATGTACACTTTTTATGTCACAGACCAGACAGTTAAGGTCCTCAAAAGATTCTTACGAGACTACCTGTCCTACTCTGTCCAGAGAAACGTACTGATGCTCACCACTAAAGACTAAAAATATGAAGTGTGAGCTTTTATCAGTAATGTAACAGCCGTGTGGAATTCAGATACTCACAGATGGGTATTGCTTCTAAAGAAGACAAAGTCAATTTATCCTTACAGCACTTTATTTATCCTTACCGAAAATGAGGCTTTTTGGAAGTTTAAAGCTTCCTTTTATTCACTCAGTGGTATTACACATGTGCATTTAAAAAATACAAATGCAAATACAAAAATAATTGGAAAGAAATCAATCAGGATTTACCAATGCCTTAAATTAGGCTTGTTCTAAAATAATTCCAAATTTAGATTTAAAAGCAGGAGGTTCCATTAGATTTAGATAATTCCAAAAAAGTATAATATTTAACACCAAATAGGTTTAATCTCAAAATAGAGAAATGTACCTCTTTTAATGTAAGTCAATTTTACCTTCATCCATGTGGAACCAACTGCTTGAGATCTGACCAAGGTGCAAGAGAAGAATCCCCCAAAAAGAGCGCAAAAGGGGCAGAGGACCAACGGCAGGGCCTGAGCCCTCCGTGTCCTCCAAAAATCCCCCAAAAAGCCTAAAAGATGCTCTGGTGTGAGCCGTTATATACGATGGTTCGATCTCAGGGAAATTCCCCAGACATATGTATGTGTGCGTGTGTGCACGTAGGTGTGCACACTCACAAAGGAGCTTATCTTGCATCTAGACATATGCTGAGGTATGCAGAATGCGCTGATCAGTGATGAAAATAGACATGCATGTCTCGAAAATACAGGCTGTATGTTCCGTACACAGTGTATGTAGTTCAACCACAGGAAATGCATAACCACAAAGAGGCTTCAAAGGCTTGCAAAGTTTCCAGTGCACCTGCAGTCATTTCAACCAGTCAATATCGTTCCTTCTTTAACCAGGCCAAGTGATAATAATTAGCCTGTGAGTTGTTCAACATAAATTACGTTCTTTAACATTTTCACGATGTCCAACAATATACAGTCAAGGTATTATTACTTACTGTACGTCGCTCCGGTCCCGCCCGCATCGGTAATGTCCGCGATTTGTTTACAACGCACATCGGCGTGCACGCGAAGTGAACGCCCTCCATAGTAAATCCATTGAGAGGCCCATAAAGAGACTTCATTTACTCAAAATTGACATTCTTATACAAAGGATGGTCTCCACTCTTCATACTGTACACAAAAGCTGGGCGCAGCCATGTTTCTCTTCTGGGCTCACACTGTCATGTGACTAGATGACGTAATCGTTGCCGTCAAGTGATAATCCAAAAAAACAAAAACAACCCCCTTCCGGCCCTTCAAAAATAATAGCGGCGGCCTATGGAGGAAACGGCGTGGCACCGAGGCACCAAGCAAACCTTCAGATTAAGAGGCAGTAGTTGTGTTAACACACTGTACTCTGTATACAGATTGGACAAAATTACATTTCATTCATAGAATAAAGTTTCATAAGGTTCACAAGAGGTGTGTGTGTGTGTGTGTGTGTGTGTGTGTGTGTGTGTGTGTGTGTGTGTGTGTGTGTGTGTGTGTGTGTGTGTGTGTGTGTGTGTGTGCATGCGCGTGCACGCGTGCGTGTTTGCGTGTGTGTGCGTGTGCATGTGTGTGTGTCACTTCACTTCCACAATAACGTAGTAAAGCTTAAGAACCAAACACATACAGTATGCATGCTTTGTGAGGTGTTAATATCGCTCATGTCTATGGGTTCATGACGCGACGAGGGACGCAACCAGAACGCCGTAAATGTGTTCCATAACGCCTAAATTAGCCTCTACAAGGCTAATTTATGTACGTTGAGATAACGACCACAACGTCCATTTATCAGGCTTTTTTCTGGCCACGATCGGAAGGCAGGCTTTTTACCATCCCTGTGCTTTATGGGACAACGAGGGAAACTCCCGGAGGCTACACGGTGTTAATCATTCTGCAACTTCCCAGGCGTAAAAATGTCCGGAAGCCAACGGGCCATGAATGTCTCTCTGCTCAGTTTCACTGCTCTTTGTCAGGGTGGAAGCACTTATGAGTCTGACCTTTATTATATCATTGCTGTCAGGCAAGGACCTTGTCTGTATGTCCATGGTTCTACTTTTTATGTTTATTTTTTTATTTTATTAATTAATGCCCAACCTATTTCGTAAAAAAAAAGAGGATTGCGCAAAAGTTGGGAAAATAGCCGATCTACAAGCTCACAACGGGTCACAGTTTGACCCGTTGTGAGCTTATAGATCTGCTGTTGTCTGTGGGTTTTATACGTATTGAACCAATGAAAATAATATATTGTGACTAAATAACAACCGGTACATTGGAAACATTGGAACACAGGTTCTTAATTTGTCCTTCAATTGCCTTAAAAGTAATGGTTTTGGACATACAGAGGTTTCCACCCTGGTGATGAGGATGTGCTAATCATAACACAAACACTCTACCAACACATTCTACCTTCTCTCTGCTGGTCTTCATTGAAGATCCAGGATCCTGTCTTCATTTATGATGTGTTTCTACGGTAACACTGAATATATCCTCATCATATATCTATCTGCACCAGCTTTGAGGGGTCCTTCTGACAGCTTTTATTACAGTATGGAGTATACAGTAACAGTAGCTATGAGTTATTTTATTACAATATGGAGTATACAGTAGCTATGAGTTATTTTATTACACCATAGATTATAGCTGAAAATAAAAGCTCTGTGGACCGCTTTGTCCTTGATCCACATTCAATAGTTAAAAAAAAGAAAGAAATACAATAAAATAAAATAAGGGAAGTGAAATACTAGGACTATAACTATTGATTATTTTCTTGAAGATTCATCAAATAATCGAGAAGCAAGATACAAAAAATATTCCAATTTATTTTGATATAATCAACAGAATTAATTAGTCTTATTAGCTTCTTGAGATGTATTTAACCATTTGACGGTATTGCGAATGAATGACTGAAAATATATGAGTTTACAAGATCCCAACACATTGCATCATGACACACTGTGAGCTTGTAGATGGGCAATGTATATTATGTAGTCTCGTGATTAAACAGTGTGATTCAGTATTAACTGACTCTGCTGGGGACTCCCTGGAACCCCCTCAAGGACCCGTGGGGAGTCCCCAGACCCCACATTGAGAACCTCTGCTCTGCACCAACCTTTCAACTCAACTCAACCTACAGGCTTGACTTGCATTTCATTTGACTGCTGATTCCAGTGGAATTCTGTAAAACGCAACAAAGCCACAAGGATTTAGTTTCAACCTCTTGAATGGACCGACGCTTTGGGAGATTGTCCAGATAAAACATGAGGGCTGAGCATTGAGTAGTAGTAGTAGCTTGAGTAGTCTACTCAAGTAATGTACTTGTGGAGACTGCAGGGGGTACCTGAGAAAAACATGATAATGGGAATATGTATTTCAGTGTTATGGTCAATGATTAAACATTAACAGTCTTTGTGTGAACCTGATCATCTGAAATGTTTTAAACCAAATCAATACCTTGTCGTATGAAGTTACCTTGAAGCTGCCAGACTTGCAATCTGCCCTGTATGGACTGTGGTTCTCAATGTGTGGTCCGGGGACCCCCCTAGGGTCCTTGTAGGGGTTCCAGGAGGGTCCCCAGCTAGATTAGTCTAAATCAGTTTAACCACACAGTACATGATGTATATAGATCTGCTATTTTCAAATACTATTAACAACACAAATGGCACAACATATTTTCTCATCGGGGTCAGTGGCCAAAAAATCAAATGTGATTATTTTGTGGGGGTCTACGGTTCAAATATGATTATTTTGTGTGGGTCCCCGGTTCAAATATGACTATTTTGTGGGGGTCCCCGGTACAAATATGATTATTTTGTGGGGGTCCCTGGTTCAAATATGATTATTTTGTGGGGGTCGCAGCCATAAAGGTTGAGAACCACTGCCTAAAGCCCTTTTTTTAAAGAAAACAATGATTCTCTATGACCTCATGCACACCGAATTTGCCATGCGGCAGGTGGCTGTGGCAGTGCGTTTTTTTCCTGATCGAACCCAGTTTGTTTTGTGCGTCTTGTCGCATGCGGTAAAAACTCATTGACTCCTTTTTATGAGTCCTCTTGGGATCCGCAGTGTGGATTCCGCACAGCCTTGCACACCAAATCCAATGCGTTTTAATCATGCAGCAAACGGAAAGAAACGCAACGGTCCTGTGTGCAAAGGGCTTTAGAGGATCACTTTTCTGATGTGGTCCATGTGTCACCTAGGGCCATTCTGATTGGCCCGTGCAGGGACGTGCTGAGCCCTTGATTCAGCTCGGGAAAAAGAGTTGGAGAGGCCTTCATTGCGCGCTATAGAGAGAGATCTCTCTATAGCGCTGCTGCTACTCAAAGATTTGCCATTTCAGATCATGACAAGTGACAAGCCAGTGGGCCAATTACTGTACATGAGTTATATTTCGTTGTTGTTGGGTGGAAACCTTGTATGTCCAAAACCGTTTGTTTTGTATTTATCATTTTAAAAATGATTTAAACTAGTGAAAACAGCCGAGGCGTTGTGTGCTTGTAGATCTGCTGTTTTCACTGTCTACTTTTGTGCAACGGCCTTATATGATGAAGCAGGGCTTTGCTTTACGAAAAAAATGTATACATTTGAAACTTGGAGATACAAGGTTTCTGCCCGACAGTGACAATTTACTTTGTTGGCCGCCCAGCCCCCAAAATGGATCGAAGGCAGACATTTTATTTTTAATTTTTTCCTAATGGCCGGCCTGGACCGGCCTGGAATGAACCGGCCGTTCGGGAATTGTCCCGCTTTTCCCAATGGCCAGCACGTCCCTGGGTCCGTGCCATTCCTAGCATCATGTGCAGACTCCATCCAGTAGTGGGAGAAATATGTGAAAAAGGTGTTCACTTCCGGCAGAAAGCGTGAAAATTTGCACCTAGGGGTATTTTTGTGCGCTGAATTCAAAAATTGACGGTCCCAAGCACTTTTCTCAAATTCACTTTTCTCTAATTCACTTACCATAGGGTTAGGGTTAGGAAAAAAAGACCCTCCAAAAATCTCCTTTAAGTAGCATGTGAGGGGTCTATCTAGGGGGTTTTCATGATTCTGAATCCATTGCAAGCATTTGTTTTGCACAAAAACATTCCTTGGGCAAGAAATGGACCCCTACAAAACTATGGTTTAGTGATGAGTCATCACTTTTCACAGTTGTGTAGGGTCCATTTCTTGCCCAAGGAATGTTTTTGTGCAAAACAAATGCTTGCAATGGATTCAGAATCATGAAAACCCCCTAGATAGACCCCTCACATGCTATTTAAAGAAGATTTGTTGGGGGGTCTTTTTTCCCTAGTATGGTAAGTGAATTAGAGCCACCAGATCCCATGGGAAAAGTACGGGACCGTCAATTTTTGAATTCGGCGCACAAAAATACCCCAAGATGCAAATTTTCACGCTTTCTGCCAGAAGTGAACACATTAGCCTATTTTTGTTACATATTTCTTCCACTACAGGCCCTTTTCCTGCATGCTGTAGTTATTTATAACTCATCTTATTGATCAAATAAATGAATACTAAATTAATTTAGTACCAGTCAATATGTTTGATAGTAACATGACAAACACTGGTTAATATGCATATTCTCTTTTTTTATTTTCATTTTAAAAGCAGAGGGGAACAAATATTTGAGACAAAACAAACTAAGAATACACAAAGATAATAAAACAGTTAGACAGTTAGACTCCAAACAGAAGTGTCTTTAACAACAGGGTTCTCACGGTGTGGTCTGGGGACCTCCAGGGGTCCTTGAGGGGGTTGCAGAGTGTGATTTACAATAATGGGTTAAAAAAAAAAAATCAAAATAAGGGCCTGCAGCCTAGACAGACATTTAGTGTGTGTGTGTGTGTGTGTGTGTGTGTGTGTGTGTGTGTGTGTGTGTGTGTGTGTGTGTGTGTGTGTGTGTGTGTGTGTGTGTGTGTGTGTGTGTGTGTGTGCGTGCGTGTGTGGTCCTCTACGTACACCAGGTGCTACTGTACCTCCTGTATCTGACGCACACACGCACACACACACACACACACACACACACACACACACACACACACACACACACACACACACACACACACACACACACACACACACACACGCACGCACGCACGCACGTACACGCACGCACGCACGCACGCACGCACGCACGCACGCACACACGTACACGCACGCACGCAGGAACCACAACCTCTACTAGGCCTAGTGTACATTATATACATCATGAAGCTCCTCCTCCTCCTCTATCAGACACACAGAGACACTGAGGAGCCCCTCCCCACCCAGAACCCAGCATAGAGAGGTCCAGTGAAGGAGGTGTTGAAGGTGTACAGGTGGTTCAGTGTATCAGAGGACACTGTGTAGAAGGACACAGTGCCAGCATCATAGTCTACATACACTGATAGTCTACCGGAGAGAGAGGAGGGACCCACAGGGAGGACAGTGGGCTTCTTATTGTGCCACACATTGTACCTGTTATTATAACCATCACAGTTCAGACTCCATGACAGGTTATTGTCTCCAAACCAACTGTCACCACCCTGTCTGTTGATGCTTCTATATGTTACTGCTATAGAAACATCTCCCTCCCACTCTGCCTCCCAGTAACAGCGTCCAGTCAGACTCTCTCTACACATCACCTGGTTGCAGGACATAAATCTATCTGGATGAGGAGGATACTTCTGATGCTCTCCCTCTGTCACCTTCTTGTTGTTGTCAGTCAGAGAGAGGTAGCTGTATGCTGTGTTTGGATCCAGTGTGAGTTCACACACATCTGATGAGAAGAACAACACATAACACAACACCAGTTTATAATCACACAATAATAATTATAACAACAACAACAACAACAACAATGTGTGTGTGTGTGTGTGTGTGTGTGTGTGTGTGTGTGTGTGTGTGTGTGTGTGTGTGTGTGTGTGTGTGTGTGTGTGTGCGTGCGTGCGTGCGTGCGTGCGTGTGTTTTATGTATGTATGTACTGTATGTGTGTGTATGTGTTTACTGTATGTATGTGTGTGCGTGCATTAGGCCTGGGACAAAATATCGATATTTCGATATACCGCGGTATTATCTCCCGCGATAATTATCGATATGTTGCCGGCAAATATCGAGTTTTCATAACACCAGGGATTTCCCATTTAACCTACTGTATGGTGAAGTACTATGGTGCAATACCGTCAGCCGCCAGCACTGTTTGTAGTGGGGGCGCTAGGGAGATAAAGGACCGGCCGGTCGGCCGGATTATGAACAGTGAGGAAGAGAGAAGAACGTTACGCTGTGGTTCTCTCACTCTGAGTTTGACGGTCAGAGAGAGAGGGAGAGAGGAGGAATGGAGAGCTGTCTTCAGTTTACAACAAGGTGAAGTTAATTTGAGCAACACATACAGCTCTGTCTGTGTTTAGTGGACACACACATAGGCTACTGTACACATGCAGCCACCATTACAATATACAAACACACACAATTACACACACACCCACGTTAATATGAATGGAAGTCACTCACACACACGCACGCACGCACGCACGCACACACACACACACACACACACACACACACACACACACACACACACACACACACACACACACACACACACACACACACACACACACACACACACACACACACACAGAAACACAACCATGTTCCCCCTTTGCCTCGATCTCCCTCATGTTTTTGTATTTATTCATACATCCTCACCACTGATATGGATTTAATTTAATTTAATTTCATTGTATTATTATCAAAGCAATAAGAACATGAAACAAATTGGTTATACTTGCAAAGCACTGTCACTATTAAGAAATCATTTTCCTCCATGTAATTGGCACAATATAGCCTGTTTTAGAGAGGCTATTTTAAAGGTTCCAGGCACTATGCATGTACATTTTTTACATGTGTCAATATTATTTCATGTTTCTTGTCAATTACATTTTCACTACATGCTTTTTAGTTATGGATGTTTTAGTTAGGCATACCCATTGTTGTGGACAGACAAATTGTGGGCAGGTTACAAAGTTGCAGTGTTTGTTGTTTGAGGAGGCAAGATTCATCTACTTATTAGTCAATTTATAAATGAATCTTGTAAAATTAATGGAATAGATGTATAATTCCAGAGGTTGGCCTTTTATGGTAGTTTTTCATTTTCAGTTATATTGTGATATATCGTTGGTGACATTTCTTGCAATATATCGAATATCGCAATATATCGAATACCGTGATAATATTGTTATCGTGAGCCTAATACCGTGATAGATATCGTATCGTGAGATGCCAATATCGTCCCACCCCTAGCGTGCATGTGTGTGTGCGTGCGTGCATGTGTGTGTGTTTTATGTATGTATGTACTGTATGTGTGTGTATGTGTTTACTGTATGGATGTGTGTGCCTGCATGCGTGCGTACGTGCACATGTACGTGCGTGCAGGTGTGTGTCTCCAGGTGCATATGCATTGGCCATTTGAAAAATAGCAGATCTACAAGCTCACAACGCATCGCAATGCGACTCATTGTGAGCTTGTAGATCTGCTATTTTATGAAAACTTATGAAATGGGACACTCTGTTTAGTGAGTACTTTTACTTTAAATAAATGTCAATATGTTTGTGCTTTTTTTGGAGAAACTGTAATACAATACTTTTACTTGTAACAATAGTAACCTGTATTATTGGTACTTTTACTTAAAGGACAACTTTAGTTTTTTACAACAAGGGTTCATATTTTAGATTGTAATTAAAGAATATAAAATTATATAAAAATATAATTAAAATTATTTCATTTAATTCTTTCTATTGCTTTAGAGATTCTTATTTCAGTGGTTGGGGGCATGCGTACAAGTGGCTAAATATGTCATTTTACACAGAATAAGCCCATTCCCAAGATACAACGCAATCTTTCATGGTTGGATGTGACTTATGGGGGCTAGAAGTGTTACGGTAAATAGCAATAAAGAAACTGCTGGCTTATTGCATCTGGGGTGGCTGTTTTTTTTTTTTTTTGAGCGGGGGATAATGAATTTTGGCAACAAACAATAATGAATTTAATACTAATACGACAAACACAATTCTCTCGCTTAGGGTATTGATAAGTGAACAGAGCAGATCATTGGCAGATGTCAGCTCCATAAATGTGTGGACTGTAGATGATCTGATAGGGTTTTTATGAGGCTGAAGATGCTTTCCAGCATAGTGACGTGCAGAACAACCTGTCCATATACTATAGTATGGTTTACACAGAAGTCAGTCAGTTGTCTTTCACATATTCATATATATTTCATTTATTTATTCCATAAATCATTTTCATCACAAGTGTGTTTGTGGGGAGGAGGGGCTTAGGGGGGCTAGTCCTTCAACAGGGGGAGCCAATTCATGGCCATCTGGCCAGTGATGTATATGGGACCAGTTACTCATATATGGAGACCCCTGCATGATAGTCAACAATGTTATGTCAAAACATGCACATATGGGCATTACCAAATATATGATATGTCCTTAACGCTTCCAGTGCCAGCCCCTAGAGGGCACCAAAGAATGCCAGACTTTCTCCCATAGGGGACTGCATTAGCATCCCGGGGCTCACGTTGCAGTGACGCGCGTGCTCACGTTCGTGCACGTCATGGAAAGGTCCCGGATGCTAAAATGCTAACAGAATAGCTATTCCCATTTTGTCATTTTAAAGATCATTTCTCGGCGATTTCGCCGTAAATAAACCTCGCGCCACATCCCTAAAAACACAATCAAGAGATATGGTCCTCCAAAGATGTGGTTTTTCATTGGATTCGGCGGCGATTCGCGGCTACGTTCGCGGCTCACGGCCGGCATGGCTTCCCCAGGATTTGGACCACTGGATTTTACATTTAGGCCCAGGCTTCAGAAGGCCTCGGATCATTTTATTCATTTCATTAAATATCCCGAACATGTTCGGGATAGGCACACTGGACTACGTTCCGGAAGCGGCGCTGAACATTCGGTGAACATTGGGGGTCTCAAAAATGTATTTTAAACCATTTTTAATGGAATATATCGTCGGACCATGTAAAATGGCTAGCTGGCTAGCGTAGGACGAGCCAGGACCGGCTCTACAAGCAGCTCAGAGTAAGTCAATTAATATAAAAAAAATTGTTTTGGATTGAACATATCCCGAACATGTTCGGGATAGGCACAGAATGAGTTAATTTTGATAACATTGGGACATGGATCTCCATATATGGGCATACAATGTATGTTAATTAGTAAAGCCAAGCCTGGGTTTGATACCTTGGGATCTCCATATTTGGGGGGGGGGGGGCATATTTTCCCAAATATGGAGATGATTGACGTCTGACATCATAGATATCTGACGTCATAGACAACTTGAAACTGACACAATATGTTCTTATATGGGCATTCCCAGATATGGGCTTAATATTGATGACACGATATATGGGGATAAAAGGGACAATGATGCGTATTGATGACATCAGGGATCTGATGTCATCAATACATCAGTAGGGGTGGCTCGGTATCAACATTTTGTTATCGCGGTTACCGTCCTCCCATTTACCGCCGGTATTGCGGTAATTACCGCACCCCCGTATCTATTAATTAAGGTTCGGCGATAAGACAAAATATTCCTATCATCTGCCCAAAATTCGTCTCTCCACGGTCCTATAAGCCCGACTGCTCGAGTTCCCCGTACAGCACAGTGGGTCTGGCTTTTGAAAGTAGCAGATCTACAAGCTCACAACGCGTCGCGTTCGCAACGCGTTCTGAGCTTGTAGATCTTTGCAGTGTCGGGTTACTATAGTAACGTAGGCTACAGAGGCGTCAATTGGGTATGGCAAGCTATGGCACCTGCCATACCTAGGCTACAGGGGGAAATAATAAAATGTACTTTCATCGTGCCTGTTGCTAAGGTATGGCAACAGGACTGGTGTCTGTCATGTTGCCATACCTTAGCTTTTTCTGAACTGACGCCACTGGTAGGCTACTGGGGCTTCACTGCACGCTGTTTGTGAACAAACCAGATGAGACGGGTATAGTGATTGTGTACGGTGACGGTCTGTGATTATGCAAACTCACGTATCAAATCGCATTGATTGAGTGGTGATATAAACATAGTAAACAGGTTTTAGTTACCAGACTTGACAGAAAAGGTTGTAGTCGAACAACGACGGGCACACGCGCTATACTGTAAAAGTACTCACTAGCGCTGGTTTCATTTTCGGTTTTAGTCCTCGCGTCGCGCTCCGCCCGTATGAATAAAAAAGAAACGGCCACGAGGTATGTATAAACATACTTGTGTGAGTTGTGTCGTGTGGATTATGGAGAAAGTTTAACGCTGCTGACCGAGGCTACTGCACTGCTCCAGTGTCTACTGTGTCTCACTCTCTGTCGGAGACTATGACGGGCCAAGTTTCCAATTGTTCCAATGTGGTGCGCGGCCCAGAGCAGAGCGGCATGAAGCGCATGCGGTCCTCGCTTCTCCCCCGTTTTAAAACTCGCTCGTTCTCAATAAAAATAGCCTATTTTTTGTCTTTTTTGACCGCGGTAAGGACCCTGACACCGCGGTAGGCCGCGGTATACCGCGATACGGCGGTACGGCGGTTACCGAACCCAGCCCTATACATCAGATCACGCCTCAGCGTGACATGTGTCTGAGGGACGGACAGACATGATCTGCAGGTTTTCATACTAAATAGCGACCTACGGTCGCAATAACTGAAATGGTATTGTGTGTTTATGAAACTAACTAAGGCTAATATCCGCGGTTTTAGTATTTGTAAAAAGTCGTAATAAATAGAGAATATAGCCATCTACAAACTCACATTGCGTCAAGATAGCTTGTAGATCTACTATTTTAGCCGTTCTTCTGAACTTGTTTAATCTTACCATGACAAATACCCCGTAATTATGAATTATTCAAACATTTATTTTTCTTTCCTTTTTTCAACTACAAAAATATCAAACTAAACTAACCTCCTAAAACAAAAAACAAAAAAAAACAAAAAAACACTTTAAAAACGAATCAAAACTAAACTCTGCTGTGATCCGCTGTGATGAGATCTACAATAAAGTATGACGTTTGATCCCTGACATTACAGTCCTGCATCTTCCTGATCTGTTTAACTTACTTATACTGTAGTTAACACCAAACATGTCCATTACACTGAACATTATCTAGATGTGTTCATTTATTAAGTTAGAATTACTGACTTCACAAGCATATCTATTGATTTATATTCTAACTATTGTAGACTAGATTTGATCCTAACAAGCATAGGCCTACTATGATGTTGGGTCGCTGTGTTAATTGAATGTAGACATACAGTATGCATTTATATTCACTGTGTTAATTGAATGTAGACATACAGTATGCATTTATATTCACTGTGTTAATTGAATGTAGACATACAGTATGCATTTATATTCACTGTGTTAATTGAATGTAGACATACAGTATGCATTTATATTCACTGTGTTAATTGAATGTAGACATACAGTATGCATTTATATTCACTGTGTTAATTGAATGTAGACATACAGTATGCATTTATATTCACTGTGTTAATTGAATGTAGACATACAGTATGCATTTATATTCACTGTGTTAATTGCGACCGTCAGGTCGCACTTACTACCAAAACCTCCACCGGCTGTCTGTCCGTCTGTCCCTCCGTCACACGTCACACGTCACACTTTTGCCCTGCTCATATCTCCGCAACCGTTGCCCCGATCCATGCCAAATTTTGCACACATACTCCTTGCCTGCCAAACCACAACCCATCAATTCTCACATGGCCCTCTTCTAGCGCCACCATGAGGCCAGTTCTTGAAAAACAAATTTTTGGACACTGCTCCTACAATTTTTGCCCTAAAATCACGCAAATCGGTACACAGTATGTCTACACTCATCTCATCAACATGGATATGTCCCATTTAGCGCCACCTTCAGGCCGATTTTTTAAAACACATTTTTGGACACTGCTCCTAAAAATGTTGCCCTAAAATCACGCAAATCGGTACACACTTGCTCTACACTGATGTCATCAACATGGATCTGTCCCATTTAGCGCCACCTTCAGGACGATTTTTTAAAACACATTTTTGGACACTACTCCTACAGATTTTGCCCTAAAATCACGCAAATCGCTACACAGCATCTCTGCACTCATGTTATCAAAATGGATCTGTCCCATATAGTGCCACCATCAGGCAGATTTTTTCAAACACATTTTTGGACACTGCTCCTACAGATTTTGACCTAAAATCACGCAAATCGGTACACAGTATGGCTACACTCATCTCATCAACATGCATCTGTCCCATATAGCGCCACCATCAGGCCGATTTTTACATACATATTTTTCCACACTTCTACACATTTTGGCCTAAAATCACGCTGCGACCTGACGGTCGCTTATCTCCCGATTAGGGAGTCTTACTGGTTAAATGTAGACATACAGTATGCATTTATATTCACTGTGTTAATTGAATGTAGACATACAGTATGCATTTTTATTACCCGGTTTTTGCCTGACGTTGCCAGCCTCTATCACACACTTCGTTTTGGGAAGAGAGTCTGGGATTTCAGGAAGAGTTTTCATTTCTGGGGTTTGCCCCAAACCACTTGCCCCAAGCCTACAGAAACCACGTGCCCCAAGCATGCAACCCTGATTGGCCAACCCTTGAAGCTGGTTGAGGAAATAGAATCTCAATGGATCGGTGCCAGACCGTACTACAACACCACTACCGCCAGGGGGTGTTGTTGTGTTCGGGTCTGGTTTATTAACCAGGCAAACCCGGCTTGGTTGAATGCTTAATTCTGATTGGTCGAGCACTGAAATCAGCGGTGAATTATAAGTGTATAATGACCGCTCCACTCTATAATTCACCGCTGCCTAATCAACGGCTCAGAACACCTGCTGCATTGAGGCTGCACTGCGTGAATCTTGTGCTGTATCCAACATGTCAGCCATGTAAACAAACACACAGCGTCATTAACAACTAAACGTTGCTCTCAAGAATGTTTTTAGAAACATTTCAGGCGAGAAATAGACGACGCAAAATCAGGCTGAATTATCAGCCAGTCGTGTCCAGATAAGCCATAATGACCAAGCAGCAAGACCTTATAGCATACATATTCACTGGTGTATATCATTGTTATTATCATCTTCATTCAGAGTAGGATGTGAATAAGTGAATATCACATGCTGATGAGGATAATAACTGGTCATCTAAATTGCTGGATGTTATGCTTTGATTTAATGAAATCAAAAGCAGAACTGACACTTACATTTCTTCACTCCTGGTGTCAGCCTGCTCTCTCCACCATGGTCCACACTGGAGTTGGAGGAGAAACAAAGTGAGGTCTGAATATTCTCTATGATAATATAAACAATGGTTGATACTTATTTTACACCATTAAACATCAAACAATACAGAACAACATCAAAGTATGATTGAGAAAATGGTTCCTTCTCTAAACCTAGTAGATCAGTTTGCTCAGTAAATTCAACATAATATTATGCAAACATGGTGCCCAATCAAATACTTACTTGATTATGAATTGACCAAACTGAACAGACCAATGAATTTGAATTTCAAAATTGTATTAAATGAATATCACACATAAGCAGAGAAAATAACTACACTTTTAGACAGACTGTGGATAATGTCACTGGTTATAAATGATAGGCAACTAATACAAGTTTAAAATACAAATAAACAGTTTCTGAAAAAAAAAAGATGATGTCACTAATGATGATGACATGAGTTAGCTAGACCAATGAAACACTTCGATTCTGTTGCTTTGTCCATGATGTCATAGTCACAGAGGCACCCGATTGGTTCACCCTGATTTAGAACGCGTTTAAGCCGGAGAAAATATGTCATAAAAAACGATGTCATAGACACGGAGGCACCTGATTGGTTCACCCTGTAGGCCGAATTTGAATTTCAAAATTGTATTAGATGAACATCACTGATAAGCAATAAAATAACCACACTTTTAAAATAACCACACTTTTAGAGTTAGTCGACTAACTGATGAGAAATGACGATAAAGACTTATATAGTCTGAGCAGACCTCTAGACTGACATCATACACAACAAAAATAATATTGCCATGCATGCCTATCAACACTGATTCGCGCAGGAATTAGTTTGCACCGCTCACTTCGCACAGGTGCAATTTTTTTTTTACTTCCTGGTTTTGTTGAGTATTGATAACTATCCAGTCATCCATCCCACCCAAACGTGAGTCCTAAATTATTAGACCAATTGAAAGATATCAGACAAAACTCTATGCATTCTGATTGGGTAGGCTACTTGTGGTGTTCGTTGCAGATACAGAACTTGGATCAACATGGAGGAGTGACAAGCTGGTGCACTCCTCTTTCGTCTTTGACTCATGCACACACAGCCTCCCGCTGCCGGAGTTGAATTGCCTATCCAATTTCTATGTGATGTCTGGTGTTTACAAGTGGTCTGAGTAGACAGTAGACACTATGAACATTCCGGAGGATTTATGTCTCATACTCTGACTACGCGGCTACACGTTAAAGTTAGGGTTAAAGATATGGTTAGTAATGGGGAGAGACAGACCAACGCAACGTCGGAGTAATGACACGTCACAACACCTACGCACCCTGAACATTCACACACAGACCAAGTCTCTTATACCTCAGAGTGTCCAGTCTATAGTGTGGATCCTTCACAACAGCAGAGAGCATCGCTTCGCCTGATTCTCCTGGATGATTGTAGGTCAAGTTCAACTCTCTCAAATGGGAAGGGTTGGAGCGCAGAGCTGAGGTCAGAGAAGAACAGCCTTTC
>NC_137811.1:76558342-76588342 GCF_963921795.1 Nannobrachium achirus | reverse complement strand
TAAAGAAAGATCATATAATATATGAAATATATACATTTATTAATTAACCTACATAGCTTTATTGGAGGCTTTGAGCACCAGCAGCAGCCTCAGAAGAGCCTCCTCTGAAGCAGAGTATTTATTCAGGTCAAACACGTCCAGCTCCTTTCCTGAAGACAGCAACATGAAGACCAGAGCTGACCACTGAGCAGGAGAGAGCTTGTCCGTGGAGAGATGTCCTGACGTCAGGTACTTTTGGATGTCCTCCTCTAGAGAATGATCATTCAGCTCATTCAGACAGTGGAACAGATTGATGCTTCTCTCTGGAGATGGATTCTCTCTGATCTTCTCCTTGATGTATTGGACCATTTCTTGATTGGTCTGGAAGCTTGTTCCTGTCTGTGTCAGCAATCTTTGTAGGAGTGTCTGATTGGTGTCCAAAGAGAGGCCCAGCAGGAACCGAAGGAACAAGTCCAGATGTCCATTTGGACTCTGTAAGGCCTTGTCTACAGCACTTTGGTAGAGGTGAATTAACTTGGGAAGAGTGGAGGTTGTTTGTGGTCCTGACAGCAGGTTGATGCCATCATTGGTGAAGGAGACAAAGACATAAAGAGCAGCAAGAAACTCCTGGACACTCAGATGGACAAAGCAGAACACTGTGTCCTGGTATATCCCAAACTCCTCTTTAAAGATCTGTGTAAACATTCCAGAGTACACAGAGGCATCTCTGATATCAATGCCACACTCGCTCAGGTCTGCTTCATAGAAGATCAGGTTGCCTTTCTCTAGCTGTTGAAATGCCAGTTTCCCCAAAGACAGAATGACCTTGGAATCTTTTGGAGTCTGTGTCTGAGATCCATCATGATATTTTGCATTCTTCTGTTTGAACAGAACCAGCATGAAGTGGAGGTACATCTCAGTCAGGTACTTTGGCAGCGATCCTTTCACATCTGTTCTCAACATGTCCTCCAGAACTAAGGCAGTGATCCAACAGAAGACGGGGATGTGACACATGATGTGGAGGCTTTTGGATTTCTTGACATGTGAGATGATTGGGCGTGCCTGCTTCTCATCCCCGAATCTCTTGATGAAGTACTCTTCCTTTTGTGGATCGGTGAATCCTCTCACCTCTGTCAACCTGTCAACATAATCGGTTGGGATCAGATCGGCTGCTGCAGGTCGTGTAGTTATCCAGATGCGAGCAGAGGGAAGCAGGTTTCCCTTGATGAGGTTTGTCAGCAACACATCCATCGACATTGGCTTCGTAACGTCTGTTACAATCTCATTGCTCTGGAAGTTTAGAGGAATCCTCAATTCATCTAATCCATCGAGGATGAACAGAATTTGGAACTCTTTTAAGCTGCAGATTAGTGGTTTCATGATTCCACCAAAGAAATGATGAAGAAGTTCCACCAAGCTGTACTTCTTCTCCTTCATCAGATTCAGCTCTCTGAAAGTGAATGGAAACATGAAGTGGATATCCTGGTTGGCTTTGTCTTCTGCCCAGTCCAGAGCATTCTTCTGAGTTAGGACTGTTTTACCAATGCCGGCCACTCCTTTTGTCATCACTGTTCTGATTGGTTCATCTTGTCCAGGTAAAGGTTTAAACATGTCTTCACATCTGATTGGTGTCTCTGGTCTGGCTGGTTTCCTGGATGCTGTTTCAATCTGTCTGACTTCATGTTGTTTATTGACCTCTCCACTGCCTCCCTCTGTGATGTAGAGCTCTGTGAAGATCTGATTCAATAGTGTTGGGTTTCCCTCCCTAGCAATCCACTCAGACACATTCTTACACTTCTTCTTCAGATGAGACTTGAGTTGTTGTTGACTGACAGGAGCAAGAGTTTCTAAATGACCAAAGAACGCAAGACAACAGTGAGTATACATGTTAATCTAAAAGTGACCTCCCAGATAAATACCATTAGAATATCTTTGTCATTATTACTGTTGTTATTGTTATGTTGTTGTTAGCACAGTATGCATTTAGCTGCTTATATCTCTATGACTAGTGACAATCAAATCCTCTTGATTATTGATTCTTAGTGTGTCTACTACACTATCCTTTCCGTGTGCATTCGTGGAAGGTTATTATAAGTCTATTTTAATATTATTTTGATATAAAGTAGCATAAAGTGTTTCTATGAATCATAGAGATCTGCTTGGAGATATGTTTACATCGACCAGAGAGTGCTGTATAATTAATGTCTTACTTCTCTCCATCATGTTGTGAATAAAGTCTTTCTTACTGAACTCCATTGTGTTAAAGGTGTGAATACAGTCTTAATGATCTCCATCAAGTTAAAGGACAATTCCAGGCTAAATCATATACCCCACAATTTAATTAGCCTTTTATCATGAATGTTCCTACCTGGTTTGGTCGATTTCTGTTATTGATGCCCCTTTTGTGACTTCTTGTGACCACTCCTCACAGCTGAAATGGGCCTAAATATAGTCTATGTATAGTTCCAAGTGACGCAGCAGGGCTGTGTTTACTTTGAGAGAGGTAGAGTGAGACTTCTGTGGTCACATAATTCTACAGGTCACAGGTTTCAGCGTGGTTTCTTGACATGCAGTCTCGTGCTGTTGAATGAGCCTTAGCTACGTAGCTACGTTACGTGGCTGCATAGTAGCTACGCAGCCACGTAAAGTAGCTACGTACTGTAGCTAATGCTCATTCAACAGCACAAGACCGAATGTCGAGAAACCATGCTGAAACCTGTGACCTGTAGAATTATGTGACCATAGGTGTCTCACTCACAGCACCTCCTAGGAGTCACGCTCCGTTCTCTTCCGGGTCAATATCTGCTGGAATAACAGCAGGCTGCTGCGTCACTTGGAACTAGACCATTCATGAAGAAAAAAGTAACTTAACACATTAAACGCCCACGTGGTGCCCACGCGCCAATCTCTTTGATGTTTACGTGTGCCCACGACGCGTTCGACGCGTTGTACAGTAAACTATACTGTACTGTAGCTACTGCACTTGGCTACCGCGGTGATGAAACAAACTCCATTTCCCAACATGCAGCGCGAAATTACGTCACACGGACGTGCTGTCTGTCTCGTTGACTTCCTGTTTAGCGGCTGCACAAAAATGCTGTTTTCTCCGGATTCTCTTCCTTTTTTCTTTTTTTTCTCAAAACGGCAGCCTCTTCTACCGGCCGTAACACAAACGCTGTGGCTTAGAATTAATAAAAAACGGTCCTGACTGAAAGAAAAGATTTTCGCGAAATAAACAGGACATACTTGGATTACATTTACTCGGATTACTTTTCTCGCCAGTACTTCGAAGGTAGGTAAAATGGCGGGTTGCCATGGGCACCAGCAAATTAAACTTTGAATAATTCTGGGCACCCGATGTGTTAAGAGCAGCAAAAATCAGTGCTTTTGTCTGTGTATATTTAGCCACATTTCAGCTCTGAGGAGGGGTTGCAAGAAGTCCGAAAAGGGCATCAATAACAGAAATTGACCAAAACAGGTAGGAACATTCATGATAAAAGGCAAATTAACATTTCTACTGCCTCTCACTTTGAAGGGATGCTTAGTGCCATGGTGGCGCTCCGATTCCTCCGTCCCCCACTATTATTTTGAAGGGCCGGGCGGGGGTTGTTTTTGCGCAGATGGATCATCACTTGACTTCAACGTTTACGTCATCTAGTCACATGACAGTGTGTGCCCAGAAAAGTAACATGGCCGTGCCCAGCCGAGTGCTGTTTTTGCCAGACCCAGGGGGTCGGCCTACATAAGGCTTTGTCGGTCGGTCTGTCGGTCGGTCTGTCGGTCTGTCGGTCCCTCTTTTCCTCAGTGTGCCTGTCCCTCTTTTCCTCAGTGTGCCTGCTCATCTGCCCCTCCCTTCCCTTGCTCGGCTGATTGCCTTGAGTGCCGTCACCTGTACAGGACCAGCTGAGTTGAGTTGGCTGACGAGCTGCTGACACTATAAATTCCTCAGCCCATCTACAAGCTCACAAACATTTCCAGCTGCTCAGCCTATACAATCCTGTGTGTTCATGTGTTAGTTCAGTGCCATACTAGTCAAAACAGCCGATCTACAAGCTCACTACGCTTTGTTGCTGAGACTATAAAATCCTGTGTGTTCATGTGTTAGTTCAGTGCCATACTAGTTTTCATTGCGGGTCTGGCACGACCAGGTGACCTGGTCTAGTTACTGTAAACATGCCAGCCTTGGGATCAAAATGTATTTTTTTGCGTAAATGAAGTCTCTTTATGGGCCTCTCAATGGATTTACTATGGAGGAGGTTCACTTCGCGTACACGGCCAACGTGTGTGGGTTAGGGTTAGGGCTACCGATGTGGACTGGACCGGAGCGACGTACAGTAAGTAATAATACTTTTACTGTAAATACAGTAAGATCGGCGGTGGGCGCTTTCAACGGCAACATGATATTAACCCTTTAAATGGCGGTGAGGAATGTCAACGGCAGCAGAAGTGTTAAGTGGGGTATATGTTTTAGCCTGGAATTGTCCTGTAAAGGTGTGAATAAAGTCTTACTGATCTCCAGGGTGTCAGCCAGCTCCTCCTGCTTCAGACTCCTCAGGAGGTGCAGTGTGATCTTCAGAGCTCCCTCTGTGATGCTTCTCCTCTCCTCCTCACCCTCACCCTCACCATCCACCACCTCCCCCTCCTTCCTCTGACTCTCTAAACATTCTGGGTAATCTGTGGTCAGAAGCCTCTGGAACCTCTTCATCTCTTTCTTCACCAATGTTACGAGATTCTCTTCAAGTAGCTGAAACACATAATAATATAATGTTTATATTCAACAATATTGAATTTATTGATTCATACGGGCAGAACCTAGGGGCAGTTAACCTCCACAACCTGGGTCTGGATAAGAAGATGTTAAAAAAGACGTATCTCTGTTTGTCATCAACTCTTATCTCTTTATTGAAAACTAAAGGTGTAAAGGTGTACACTGACAAACCTTAAATATGGAGTCCAGGTCAGTTTGATGTTCCTGAGCTGACTGACCACTGGAACCCTGAGATATCTGCTGCTGCTCTCTGTGGAGGACACACACACACACACACACACACACACACACACACACACACACACACACACACACACACACACACACACACACACACACACACACACACACACACACACACAAGCAATTCAAATCTGCATGACTCCTGCCTGGACTAGGTACCGTCCAAACAAATACGATTTGAACTGAATCCGCAAAGGTTTTTAATCATTTCGTCCACATGTAGCCAGCGTTATATTGTCCACTCATTTTTTAAACCGGGTTTGGGGTTAATAAATCTGAAGACGCCATCTTTGTGACCCAGTGTGTACAACCAAATATGCATATTTCCTGAAACGATGACGTTAAAGCCCAACCTCTCCTTCAACCCGCATGCCCCAACAACAACAAACATGGCAACCCCCATCAGCATTGCATTTGTGCAGCACAAATTGGGCAAAATCGTGCTCTTTTGAACGACCATCATTTCGAGAAGCTGTTAGGATTTAAATGTCTTACTCAGTTACACTTCAACACATGAACCAGGCTTCTCTACTCGTCCAGCTATGGCCCCTCATTAAACTTTATGATTATATGAGCTGTTTAAACATGTTGTTACGTATCAAAGTCTAAAAACTTAAGGATGAAAGCAGACCAACAAAACACAACACTGTGACATTTGAGGTCAGGTGGTTTCAGTGTCTATTAAATGTTGTATTAAATGTTGTACATTAACTATTATGATTATCTACAACAGGGGTGTCCAAAGTGCGGCCCGAGGACTCATTTTATACGGCCAGCGGCTTCATTCCCAAATTGTATCATAAACAGCCCGTCAGCATCGTCAAATAAGAATATTTTCTCAGAGTAACCAGACTTGCAAGGTAAAAACACTGTCCATCACTATGCAGTGGTCAACACACTACTCGACATGAACTGAACTAACATCAAGTCATCAAAAACCTTCTCAACAACAAGCATGTCTATGTCCAGCTGAACTGAATTAATTTTGAATTAAACATGAATTAACATTTTCTAGATGTGTGTTCCATGCCTGATCCAGTAACCGGCTCATTTAAAAAGGCACAATTTTTACAGGAAAGACATTGTGATATAGTTTCCCATTCTGACCTCTGATCAGTAGAGTGGTGTCCATCTTTGAAGTCAATAAATCCTCCCTTGGAGCGATCACTCTTCATGGAGACACAGCTGGGAACAGGAGACTCTGCTCTCTGCTGGTCAACCCTGACAGGAAGATAAGGAAGCATTCATTTTTTAGAATGATCACTAGAGGATGTGAAAGTTCTCTTAACCCACCCCAAGTGAGGGTCCTGCACTTCCACAGTTAAATGGTTTTCATGTCCTAAAAATTAAATTCATTCAAACGCTAAATTAGTTTTTTTTTCTCCATCTATTCTCATTCCATCAGCATCAATACTCAGTAAATGTATGACTTATTGTAGATACAACTTATTGCGATATTACTGTGTGAAATAAGCATTATAATTTGAAGGTTTTATTTTGAAGTCTGCTGGAAGTCTCCCACTCTTAATAGCAGTTGGCCAAAAGCTTTTACATCCATTACCAAAACGTTAACTTCTTTTTATTGTATTTTTTGAAAGGCACCTAGACCAGGCCTCTATCCCCATCCTATACACTCCTCGTTTAACTTTATGATAAGCATGAACTGTTTAAATATGTTCTGTATCAAAGTCTAACAACATCATGATGATAGCAGACCAAAACAACACAATCTATCAGAGACATTAAAGGTCAGGTGGTTTTAGTGTCTATTAAATGTTGTACATTAACTATTATTATAATCTCATAGACTCCAAGCTGACCAAAGATCAAGCTGGTTTCGGCCTGACCGCTACTGGACAGCTACTAATCTTCTCCTAACACACTGACGATGGGTATGAATGTAAACTACTAATTGGAGTTTACAGTGGTCAACAAACTACTGGACACAAACTGAACTTATGTCAAGTCTTCAAAAACATTCTCAACAACAGATACTTCCACTGTACGTCCAGCTGAACGACCAGAGAAGCAAATTCAACGCTCAAAATACCAAAAGATAGCTTTTCAACATATAAGTGACACATGATGTAAGAATGAACATTCAATTAAATATGAATTAACCTTTTGTGTGTATTCCACCCCTGATTCAAAGACAGAGACAACAGAGTCAATTAAGATGCTGAACTGACATTAAAGACATTAAGATAGTTTTCCATTCTGACCTCTGATCAGTAGAGTGGTGTCCATCTTTGAAGTCAATATATCCTCCCTTGGAGCGATCACTCTTCATGGAGACACAGCTGGGAACAGGAGACTCTGCTCTCTGCTGGTCAACCCTGACAGGAAGATAAGGAAGCGTTCAATGTTTATAATGATCACTGGAGGATTGTAAACTTCACTTCTATTCTCACTCCATCAGCATCAAGACTCAGGAAATATATGAATTATAGTAGATACAAGTTATTGCGATATTACAGTGTGAAACTAGCATTATAATTTGTCAATTAAGGTTTTATTTTGAAGTCTACCTACTGCTTTTATGTGCATTACCAAAATGTTATTTAACTTCTTTTTATTACATCTTTTTTTTTCTTTTTTTATCTATCTTTTGAAAGGCACCTAGACCAGGCCTTTCTCCCCAACCAGCTATACAGCCCTTGTTTAACTTTATGATTATATGATATGAACTGTTTAAATATGTTCTGTATCAAAGTCTAACAACATCAGGATGATAGCAGACCAACACAACACATTGACTATCAGAGACATTAGAGGTCAGGTACTTTTAGTGTCTATTAAATGTTGTACATTAACTATTATTATAATCTCATAGACTCCAAGCTGACCAAAGAATCTTTGGCAAAGATCAAGCTGGTGTCTGCTGACCGCTCCAGTCGTTTTTATAGATGTCTCTGCTGCCTATGACTGTCCAGCACTGTGCAGTGGTCAACAAACTACTGGAAATGAACTGAACTGATGTCAAGTCATCAAAAACCTTCTCAACAACAGATACTTCCACAGTACGTCCAGCTGAACGACCAGAGAAGATAACTGAAATCTCAGAATACCACAAGATAGTGTACAGGGCCTCCTCCTTGTCAATGACACATGATGGAAGAATGAACATTGAATTAAACTTGAATTAACCCTTTTTTGTGTATTCCACCCCTGATTCACAGACAGAGACAACAGACTCAATTAAGATCCTGAACTGACATTAAAGACATTAGGATAGTTTTCCATTCTGACCTCTTATCAGTAGAGTGGTGTCCATCTTTGAAGTCAATATATCCTCCCTTGGAGCGGTCACTCTTCATGGAGACACAGCTGGGAACAGGAGACTCTGCTCTCTGCTGTTCAACCCTGACAGGAAGATAAGGAACCGTTCAGTGTTTATAATGATCACTGGAGGATTTTAATGTTCTCTGAAATAAAAAGGCCTGACTCTTGCGTCCACATGATTATATTTTTCTTCACAGAGAGGTCAGGTGGTTTAATGTCTATCCTTCCTCCCTATCTGTAATAATTTTTATTTCAATTTTTGTTTCATTGGAATCTGATGTGGAACCGTCCTGGGGATTGTGGGTGGGGGGAGGGGGGATAGGGGTTGGGGCTTGTCACTCTCTTAATAATGTACATTGATACCTATTGATGATGTATTCACTGATCTGAGATTGTCTACCCGCCTCTGGGTTATTGTTATTTGAAAATGTTAATAAAAAGATTTGAAAAGAAAGAAAAGTTGTACAATAACTCAATAACTATTATTATAATCTACAGTCTCATACCACTCATAGACTCCAAGCTGACCACAGATCAAGATGGTTTCTGCCCTTGCCGCCCCAGAACTGGACAGTTACTAATCTCAGCCAACAAACTGAGGATGGTTTGAATGTAAACTAAAAACTGGATCAGTGTTTTAGTCAGGGAATATTATCAGACCTGTCAAATCTGGGAATAAATTCCTTACCAAACAATGTCTTCACCAATGTGTTAGTAAAGGTGTCAAGTAACATATCTAACAAAGATTGAAATTCAACATCCCTAGGAGAATCTTTGACAGCTAGGGTAATTCTGGATCTCATTCACTTACTATACTATAAGGGAAGAAATTACTCCCAAAAAATATGCTTTAAGAAGCATGTGAGGAGTCTAACTAGGTGTTTTAATTATCCTGAATCCATTGCAAGGATTTATTTTGCACGAAAAATATTCCTTGGGCCAAAAATGGACCCCATACAACTGTGAAAAGTGATGACTCATCATAAACCATCGTTTTTTGGGGATATTGTTCATCCATTCTACCAACAAAGTAGATCTAGGGGTAACATTACCACTAGATTTAAAGTAATATTACTATAACATTAAATTTGTTGTCTGGCCAGGTCAACAGGCTGTGACAGGCCCCTGTCACGGCCTGCCACAAACACTGGTCAGGGGTCTGCCATCAGAATAGCCACACCAGGGGTCCCTGGGTGCCCCACAGGCACCCTGTTGCTCTGATCCACACCACACCTTCCCACAAATTGCCACAATGGAAACTTTTAACCGTTGACTGTACTACCTGCACTGTTAATAATTGTGCAATCCATCAAAAACATGGCACATTGAGATAGTGACAGTCATCAATAATTTACAGGCCATAAACATCCTGCAATAACACAGTAAGTAAAATGACCTTGGGAATCTTCATTATTTATCTATCAGGCAGGCAGTCAGTCAGTCATATCAAGTTCTCCTCAAAACTTTGGCACCTTTCTACTCCTACATACTTACACAGAAAATAAGATATTCAAACATCAATGTGCTCAGTTTTCTGTGGCGACGTGTGCTATTACCTTTTTACAGCAATCGCCCAAAGGGTGGCGCGCAGTAGGAAGCCTTTGAAAGTGCAAATTTGAACAGGTATAGCTCATGCTCTGTTTGAGGTACAGCCATGAAACCTGTATACACGTATGCGTCTCCTCATGCCGAACAACTTCTACACTCTGACTTTTGACCTCTGACCTTTAGTTCTCCCACCATTATTATATCAAAAAAAGTAAATATCTATCTCCTCCTGGAATTTTTGCGTTACGCACACACAACCTTTTTTACATGAACTTTGGACCAATACGGTCAAACGTTTTATGCAAATTATTCTTCTGCCTCTAAATCATACATGCAAAGTGACACGTTCATGGCATTTGGCAAAGATGTAGAGGGTTAGTCTAAATATCACTGAAACCAATCTTATTCCAACTGGCCAAAGGGGGGGCGCTATACAAAGCGTTTGAAAATTCAAACATTCAATTAAATATGAATTAACCTTTTTGTGTATTCCACCCCTGATTCACAGACATGGACACAATAGACTCATTTAAGATGCTGAACTGACATTATAGAAAGACATTGTGATATAGTTTTCCATTCTGACCTCTGATCAGTAGAGTGGTGTCCATCTTTGAAGTCAATATATCCTCCCTTGGAGCGATCACTCTTCATGGAGACACAGCTGGGAACAGGAGACTCTGCTCTCTGCTGGTCAACCCTGACAGGAAGATAAGGAAGCGTTCAATGTTTATAATGATCACTGGAGGATTGTAAACTTCACTTCTATTCTCACTCCATCAGCATCAAGACTCAGGAAAAATATGAATTATAGTAGATACAAGTTATTGCGATATTACAGTGTGAAACTAGCATTATAATTTGTCAATTAAGGTTTTATTTTGAAGTCTACCTACTGCTTTTATGTGCATTACCAAAATGTTATTTAAAGCTGTACTGTGGAAGCTGCTCAACTAGTGGTCAGTAGCGGTATTGCTTTTTTCGGCCGGAGTCGCCGCGGACCACCGGAACGGGGGAACACCGCGGCCGTCGCGAGCACCTCCGCCTTGCCGATACGATTCCGTAGAGCCGTCTCCCATCATTTTTAGACCAGAATTGAGGGAGTAGCAAGCAAGATTCCTTCACCAATGTAAACACAGTTGCTGAGGGAAGCTACTTCCTTTAGAGACAGCAAGACTCGCTGTGATTGGCCGGTGGTGTATGATCGGTGCTGTGATTGGCCGGTAGTGTATCATGTGGGAGATGACATCATTTTGCCGGGAAATTCTCCCCCCCTCACAACTCATAGAAAACATATAAAGAGAAGGCTTCAGAAGCTGAAAATAACAGAGTGGGGGTTCTAAAACTTTAGCGATTTAACAGTTAGGACAATTTTAAGATTTGTTTTATAAAAAAAGTTACATGGTATAACTTTAACTTCTTTTTATTACATCTTTTGAAAGGCACCTAGACCAGGCCTCTCTCCCCATCCAGCTATAAAGCCCTTGTTTAACTTTATGATTATATGATATGAACTGTTAAAATATGTTCCGTATCAAAGTCTAACAATATCAGGATGATAGCAGACCAACACAACACATTGACTATCAGAGACATTAGAGGTCAGGTACTTTTAGTGTCTATTAAATGTTGTACATTAACTATTATTATAATCTCATAGACTCCAAGCTGACCAAAGAATCTTTGGCAAAGATCAAGCTGGTGTCTGCTGACCGCTCCAGTCGTTTTTATAGATGTCTCTGCTGCCTATGACTGTCCAGCACTGTGCAGTGGTCAACAAACTACTGGAAATGAACTGAACTGATGTCAAGTCATCAAAAACCTGAACAGATACTTCCACAGTACGTCCAGCTGAACGACCAGAGAAGATAACTGAAATCTCAGAATACCACAAGATAGTGTACAGGGCCTCCTCCTTGTCAATGACACATGATGGAAAAATGAACATTGAATTAAACTTGAATTAACCCTTTTTTGTGTATTCCACCCCTGATTCACAGACAGAGACAACAGACTCAATTAACACATCGGGTGCCCACGTGGTGTCTACGCGTCAATCTCTTTGATCTTTACGAGTGACCAACGACGCGTTTGACGTGTTGTACAGTAAACTATACTGTACTGTAGCTACTGCACTTGGCTACCGCGGTGATGAAACAACTCCATTTCCCAACATGCAGCGCGCAATTACGTCACCCGGACGTGCTGTGTGGCTCGTTGACTTCCTGTTTACCGGCTGCACAAAAGTGCTGTTTTCTCCGGATTCCCTTCCTTTTTTCATTTTTTTCTCAAAACGGCAGCCTCTTCTACCGCCCGTAACACAAACAATGTGGCTCAGAATTGATAAAAAACGGTCCTGACTGAAAGAGAAGATTTTCGCGAAATAAACAGGACATACTCGGATTACATTTACTCGGATTACTTTTCTCGCCAGTACTCTCGCCGGTAGGTAAAATGACGCGTTGCCATGGGCACCAGCAAATTAGACGTCAGAGATCACGTGGGCATCCGATGTGTTAAGATGCTGAACCTAACATTAAAGACATTACGATAGTTTTCCATTCTGACCTCTTATCAGTAGAGTGGTGTCCATCTTTGAAGTCAATATATCCTCCCTTGGAGCGGTCACTCTTCATGGAGACACAGCTGGGAACAGGAGACTCTGCTCTCTGCTGGTCAACACTGACAGGAAGATAAGGAACCGTTCAGTGTTTATAATGATCACTGGAGGATTTTAATGTTCTCTGAAATAAAAAGGCCTGACTCTTGCGTCCACATGATTATATTTTTCTTCACAGAGAGGTCAGGTGGTTTAATGTCTATTAAAAGTTGTACAATAACTCAATAACTATTATTATAATCTACAGTCTCATACCACTCATAGACTCCAAGCTGACCACAGATCAAGATGGTTTCTGCCCTTGCCGCCCCAGAACTGGACAGTTAATAATCTTCAGCCAACAAACTGAGGATGGTTTGAATGTAAACTAAAAACTGGATCAGCGTTTTAGTCAGGGAATATTATCAGACCTGTCAAATCTGGGAATAAATTCCTTACCAAACAATTTCTTCACCAATGTGTTAGTAAAGGTGTCAAGTAACATATCTAACAAAGATTGAAATTCAACATCCCTAGGAGAATCTTTGACAGCTAGGGTAATTCTGGGTCTCATTCACTTACTGTACTATAAGGGAAAACATTACTCCCAAAAAATATGCTTTAAGTAGCATGTGAGGGGTCTAGGTGTTTTTAATCATTCTGAATCCATTGCAAGCATTTGTTTTGCACGAAAAACATTCCTTGGGCCAAAAATGGACCTCATACAACTGTGAAAAGTGATGACTCATCATAAACCATCGTTTTTTGGGGATATTGTTCATCCATTCTACCAACAAAGTAGATCTAGGGGTAACATTACCACTAGATTTAAAGTAATATTACTATAACATTAAATTTGTTGTCTGGCCAGGTCAACAGGCTGTGACAGGCCCCTGTCACGGCCTGCCACAAACACTGGTCAGGGGTCTGCCATCAGAATAGCCACACCAGGGGTCCCTGGGTGCCCCACAGGCACCCTGTTGCTCTGATCCACACCACACCTTCCCACAAATTGCCACAATGGAAACTTTTAACCGTTGACTGTACTACCTGCACTGTTAATAATTGTGCAATCCATCAAAAACATGGCACATTGAGATAGTGACAGTCATCAATAATTTACAGGCCATAAACATCCTGCAATAACACAGTAAGTAAAATGACCTTGGGAATCTTCATTATTTATCTATCAGGCAGGCAGTCAGTCAGTCATATCAAGTTCTCCTCAAAACTTTGGCACCTTTCTACTCTTACATACTTACACAGAAAATACGATATTCAAACATCAATGTGCTCAGTTTTCTGTGGCGATGTGTGCTATTACCTTTTTACAGCAATCGGCCAAAGGGTGGCGCAGTAGGAAGCCTTTGAAAGTGCAAATTTGAACAGGTATAGCTCATGCTCTGTTTGAGGTACAGCCATGAAACCTGTATACACGTATGCGTCTCCTCATGCCGAACAACTTCTACACTCTTACTTTTGACCTCTGACCTTTAGTTCTCCCACCATTATTATATCAAAAAAGTAAATATCTATCTCCTCCTGGAATTTTTGCGTTACGCACACAAAACCTTTTTTACATGAACTTTGGACCAATACGGTCAAACTGGTCTGGTCAGATCTTTTTTAAAGTGATTTTTTTTAATAATTCACTGAATATTGCCGTTTCATGCAAATTATTCTTCTGCCTCTAAATCATACATGCAAAGTGACACGTTCATGGCATTTGGCAAAGATGTAGAGGGTTAGTCTAAATATCACTGAAACCAATCTTATTCCAATTGGCCAAAGGGGGGGCGCTATACAAAGCGTTTGAAAATTCAAACATTCAATTAAATATGAATTAACCTTTTTGTGTATTCCACCCCTGATTCACAGAAATGGAGACAATAGACTCATTTAAGATGCTGAACTAATTATAAGAAAGACATTAAGATAGTTTTCCATTCTGACCTCTGATCAGTAGAGTGGTGTCCATCTTTGAAGTCAATATATCCTCCCTTGGAGCGATCACTCTTCATGGAGACACAGCTGGGAACAGGAGACTCTGCTCTCTGCTGGTCAACCCTGACAGGAAGATAAGGAACCGTTCAGTGTTTAGAATGATCACTGGAGGATTGTAATGTTCTCTTCAGCATCAAGACTCAGGAAATATATGAATTATAGTAGATACAACTTATTGCGATATTACAGTGTGAAACTAGCATTATAATTTGTCAATTAAGGTTTTATTTTGAAGTCTACCTACTGCTTTTATGGGCATTACCAAAAGGTTATTTAACTTCTTTTTATTACATCTTTTGAAAGGCACCTAGACCAGGCCTCTCTCCCCATCCAGCTATACACCTGTCGTTTTAATTTATGATTCTAAAACGGCTAGTTCCATTCCTTGATTCCGATTGGCTGGTTGCCATGGTATACCTGAGACTGTAACCCATACCTTGAATCAGTTTATATCAAAGCCAGGTGCGTTATTTCTTTCCACTGTGCCGTGAGGCTGAACTAGAGAAGCGAGCGTTTGATTTCCTCTCAAATCCTGCCGTGCGGGTGCTTCTAAGCACCGCCCGCATGCATAGGACAGTGACTGAATGGCTCCGGGCGGGGCTTGTAAAGGCAACAAGCGCCCTCTATTCTCCAGGCACCACTCGGCTGTTTAGCTTAGGTTGCTATGCTAGCGTTTTTGATGTGATGTTCACCCCCACATAGCAGCTAAATCTGGATGAAAATAAACATGTGAATGGATCGAATATGGTTCTTAACTTCTTAACATGAGACTGATCTAACACAAGTGTTGTTTCCCTATTCTTTTGGCAAAAAGAATGACGTGACTTTGTAAACACACACTGGCTTCCGTATAAAGTCCCGTTTGTGGCTGGTAAACGCAAGGACATGTCTCTTCCTGGTGGCGGAGAAGTGTACTTTTTTCTTTAAAAAATGCAATGCTATTATTTTCATGTTGCAATATTGTGACCGTTTTAGAAAAGCAATAAGCCACGCGAGGCTTGTGGTTACCGGGGGAGTATACACCGTCTGAGAGGGTCGGAAACACTCGGCTGCGCCTCGTGTTTCCCAACGCCTCTCAGCCGGTGTATACTCCCCCGGTAACCACTCGCCTCTTGTGGCTTATTGCTTTATTATACGGTATGAACTGTTTAAATATGTTCCACATCAAAGTCTAAAAACATCAGGATGATAGCAGACCAACACAACACAATCACTATCAGAGATATTAGAGGTCAGGTAGTTTTAGTGTCTATTAAATGTTGAACATTAACTATTATTATAATCTCATAAAAGCTGACCAAATAATCTTTGGCAAAGATCAAGCTGGTGTCTGCTGACCGCTGTCCATCACTGTACAGTGGTCAACAACCTACTGGACATGAACTGAACTTATGCCAAGTCATCAAAAACCTTCTCAACAACAGATACTTCCACAGTACGTCCAGCTGAACGACCAGATAACTTGTCAATGACACATGATGGAAAAATGAACATTGAATTAAACTTGAATTAACCCTTTTTTGTGTATTCCACCCCTGATTCACAGACAGAGACAACAGACTCAATTAAGATGCTGAACTGACATTAAAGACATTACGATAGTTTTCCATTCTGACCTCTGATCAGTAGAGTGGTGTCCATCTTTGAAGTCAATATATCCTCCCTTGGAGCGGTCACTCTTCATGGAGACACAGCTGGGAACAGGAGACTCTGCTCTCTGCTGGTCAACCCTGACAGGAAGAGAAGGAACCGTTCAGTGTTTATAATGATCACTGGAGGATTTTAATGTTCTCTGAAATAAAAAGTCCTGACTCTTGCGTCCACATGATTATATTTTTCTTCACAGAGAGGTCAGGTGGTTTAATGTCTATTAAAGGTTGTACAATAACTCAATAACTATTATTATAATCTACAGTCTCATACCACTCATAGACTCCAAGCTGACCACAGATCAAGATGGTTTCTGCCCTTGCCGCCCCAGAACTGGACAGTTAATAATCTTCAGCCAACAAACTGAGGATGGTTTGAATGTAAACTAAAAACTGGATCAGCGTTTTAGTCAGGGAATATTATCAGACCTGTCAAATCTGGGAATAAATTCCTTACCAAACAATTTCTTCACCAATGTGTTAGTAAAGGTGTCAAGTAACATATCTAACAAAGATTGAAATTCAACATCCCTAGGAGAATCTTTGACAGCTAGGGTAATTCTGGGTCTCATTCACTTACTATATACTATACTACCAGTAAGACTCCCTAATCGTTGGTCGCTTATCTCCACAAATATCACAGCCTCCACCTCTCACGTCATACGGGCAGCCATAGTTACACCTGGAATGTTGAATCTCCATATATGGAGATAACCTACCCATCACACAAAGTCTGACCTCACCAGCCCATACCTGGGCATGGACGACTTATATCTCCATATACGGAGATGGCCATATATGGAGATACGATGACATCACAGAGTCCACAGCTGATGATGTGGCGTGATGTCATACAATACACAAACAAGCCCTATATAAAGGGGCAATTCTCACCAGGGAAGAGAGCATTCCCCACTAGCTGAGTATCTTAAGATGGTTGGATGTGATGATAAGCCACAAATAGGCCAAAAGTTTGTTTTACCAATTATCAAGACATACGGGCAGTTGACAGTTTGCCATTGTTACTCATTGAAGTTGAATCTCCATCTGAATCCCTTTTATGCCCATATATGGAGATCCCTGCTCTGAGTATCTGACATCACTAATCCCTTTTATGCCCATACTGTATATGGAGATCCCTGCTCTGAGTATCTGACATCACTAATCCCTTTTATGCCCATATACAGTATGGAGATCCCTAACAGAATCCATTTTATGCCCATATATGGAGATACCTGCTCTGAGTATCTGACATCACTGTGATGTCACCTGTTTATGCCTAAATATGGAGATCCCTGCTCTGAGTATCTGACATCACTGCGATCTCACCTGTGATGTCACAGTGACACATCACCTCAGTATCTGTGATGTCACAGTGACACATCACCTCAGTATCAGGCGTTACACGTATACATTGAGCAGGGCAAAGGTGTGACGTGTGTGACGGACGGACGGACGGACGGACGGACGGCCGGTGGAGGTTTTCATACTAAACTGCGACCTTACGGTCGCAATAAGGGAACAAATGACTCCCAAACAATATGCTTTAAGTAGTATGTGAGGGGTCTAACTAGGTTTTTTTAATTATCCTGAATCCATTGCAAGCATTTGTTTTGCACGAAAAAACATTCCTTGGGCCAAAAATGCCCTATTCCCTATAGTATAGTGTATAGTAAGTGAATGAGCCCCAGAATTACCCTAGCCGTCAAAATCCCCTTTTCCACTGCAAGGTGGAACCAGAACTTTCAGGAACCTGAACCTATTTTTTTGGTTCTGGTTTTGTTTCCATAGCGCACGGCCCGGTTCCAGACGAGGTTCCTGGAACCTTTTTTAGGTCCTGCTCGTGAGGTAGAACTAAACTTGAGTTCTGGGAACCTATGGGCAGGGCTAGCAGCGCTCCTGCTCTCGATTGGTTGAGCGGAGGTGACGACACCGAGGAGAACGGGGAGAAATCTCTCACAACACATCAGCGTCATTTTTTAAATCCTATTCCGACAGACAGAAACACAGAAACGGTATGATCACGATGCCATACGACAGCCAAGACACATTTGTCAAGTGAATGTGATGATACAGGCTCTTATTTGTGTCTGGGCGGGAGAAGAAAATATCCAGAAGGAGCTAGAACCCAGATTAAAAATGCTGGTGCTCAACTAGTCAGGAGTTGGTAGATAAGTATGGAACCGGTTATATTTAAAAAAGTGACAGCAAATGTATGTCGTTAAATGACAATTTAGATAGATACCTTTATAGATAGAATAATTTTATTCTATCTATAATTTCAGATATACTACTGTATGTCTGATGGTAAGAATAAAGTGTTTCATAAGGATTTACATTTAGTTAGCTTTTGGTTCTTAAAAGACTTTGTAGATTAAACAATCATCACAACACTGGGTCCTGAAACAGCCCTCCAATTCAAATGTGTCAAACCTGCAATCAAGACCAAGCACAGCTGTAAAACATGTTATCAAAAAACTGAAACACGTAACACAAGAGAATGATCCAACAAAGACACACTGGGGAACACAACCATTCAATTATAAACTGGCTAGTGCTATTTCTCATACTGACAGAAATATCTCTACTTCATTCTGGCAGTTATTTGTGTCTTGGGCATTAATGGGGTTAATAACTAAAACGCTCAAGGGATATCACCAGGCACCCTCTTGAATCAGTTGAGAAAGAAATGTTTACAGACAAAACCACATTCAGACAAAAATCACCCTTTTATGGATACCGGACTATTATGGGAAACTGAAGACTGTGAAGTATGTGACCGGCTAGGAAAGTATTCAAGGGACAATAATAGAGCAAGTGCAGCCTTGACCATCCCACATTAAGGCCCAGTGTTGGCTTCTTACAACAGACTGTAGGTGGCTGCTGGCATGCTGTTCCAGCATCTAGAAACAGGGAGAACTGACCAACATAATTCAGCTCCTAACTCACTGACTGAAGGGAAGAGAGGCCTCTTCATGGAGGCCTGGGGAGGAGCTACAGGCCCCTGTCACGGCCTGCCACAAACACTAGTCAGGGGTCTGCCATCAGAATAGCCACACCAGGGGTCCCTGGGTGCCACAGGCACCGTGTTGCTCTGATCCATACCAAACTTGCCCACAATAGAAACTTTTGACCTTTGACTGTACTGTACTACCTGCACTGTTAATAATTGTGCAATACATCAAAAACTTGGCATGTTGATACAGTGACAGTCATCAATAATTTATAGTTATTGCCTTACAGGCATATCTCTCAGGCCATAAACATCCTGCAATAACACAGTAAGTAATGACCTTGAGAATCAAAAGGTCCATAGAGCTGGAGTCTGTGTCTGTACTAGTAGGCTATGAGGAGGCTTGATGTACCGTAGAGACAGTCATAGTCATTGATCACAGTTATTGATACACATTGTTAACAAACCTCTCAAGCCATAAACATCATGCAATAAAGCATCACAACATACAATACTGATAGGTCACTCACAATAATTATAATCAATATGAGTTTCTGTCTGACCTCAGAGGAGAGCTCATTAATCCATCTAACTGGTACAGTAGATGAGTGATAGTGCAGAGGAACCCTGTACTTCAGGGGTTCCCAAACCTTTTTGTCTCAGGTCACCCCATAAATATTGTTTTAATCCTAAGGCACCCCTACATCAGTGATTCTCAACCTGTGGGTCGGGACCCCGAGGGTGGTCCCCAAATTATTTTTGGGGGTCCCCAGATGATGAACTTAACGTGCATTGTTTTGTCACACAACGGTAAACAATCCAACATTAAGTTTTAAGTGCATAGCACATTTCTCAATTGTGTCAAAAAGTGTCAATGTAATGACTTTTTAATACCTCTAAAATGACAAAACACTGGCCAAATTGTGAAATATTAGAGGCAGAAATTGTGAAAATAGCCGATCTACATGCTCACAACGCCTCGCAGCTCGAGGCGTTGTGAGCATGTAGATCTGCTATTTTCACAATAGAACCGTGTTATACAAAATGTAATGCCTCAACTCTTAGTGCACTTCAGGGTGAGGGGGTCCCCAGTTAAAATATGATTATTTTGGGGGTCGCGGCCTGAAAAGGTTGAGAACCACTGCCCTACATTATAATTTTCACTCCCAGCACCTTATATTTATAGCATATCGTCGTTGTCAGGTGGAAACCTTGTATGTCCAAAACTGTTTGTTTTGTATTTATCATCTATGAAATGTACTAAACTAGTGAAAACAGCAGATCTACAAGCACACAACGCCTCGCGATGTGCTTGTAGATCGGCTGCTTTCACTAGTTTTGTGCGACAGTCTTGTATGATGAAGCAGGGCTTTGCTTTACCAAAAGACGTACACATTTGAAACTTGGAGATATGAGGTTTCTGCCCGACAGTGACGATATTTTAGTTATTATGTTGCTAAAAGTCTTGTTAAAATGATACTAAATATTTTTTCAAGTGTCCAAATATATTCCAAATATTATCACATGATCTCGTGGCACCCCTGGACTGCCGTCGCGGCACCCCAGGGTGCCCCGTCACCCACTTTGAAAACCCCTGATCTACACTGTGATAGTCTAGTCTAGATAGAAACACTCCAGTTCTCACTGCAATCAACATTTGGACTTGAAACAATAATGTGTTCATGTTCTGGGATCAGATATACAGGCAAGTCATACCTTCTGACCTCTGATCAGTAGAGTCTAATAAAACGATATCATGTGTTGTTTTTTCTAACCTCTGGCCATCTTTGAAGTCAATAAATCCTCCCTTGGAGCGGCCAAGGCTGGGAACAGCAGACTCTGCTCCCCGATAATGAATCCTGACAGGAAGATAAGCAATATGAAACATATTTAGTGCTCAATTGTCAGTAGTTAGCATGGTAGATACTGTAAGTATGAAACCGGTTATAATTAAAATATGACAGCTAATGTACTGTATATTGTTAAATGAAGATTTCAGATACAGGGCCCTATTTTTGTCCATGCCTTGCGGTTACCCCTTATCCCTAAACATGGTTGCCATGTTTTACTATTTTGAAGGAAAATAAAATACGATTTTGAATGGTTCAAATAGCTGATCTACAAGTTCATAACATGTCGTAGTTCGGCTATTTGAAGTAGTCCTATTTTAAAATGTTTTTCAAAATACTAAAAAAGGCCAAGACGTTTAGGCATAAGGGGTATGGCATGGATGAAAATAGTTTGTTTACAATCTTCATTCAAACTTATATTTTCTTTTTCCACTGTTTACAAAAAAACTATGACCAGATACCAACATGAATAACTTATATAAAATGCTACATGAAATTAAAATATATGTTTATGTTGTTTAGTGTTTGGTGCTCTTGTTTATAGACCTCACATCAACTACTGTATCCTGAAAACATCTCTCCATTGAGCCTAAATGTAGTGGTGGGGCTTCAATTGTTGTCTAGCCAGGTCAACAGGCTGTGACAGGCCCCTGTCACGGCCTGCCACAAACACTGGTCAGGGGTCTGCCATCAGAACAGCCACACCAGGGGTCCCTGGGTGCCACAGGCACCCTGTTGTTCTGATCCACACCAAACTTGCCCACATTAGAAACTTTTAACCTTTGACTGTAATAACTGCACTGTTAATAATTGTGCATTCAATCAAAAACTTGGCACGTTGAGACAGTGACAGTCATCAATAATTTATAGTTATTGCCTTACAGGCATATCTCTCAGGTCATAAACATTCTGCAATAACACAGTAAGTAACTGACCTTGGGAATTAAAAAGACCATAGTGTGAGGTGGCTTGATGTACAGTAGAAACAGTCATAGTCATTGATCACAGTTATTGATACACATTGACATGACAAACCTCTCAGGCCATAAACATCATGCAATAATACATGCAGTACAAATTACAATGGTAGTAGGTCACACATAATGTGTCTGACCTCAGAGGAGCAGAGGACCATTTAGGCCTAGAATTATTGAATGCTTTAACCAGTGAAAAATAGCAGATATACAAGCTCACAGCGCGGCCGCACTGCGAGCTTGTAGATCTGCTATTTTTGAAAAAGTCGTGAAAATGTGTGCAAATCTTTGAATATATGTATTTTCAAAGCGAATGTTCGTAACTCAAATTTAGCTTCTGGGTGGTCCCTGGAACTAAATATTTTGAGATGGGGGTCTGTGACCAAATACATATCATTTTGTGGGTCCTTCACATGAAAAGGGTTGAGAACCACTGACATAGTAGTCTCTCAAGAACAGACTAACTGAGCTCCAGTTAAGTGAAAAGGACCTTTTCTTTGACGATGGCTGGCCAGATTGCTGACATAGAAACATAGGTTTTTCAAAAAAAACCTATGAAGGATTCAAAAGACACTTATAGAATCGGGTCAAAATTCAAATTTTCACGATTTTGCACTCGGTGCCACGCTGTGAGCTTGTATATCTGCTATTTTTCAATAGTTAAAGCATAAAATAATGATACACAATAATGTGTACCCGTTCTGAATGGGTTAAACTGATAGAGGAGAGCTAACCCTGTAGGCTACTGTAAAGGTATTTGCACACTGCTGCTGCGGGCCGAATATCGGAGCACGTAAAAAAAAAGAAGAAATCAACCTCACGTTATGTCAATCACGTTTGCACACTGCCGCCCGTTTCCTATTTATTTTTGGACCAGGGCTGATTTTTTTCCGATTTTCACAACTGTTGCCACTGAGTGCCTTGCTCTCTCTCTCTCTTCCCTCTCTCTCTCCCTGGCCTCCGGATTTCCAAAACGCAACGACAAAAAAAAAAAAAACAGCAGCACACACTCAGTTCAGACAAAATCTAGTTGGCCTGCCGGACCTGTTCCAAGATGTTCGTGTGCGTGCGTGTGTGCGTGTGTGTGTGTGTGTGCGCGCGAAGTTACACTGTCCAAGACAGAGTGACTTTACAGTGTTTAGTTACAGTTATAGAGTTGAGTGACATGATGAAAAATCTATATTTAAATTTATGGAAGAATGGGCTAATGTGGAATTAATCATGAATAGTTTTTTCCCCCTTTTTGTTGCCTTCAATCACTGAGTAAACAGGCTCATACTGTTGTTACTGCACTAATTACAGCTTCATCATCTAACAGTAGGTTAAAATATACTTTACATTTATACTTATCCACAAGTTTCCGCGGGAGTTTACTGGAGACTATCAGGACCAAACTTCCGGGTTTAACAGCAGACATACAAGCTCACGTCGCGTCGCAGATGGAACCCGTTGTGAGCTTGTAAATCGGCGGCGGAACCTCGGTGCAGACGTTTGCGCAATGCACTATGGGGCGTAGGAAACTCGTGGATACAATAATTAACAGTTAATATAGCGTCACTCGGAGTCTTGTTCATGAACAAGAGAAAGGGGAAGACGGAGAAGGAGATCAGCTGGAGAATCGGGGGAGCAGGAGCGGTTTTGCAGTCGCTAAATCGCACTGTTGTGAAAAAATTAAATTAAATAAAAAAAACCTGGCCCGAAAATATCAGGTTGGGTCGGGTAGGGTCGGTTTGGGCGGTATTTGAGAACTCTACTGTGCACTTAACATTTCCATGAATTGGATGGTGTTAAGAAATATTAAACATATGTTTCATATGTTGAACAATATCACCACGTTCTTAAATTATGGTTGATTATGGTTTAAAAATGTAAACATGAATGCAGCAGTGCTTTTGTAACGGTATTGATCTTACCGTTCTGTTGCTTGACTATTACCCATGTTGCTGCTGGGATGTTTTACTCTGTAATTCACTCTGGATAACAGCGTCTGCGAAATAATAATACAGCAGAAATAATAATCTGTTTAATCAATAATCACTCACAAATTTAGCAAAATAACAAATGATAAATCTATACCAATTTTGGGCATGTCATTAGGCAACAGTGTGAAAATAGGCATCTATTGTATAAGCTCCCCAACGCATCGGGATTTGATACGTTGTCAGCTGATCGGCTATTTTCAATGTTGAGCGATGAGGTATAAAATAATGCTTATGTGGTTAAACAGTTTGTTAATTACAGAAAATGAACACCATAGTAAAAGATTACGCATTTTAATCGCGCTTAGTTTTTGCACCATAGAACCTTTCTCCCTGGACAAGGTTCAGGCGTACCGATCACACCAGAAGCCGCAGATCAGACCACTTATTTGCTCTGCCCAGGGATGGGAAATGTTGATTTAAAAAACTCACTAGTATACCAAAATGTGTTTTAATTTAAATAAAATGGCTTCTCAGTTCTCATGCAGAACAAAATACAATGGTAGGTAGCAGGTCACACATAATGTGTCTGACCTCAGAGGAGCAGAGGACCATTTAGGCCTAGAATTATTGAATGCTTTAACCAGTGAAAAATAGCAGATATACAAGCTCACAGCGCGGCACCGAGTGCCGCGCTGTGAGCTTGTAGATCTGCTATTTTTGAAAAAGTTGTGAAAATGTGTGCAAATCTTTGAATAGGCTATATGTATTTTCAAAGTGAACGTTTGTAACTCAAATTTTGCTTCTGGGGGGTCCCTGGAACTAAATATTTTGAGATGCCGCTCCGTGGCCAAATAAATATCAGTTTGGGGGTCCTTCACATGAAAAGGTTTGAGAACCACTGACATTGTAATCTCTCAAGAACAGACTAACTGAGCTCCAGTTAAGTGAAAAGGACCTTTTCTTTGACGATGGCTGGCCAGATTGCTGACATAGAAACATAGGTTTTTCAAAAAAAACCTATGAAGGATTCAAAAGACACTTATAGAATCGGGTAAAAATTCAAATTTTCACGATTTAGCACTCGGTGCCATGCTGTGAGCTTGTATATCTGCTGTTTTTCAATAGTTAAAGCATAAAATAATGATACACAATAATGTGTACCCGTTCTGAATGGGTTAAACTGATAGAGGAGAGCAAACCCTGTAGGCTACTGTAAAGGTCTTTGCACACTGCTGCTGCGGGCTGAATATCGGAGCACGTAAATACAAAAATCCACCTCACGTTATGTCAATCACGTTTGCACACTGCCGCCCGTTTCCTATTTATTTTCAGACCAGGGTTGATTTTTTTCTGATTTTCACAACTGTTGCCACTGAGTCTCTTGCTCTCTCTTTCTTTCCTCTCTCTCTCCCTGGCCTCCGGATTTCAGATTTCCAAAACGCAACGAAAAAACGCAGTGCAGTGTGCAACCAGCTTTACCAGAACTCATGAGCACACACTCAGTTCAGAGAAAATCTAGTTGGCCTGTCAGACCTGTTCCAAGATGTTTGTGTGAGTGTGTGCGCGTGAAGTCACACTGTCCAAGACAGTGTGACTTTACAGTGGTTAGTTACAGTTATAGAGTTGAGTGACATGATGAAAAATCTATATTTAAATGTATGGAAGAATGAACACTGGGCTAATTTGGAATGAATCATGAATAGTTTTGTTTTGCCTTCAATCAGTGAGTTAACAGGCTCATACTGTTGATACTGCACTAATTACAGCCTCCTCATCTAACGGTAGGTTCAAATATACTTTATATTTATAATTAGACAATAATTAACTGTTAATATAGCATCTCTCGGGGTCTTGTTCACGAACGAGAGAAAGGGGAAGACAGAGAAGGAGATCAGCCGGAGAATCGGAGCAGCAGGAGCGGTTTTACAGTCGCTAAATCGCACTGTTGTGAAAAAATAAAAAATAAAATAAAATAAAAACTGGCCCGAAAATATCAGGTTGGGTCGGGTAGGGTCGGTTTGGGCGGGATTTGAGAACTCTAATGTACACTTAACATTTCCATGAATTAGATTGTGTTAAGAAATATTAAACGTACCAACAGTATGAGCCTGTTAACTCACTGATGGAAGGCAAAAAATAAAAGAAGAAGAAAAACTATTCATGATTAATTCCAAATTAGCCCAGTGTTCATTATTCCATAAATTTAAATATACTGTAGATTAACAGTGGTGAGGGGGGGGTGAACGCGAACAACGCTGTCCCATTAAAGGACATCTTTGTTTTTTTTACAACAAGGGTTCATATTTTAGATTGTAAATAGAAAATAAAGGATGTGATAAAATATTTTTATTTACTGCTTTTCGTTTTAGACATAGCTAAATATGTCTTTTTAGATACAATAACATTTATAGCCTATATTGAACAATATCACCACATTAAATTATGTTAGGTGATTATGGTTTAAAACTGTAAACATGAATGCAGCAGTGCTTTTGTAACAGTATTGAGTTAAGCTCTCACCCTGTTGTTGGTTTTCTAGGATCCATGTTGCTGCTGGGATGTTTTACTCTGTCAGTTTGGATAACAGCGTCTGCAAAATAATTATACAGCAGAAATAATAATCTGTTTAATCAATAATCACTCACAAATTTAGCAAAATAACAAATGATAAATCTATACCAATTTTGGGCATGTCATTAGGCAACAGTGTGAAAATAGGCATCTACCGTATAGGCTCCCCAACGCATCGGGATTTGATGCGTTGTGAGCTGATCGGCTATTTTCAATGTTGTGCGATGTGGTATAAAATAACACTTATGTGATTAAACAGTTTGTTAAAAATTAACGCGATAAAAACAATTACGCATTTTAATCGCGCTTAGTTTTTACACCTTGCATTTTAGAGCCTTTCCCCCTGGACAAGATTCATACCAGAAGCCGCCGATCAGACCACTTATTTGCTCGGCCCAGGGATGGGAAATGTTGATTTAAAAAACTCACTAGTATAGCAAAATGTGTTTTAATTTAAATAAAATGGCTTTTTGAAACGTCTTTCAAAAGATTAAAAAAAAAGAGTTTAAACTAAAAATTTGCCACTTTTCATCAATTAAAAACAATTCCAAAACGTTCCTAAAGTATTTCTTTAAAATAAGTAGTCTAATGATTTCCATCTGATAATTGAAAAATGCATCTGTAGAATAGAAGGGTTAGTTTCAAACCTACAGTATATTGTCATGTAAATAATATGTATTTCCAGTACCTGTTCATGATGTCAGTCATGAGGCTCCAAGCTGAAGGACTGCTTCTCTGCACTTCAACCAACACTCTGTCACCTGATGATGATGAGTGGAAGATATGACCTGAGAGAGAGAGAGAGAGAGAGAGAGAGAGAGAGAGAGAGAGAGAGAGAGAGAGAGAGAGAGAGAGGGGGGGGGGGGAGTGTAATCTACAGTAAGTAGAGTAAATGATTACAACAGCTTTATGATGGTGTGGTGTACAGTATTGTTTGATCAGAGTACAAGGTACAAGTTCACTCTCTTTCCATCTATGAGGAGTTAACCCACAACCTTCCATGTGAAACTTTACACAACCCATGAATTCCTGTGATGGTATCACAGAAATAACGCCATTAATAAAACTGATTAGCATGGAAACACAACCCTTGCAGAACCTGTGAAATATATCATGTTCCACTACAGTCCACATGGTTCACTAGTTTCTTGTAGTGGGAAATAGACACTGAACAATAAAGTCATGTCATGTGTCTCAGGGTGCCTTTATAAATCTCCTTTATCCAAAGAGCTGCACAGTGTACTTCACATTCATCCATTCACACACCGATGGTGAAGGAAGTTAACATGCATTGCTCATGACACTGTTACAGTTACATCTTTAAAGTAATACAATTCTTCAGGTTAAGGGAGAAATACAATCATTAACTCATGCAGGCCTCCCCCTCCACACCCACAAGCAACGTGCATGCACGTGCGCACACACCCACAAGCGCGCACGCACACACACACACACACACACACACACACACACACACACACACACACACACACACACACACACACACACACACACACACACACACACACACAGTATGTGTAGGAGCAAATACAGACAAAGTTAGTTGCAACTAACTGTAAACATTTTTAAATGACCGTGTGCTTGTTGGGGGACGTCAGTATTTCTGAATGGTTTCTCTGAAGCAGGTTCCACATCATCACACAGCAGTTGTCCTCCTCTCAGCTCCCAGTGGACACCCTGCGTCTTCATGTCAGCACCTTGTAATTACCAGCCGCGTCAGGCCACTACCTGATGATAATTAAACTGTTACATTAAACCTGGTCCTGCTACATGGGGCTCTTATTAACCTAACCCTAACCCTAACCCAGACTGGCTATAATTTGTGGCCATGTTTCGATAGCAGTCACTGCCCTCCCTTCCCCTCCCCTCCCCTCCCCTCCCAGTGTTGCTGTGTTGGTTTGCATTCTGTATGGCAGGCTGAGAGGCTCTGAGCTTAATGCCGATCCCGCGATGTCTCGCGAAATATTAAAAGGTATTTACAGTGCCGATCGCGGGATGCAGCGCGAAATATACTGTATATACTATACAGTAAAGCTTGCGCTGGCTAACTACCGTCCATTGAAAACCGCTGGCACGGGTGAAGCAGAAATGTTTATTCCTTGTATGTTGTGTTTGGACCTGAGACTATTATTTTAATACTTCTTCACTATGTCATTCAACTGCTAATATAGAATGAAGTAATTAAGGCGGGTCATATACGCTGTCACAATTATTACATAATCGTCTAATCACAATTATTTGACATAATCTTGATTATTTTTCATAATCGTCATAATTGTTTCCATGTTGAAAAAATGTTCATATAGTATTTAAAAAAAAGTTTACCGATCTACAAGCTCATAACACGCCACGATGTGAGCTTGTAGATCGGCTATAAAGTTGTCAAATATGTCAGTCATTTCTTTGTATATTTAGGTTATGTGTCATATCTGCCATGTGCAACTTCAAAGTCTAAAAGCCAAACAGAAATGTAATTGTCAACGACAAAATCACAATTAACAAGGGTTTGTTTACATTGGGGTCCTTTTGTAGCCTACACAATTCATATAGAGAAATCAATCATAATTATATCATTATTCCAATATAAACCTGCAGGCCACATTAAGTGAAGGTGGAGACCGCATGTGGGCCCCGGGCCGCCAGTTGCCCATGTCTGTGTTTGACCCTACGTTTCAACAGTAGGCAACAGCAGACGACGCTGGGCGATGTTGTCTAAAAGATAAACTATTTTCATGTTTTTGGGCGACATGTTCCACCATCGCCTGCTACCTCCTGCTATCGCCAGTAGTTGCCGGGTCTGACAAATAACGCACTTCCGGAAAATACAGCCGACGGTCACCCACTGTTAACTCATTTGTAGCCAATCCCGAGAATACTTGTGAAAAATACTCGAGTATTTAGAGTGCCGATCCCGAGTATACTCGAGAAAAGTACTGTATATAGAGTAACGCTGGCGTTCTTACCCTAGGGTCCATTGGAAACGATTGGCACGATTGGACTCGCCGATTCATCATCATCAAGGATCCACGTGCACAAAATAGTAATCCCATAACATGGAGGCCGACGGCCGATCTCATCTTTAATGTCCATTATCTCCAAACAACACTTTTAAAGCCAAGGATGGCATTAGATTCTCGCTACATTTTAGGATCGTTATGGGATGACGACCGCTCCCGTTGAATGACGTCATGACGTCAACCCGGAAGTGTTTACGCAATGGACTTCTGGCCTTCAAAATAAGACAATGGAGCGTATAGGAGCCTGTGAGCGGCACGCTAGACATTTAACCCGTTCATGTCTGGAGTACTAAATGGGTTAAGACGCACTGAGAGAGGGCGAGACTAGGGTGAGAGTATGAACGAGGAGAAGGGAGGTGAATGTATCCATTATTGGTTCGTTGTTGTTGTTTGTTTTTTGGTTATTCGACACAGGGGATTGTTGTCGTTCCAACTAATTAAGCAAATAAATCTTGCAGTGCCTCCGGCACAAACCCCTATTGATCTGCTGGGATCACTGACCACAGAGAGAGAGAGAGAGAGAGAGAGAGAGAGAGAGAGAGAGAGAGAGGGAGAGAGAGAGAGAGGGAGAGAGAGAGAGAGAGAGAGAGAGAGAGAGAGAGAGAGAGACATCATGCAGA
>NC_137811.1:76450842-76553342 GCF_963921795.1 Nannobrachium achirus | reverse complement strand
ATTGCATACATTTTTATTTTGTTTGCGATGCGTTGTGAACTTGTAGATTTGCTGCTTGTCAAAAATTTTCCCCAGAATGTGGATGCAAGTGGTTAAAAAATATTTTGTATTTCTTGGCTGTCTTCTCGCAAAGATACAATTACCACCCTTGTCATGTCATTTCATGCACGCACACACACACACACACACACACACACACACACACACACACACACACACACACACACACACACACACACACACACACACACACACACACACACACACACACACACACACACACACACACACACACACACACACACACACACACACACACACACACAGCTAAAGACAAGTGTAGAAAGCGATTACCTCGCCCCGGAACAACCTTTGGAACCCAAATCATAAAAGCTCCCTCCAATGCAAATGTATTCCTCCCTGTTGAGACTTATCAGCTCCTAATCCTCACTATCTCACTTTATGACACGCTGCTTTTCATTTCTCTTTCTGTGCAACCTGCTGCTCGTTGGAACAGTCTCCTTCCTGGAGGGGTTTGTTCTGTGGGGGCAGGGCAGGGACGTGCTGGGCCCCTGATTCAGCCCAGGAAAAAGAGTTGGAGAGGCCCTCATTGTGCGCTATAGAGAGAGATCTCTCTATCTATAGCGCTGCTGCTACTCAAAGATTTGCCATTTGGTGGAAACCTTGTATGTCCAAAACCGTTTGTGTTGTATTTATCATTTTAAAAATGATTTAAACTAGACACACAACGCCTCGCAACGCGAGGCGTTGTGTGCTTGTAGATCTGCTGTTTTCACTACTTTTGTGCAAACAGTTTAATTTTTTACTTTTGTGCAAACAGTTAATTTCTTTCCTAATGGCCGGCCTGGACTGGCTGGGAATGAACTGGCCGTTCGGGAGTTGTCCCGCTTTTCCCAATGGCCAGCACGTCCATGGTGCAGGGTACTAATGAGAGGCCAGAGATAATGCTTCTAGTCCCAAAAGCTCAAAGAATAGGGTTTTACCTGTGACGTCATGACATACTTTTTATTTTAGTTTTTTTCTATTCATTTGGTTATTAAGGTACACAGAATGAGAGGCCTGCTCTGCCGGAAACATTGCCGAAAAAAGGTTATGGCCATTTGTATATTCACTCCATCGACTTCACTGTACAGGAAAACATACAAAAAATAAATCTGCTTTAAGTAGCATGTGAGGGGTCAAACTAGGGATGAAAAACATTCCTTGCCTAGATTTCGGCCTCTCAAAACTGTGATTTTTGATGACTCACTTTTCGCCGTTTTGTGGGGTTGAAATCTAGCCTAAGGAATGTTTTTCATGCAAAACAAATGCTTGCAATGGATTCAGAATCATGAAGAACCCCTAGTTTGACCCCTCACGTGCTACTTAAAGCAGATTTATTTTTGTATTCTTTTCCTGTATAGTGACGTCGAAGGGACTTTCTTTTTCGCAATGTTTCCGGCAGAGCAGACCTCTCATTCTGTGTACCTTATTGACCAAATTAAGAGAAAAAACTAAAAAGTATGTTATGACATCACAGGTCCTGTCAAATGTTGGGCCTTTGGCTCCCCGGCTGTTCATACCTGCTGTTTGACCACAGATGAAAGCAGTTCCTTCTCAAACGTCTTCATGTCAAGAACCCCCACATTCATATTTGTATGTACAGTATGTGTATAATACTTGTCATACAGTATGTGTATAATACTTGTCATACAGTATGTGTATAATACTTGTCATACAGTATGTGTATAATACTTGTCATACAGTATGTGTAAAATACTTATGTGGTTGTGGAAAAATAGGTTGTGCCATGCAGGATGTTAAAATATTTCAGAAAATATTACAAAATGTTTGAAAAAATGGTTTTGATGCTATATCAATATTTATATAATATGTGCATAATTTATATTAAGCCCCTGGAACTCCATCAAGGAAGGAACCCATTTTGATTTTAACTTGTGATGAGCGCGCACGCATGTGCATGCACGCTCACACGCACGCACGCACGCACGCACGCACGCACGCACGCAACACACACACACACAAACACATACACACTTCGTCATGTTTTGTTCAGGACTGGCCAAGGTCATTGGCACAAGACGCACAAGACCATTTGCGTGAAATATGTTGAATGAATGTTGTCTAGTTAATTAGTTTATGTTAATTAAATGAAGATGGACAAAGAGCTCTGGTTCAGTCCTTCAGACGACCTCAGTGGCTGATATGCATGTCATTGTGACTTCATAATGATATGCATGTCATTATGACTTCATAATGATATTCATGTCATTATGACTTCATAATGATATGCATGTCATTATGAAGCATCTCCCACTAACCACTACTTCATAATGATATGCATGATGTCATTATGACTTCATAATGATATGCATGTCATTATGAAGCACCTCCCACTAACCACTACTTCATAATGATGTCATTATGAACCATCACTAACCAGTAACGAGTAACAACTACATCACAATGATATGCATGTCTATGAATATGAACCACCAGCCACTAACCAACCACTACTTCATAATCACTCTCCACTGTTTGAGAAGAAAAAAATAGATAATTACAGAACCAAAGTAGGTGAAAAAGTCACACACACAAAAAGTAGAATTCTTCAAAAATATATATACATCTACAAGCTCACAACGTAAGTATAAATTAGGGTTGGTTGATGTGTATGTTTTGTTTTAATGTTCTAAATCTGCAAAGTAACTTGTAACTAAACCTGTCAAATAAAAATGTTTTAGTGAGTTGCTTTCCACCAGAGATGATCAGCCTCACAGTGTTTAAATATCCAGTCAGTCAGCCGTTAGTTCATCAGTTTAAATATCCAGTCAGTCAGCCGTAGTTCATCAGTTTCATTGTTTGAGGAGACGGGGCGTTGTGATTGGCTATTCATGGGCACTCGCTACACTGATGATTTGCATTTCTTTATATCGTCTGTCGGGTGGAAACCTCATGTGTCCAAAAACATTGTTTTCAGGATTAAAATAAAAAAATGACGCAGAATAGCAGATCTAAAAGCTCAAAATGCTTTGCGCTGCTTTTGCAGCTGTGTTTCAAGCTTGCGAATCTGTTACTTTTGATGCTTTTGTGTGACGCTGTGTAGATGATCAAGTATAGGGCGCTATTTTACAAAAAAATAAGAAAAAACATAGAGGTTAAGAGATAAGAGGTTTCTGCCCGAAGTTTTCTATCCCGACGTAAATGTAAAGCAGCAGGATTAGAACAGGATTGAATTCATTCATGAATGTTTAGTAATTATAAGGGCCCTTCAGATGAGCAGCGTTTGCTGCAGGGGCTCCCGCTAGGATCAGCGGCGGTGAGACACAAACACACCGGGCGGTATTTCACAAAGATGAACACAATCCATCTCTCGCCACCGAGCACGCTCACAGGGATTTCACGGGACCGCGCCCGCTCGCCGAGCCGCCTCTAAACTTCTCCACGAGGCTGAAATAGCCGCCCGCCGGGGACTGCCCCATAGGTCAAACTCCCGTTGGGTCGAACAGCGTCGGCAGGTTACATAATCAACCACGTCACGGTTACTGAGGTTAGGTTTAGGGTTAGGGTTAGGCATAGTTTTACTGAGGTTAGGGGTAGGGTTAAGGTTAGAGTTTGGTGGTCGATCCAAAGGGTGTTCGACCTAATGACATGTTAGCCGCCCGCCTCCCATTGAAAATGAATTACTAGGAGGCGGTGAACGCGTACCGTCTGGAACCGTCTTAATCCAAATCTGAGATGTAGTGGAGTAGAAGTATAAGTAAGTAAGTAAGTAAGTATCGAAACATTTAAATTGTCTATAAAGTAAAGCAAAAGTTCCTCAAAATTGTAAAAAAAAAGTGACTACATTACTGATAAGTGCCAAAGCAATTTTCCATTCCAAACATTAATTTCCCCAACTTCTCCTTCTACTTTATCTGTATTGACTCTTTGCTCCGTGTGCGACACATCATCCATTCTGCTGCTGTAATTGCAAATCCATTGATGGCGAGACGCAGAGCGGAGCCTTTCACTCCTGCTTTGCATTTTACTAATTTCACTGTTGTTGTTTTTATGTCAAACTGATCAAAACTCTATTAAGTGATATAAAGCCATGCGGGCAGCCATGCATTAATGTTTTCATGCAGAGGAAATAGAATGTGGTGGGTGTTGTCTTAGAACCACACCGCTTCATATTTATAATTCAGAAGATGCCCTCTCTTCATTCAGAAATATGGATGCAGCGACACGTCATTTCCTTACTGATTATTATATTGATTACTTGTTAGATTAATTTAATAATCAAGAAGCTAATCTTTTAAAATATTTATTCTTTGTGTATCAACGTAAAGACACGTAATTTGTTTTAAAATAATCTTCATAATTGACATTGATAATGTTTACCATTTTGTAGTTGGCAAACATAGCTGACCTGCAAGCTCTCAACGCATATCGCATCGCTGATGACGGATGGTGCATACGCCTGACCGTTGAATCCCACTGGTCATAATTATGTTTGTTATTATCAATATTATTGTTATTATCTTTTTTCCACCAGTTTGTTGTGTGTGCTGGTTTACTTACTGATTTTCTATTTGTCAGAAGTTTCTTTTTTTTCTGTTTTGTTAAATCAATTCTGGAAACTCTAATCCTATGTTTTTAGATTCTAAATATTTTACTCTTCAAAAAGGGTCGGCATTATAAGCCTTATGGCTTCAGTCTATTCCTTTTCGGTGCCACTAGGTATTAGTGGACTTACCTAAATGATTGTATTATTTTAAATGGACCGAAATAAAGATTTATTACTACTACTACTACTACTGGTACCCCAAGCACGTTGTTCCTGTTGAACCCCACGGAAGGTAAAGTAAGGAAAGAACACCAACGTCATTTTCTCGATCCAGCATGTCTGGGTGCATTGCAATGAGTCAATGAGGGCCAGGTGGACCAGCGTATAAATAATAGCTACGTATCTCTGAACGACTGAGATATTTGTAAAATACTGGGTCCAGAAAAATTAAATAAGACATCGTTTTCTGCTGGGTTGCTTTTCAAAGTGTACAGCACTGTACAATGATATAGAGGCATCTAAAGAGCAAAAAGTCCACCATTGCCATGCAGTCTGACAACCACATCTCACGTTACAACCGAGCCTGAAATGACACCTGCCGCTGTTTAGATGCCTCAATAAAATGACACACTGTGCACATCAAAATAACTGTGATCATAAAACAACCTGTGAAAGCCTGTCTTTTATATTCTTGATTCCTATTTGCCTTCCTTGTTGAAGCCCACGGACACAGCCATTCGCCTGCTGGCATGTTCTTTCAGTGATTTAGTCTGGAAGTAAAAAAATATAGTTTCTTCTTCTGTGGGTTTATTTTGGAAAGGTAAACACCACGACTGGAAAGAAGATACTTGGGGTCACGTTTGTTTTGGAGTTTATAACCAGATTTGAGTCTGTGTCTGTTATTTCTTGAAGCTACTTAATGTGTATACAACATATTTGTCTGTTCTTGTTGTTTCTTTTCTTTGTGTAAATGTTTAAATGTGTGGTCTGTGGTCTCCGTGTCTCTCTTGCTCTTTAGCAAACAGAGAAAAAAGGTCAGGAGTGAGAACCCAATTCCAAGTGTTCTAAATTCAAATTGTGTCGCAAATTTAGTTTTGTTTCATCACTACCGATGTCACATGTTTATATCCTGTGAAATTGGTACTGTAACTGTACTGTATGATGACCTGAACATGTACTTTCTACAGCTGTTAGTCATGTTTACTATGAGAATATAGAACTATTTAACACTTGGTTTTACCAGGAAAGAAAAGTATCACTAGAGTGCCTTTAAGTGGTCCCAGTGCTGTCGTTTTGGTGAAAGCTCGGGGGAATTATTGGTCGTCCAGGCGTTGGGAATTGTTGTCAAACATTTTAATGACACTGGGGACTCCCAGTAGAAGCCAAGCAGCTGTATAATTAATGCACATAAAGCAGTGTCACTGTGCAGTGTACAGCAGGGCCACAGGCTGATCAGTGGGGCTGATATATGAAAACCAATTGTTCTGTTTTACTGCGAGCCGTACAGCTTTAGTTTAAAGCCTTCAGCTTGCACCCTAAACCACTCAGGGTCACGTGAACACTGAGATGCAGATGCACCCTTAATGGTCCATTTGGTTACACCGTCCATCCGGTTGTGTCTGGAATCCACCAGCAGTTTGGGAGTCTATCTCAACGTCCCGATGTCCATTCTGCCCCTGACCACGGGTTCTGAAGAGACAACTATATGGAATGCAAGGCAGTTTAAGACCCTTATGGGGGGTCCCTGAAAACCTTATCAGACGGGTCTGTCCTTAACTCATACTCTGCGATCCCCGTCGAAACCGTTGATTTCCCGCTGTACCTCTCTGCGATGGCCGTCGTTCCCGGAAATTTAATTAGCTTTAATCATTATGAAACAATTAGAAGTATGATCGCTGTATTTGGCCGCTTCGGAGTCTTAGGCCCGCCCCCTAACTGTATCCTGCTGTATTTCCAGTTCTGACCGGATCTAGGTTTCCGTATCCTGTCCAAGGCCCAATCGTAGCTTCCGTCCCATCTGTTTACATTGTAAACAGAGGAAGAAGCAGCACGTTCATTTCATCGTTTTTTTTTTTTCACGCGGTTTCTTTTATTTGATTCTTTGATTAATTCTTTTCGATTCTTGTGCCCGCCTGGCATATGATCCGCGCACATATCGTCTGCTATGTGTGCGAACGTGTCCATGTGTTACCATAGCGCACAACTGGCCTTTTCCAATGTTTTCTTATGTAACACCGGCGGCTACAGCAGGGGTAACAGCCTGGCAACGGATTTGTCTATTCCAATGGATTTTTTTTTTCTCGAAAGCTGTCATCTTGTCTACCGGTCTACTACATGAGTCGCGCACAGATCATGCACTATGCGTGCACGTGCCCACGTTAAAAGGTAAGGACAATTTGGCAGCTGCTTACTACAGCTATGTTTAAAATGGCAGCAAAATTGTTAACATGAAAACAGCTTGAGAACCACTAATATGTAGGAGACACAAACAAACAATGCAGGTTTACAACACATTGTGTGTTAAACTCTAAACTGCAGCTATAAGCTACAATGACAGGCAGCAGCGATCCCCATGTGTTTTACTGTCTGCAGCAGATAAGATATGTTGACATTAACTTCTCCTCACTGGGTCTCCTGTGAGAGCCTCATCACAGTCCTGTGACAAGCAGTGCATTATGCATGTCTTCATGTACTTCCTTAATAATGCATTAAATGTACAGCTCAGTATTCCAGGCATCTTGTAGGTCACCTCCACTGAGAAACTCTCCACACCTCACCTCACCCAGTCTGTGGTGACACTGAGAAACTCTCCACACCTCATCCACCCAGTCTGTGATGACACTGAGAAACACTCCACACCTCACCCAGTCTGTGATGACACTGAGAAACTCTCCACACCTCACCCAGTCTGTGATGACACTGAGAAACACTCCACACCTCACCCAGTCTGTGATGACACTGAGAAACTCTCCACACCTCACCCAGTCTGTGATGACACTGAGAAACTCTCCACACCTCACCCAGTCTGTGATGACACTGAGAAACTCTCCACACCTCACCTCACCCAGTCTGTGGTGACACTGAGAAACTCTCCACACCTCACCTCACCCAGTCTGTGGTGACACTGAGAAACTCTCCACACCTCACCCAGTCTGTGATGACACTGAGAAACACTCCACACCTCACCCAGTCTGTGATGACACTGAGAAACTCTCCTCACCTCACCCAGTCTGTGATGACACTGAGAAACTCTCCACACCTCACCCAGTCTGTGATGACACTGAGAAACTCTCCTCACCTCACCCAGTCTGTGATGACACTGAGAAACACTCCACACCTCACCCAGTCTGTGATGACACTGAGAAACTCTCCACACCTCACCCAGTCTGTGATGACACTGAGAAACTCTCCACACCTCACCTCACCCAGTCTGTGATGACACTGAGAAACTCTCCACACCTCACCCAGTCTGTGGTGACACTGAGAAACTCTCCACACCTCACCCAGTCTGTGATGACACTGAGAAACTCTCCTCACCTCACCCAGTCTGTGATGACTGAGAAACTCTCCTCACCTCACCCAGTCTGTGATGACACTGAGAAACTCTCCACACCTCACCCAGTCTGTGATGACACTGAGAAACACTCCACACCTCACCCAGTCTGTGATGACACTGAGAAACTCTCCACACCTCACCTCACCCAGTCTGTGGTGACACTGAGAAACTCTCCACACCTCACCTCACCCAGTCTGTGGTGACACTGAGAAACTCTCCACACCTCACCCAGTCTGTGATGACACTGAGAAACTCTCCTCACCTCACCCAGTCTGTGATGACACTGAGAAACTCTCCACACCTCACCCAGTCTGTGATGACACTGAGAAACTCTCCACACCTCACCTCACCCAGTCTGTGATGACACTGAGAAACTCTCCACACCTCACCCAGTCTGTGATGACACTGAGAAACTCTCCTCACCTCACCCAGTCTGTGATGACACTGAGAAACTCTCCACACCTCACCCAGTCTGTGATGACACTGAGAAACTCTCCACACCTCACCTCACCCAGTCTGTGGTGACACTGAGAAACTCTCCACACCTCACCTCACCCAGTCTGTGGTGACACTGAGAAACTCTCCACACCTCACCCAGTCTGTGATGACACTGAGAAACTCTCCACACCTCACCCAGTCTGTGATGGCACTGAGAAACTCTCCACACCTCACCCAGTCTGTGATGACTGAGAAACTCTCCACACCTCACCCAGTCTGTGATGGCACTGAGAAACTCTCCACACCTCACCCAGTCTGTGATGACTGAGAAACTCTCCACACCTCACCCAGTCTGTGATGACTGAGAAACTCTCCACACCTCACCCAGTCTGTGATGACACTGAGAAACTCTCCTCACCTCACCCAGTCTGTGATGACACTGAGAAACTCTCCACACCTCACCTCACCCAGTCTGTGATGACACTGAGAAACTCTCCTCACCTCACCCAGTCTGTGATGACACTGAGAAACTCTCCTCACCTCACCCAGTCTGTGATGACACTGAGAAACTCTCCTCACCTCACCCAGTCTGTGATGACACTGAGAAACTCTCCACACCTCACCTCACCCAGTCTGTGATGACACTGAGAAACTCTCCTCACCTCACCCAGTCTGTGATGGCACTGAGAAACTCTCCACACCTCACCCAGTCTGTGATGACACTGAGAAACTCTCCTCACCTCACCCAGTCTGTGATGACACTGAGAAACTCTCCACACCTCACCCAGTCTGTGATGACACTGAGAAACTCTCCACACCTCACCCAGTCTGTGATGACTGAGAAACTCTCCTCACCTCACCCAGTCTGTGATGACACTGAGAAACTCTCCACACCTCACCCAGTCTGTGATGGCACTGAGAAACTCTCCACACCTCACCCAGTCTGTGATGACTGAGAAACTCTCCTCACCTCACCCAGTCTGTGATGACACTGAGAAACTCTCCACACCTCACCCAGTCTGTGATGACACTGGGTTTTACTACAACTGCATTGTTATAGCCAGGGACGTGCTGGCCATTGGGAAAAGCGGGACAACTCCTGAACGGCCGGTTCATTCCCGTCCAGGCCGGCCATTAGGAAAAAAATAAAAATAAAATGTCTGCCTTCGTTCCATTTTGGGAGCTGGGCGGCCAACAAATTTATATTTTTTTTACAAAGCAAGGCCCTTTTTCATCATACAAGGCCGTTGCACAAAAGTAGTGAAGACAGCAGATCTACAAGCACACAACGCCTCGCGGTGCGAGGCGTTGTGTGCTTGTAGATCGGCTGTTTTCACTAGTTTAAATCGTTTTTAAAATGATAAATACAAAACAAACGGTTTTGGACATACAAGGTTTCCACCCGACAACGACGAAATATAACTCATGTACAGTAATTGGCCCACTGGCTTGTCACTTGTCATGATCTGAAATGGCAAATCTTTGAGTAGCAGCAGCGCTATAGAGAGATCTCTCTCTATAACGTGCAATGAGGGCCTCTCCAACTCTTTTTCCCGGGCTGAATCAGGGGCCCAGCACGTCCCTGGTTATAGCCTACACATTATACTGAGTCTGTGATGACAACTCATGGATGTTACAATGAGTTTTACTACAGCTGCACAATGTTTATTTTTTATTTTTTTAATCCCACGATTTTGTAACCCATTTTTTCACCCAGTGCCAAATCCTGGTTTCTGCTCTCCCTCTGCCACGCCTGGGGAGACAACGGACTGACCTCATGCTTCCTTCAGAACATGAGTAGTCCAAGTTGCTTCTTTTCACCTGACAGGGGGGAGTTTCCCCAGTTTGGACGTAGCGCGTGGAAGGAACACGTTATTCCAACCTGTTCCTTTCCCCTCCATCAGGCGCCTGATTCATGTTTTTGTGAGGGTATCTACCCTAGGAGATACGGGGAGAACATGCAAACTCCACACAGAAAGGCCCTTTCGCCAACCCCACCTGGGGTGTGGGCGGCTGGGCGCTGATGACGCTGAGGAGGTGCCCCCCTGTGCCCACAGCGTCCCCCGGCGGGAATCGAACCCAGGACCTTCTATCTGTGAGGCGACCGCGTTACCGACTGCATTACCGTGACTCCTGTTCACAATGTTATACACATCATACTGAGACTGTGATGACTGCTCATAGATGTCAAGACTGAGCTGTACTGATGAGTCACCCACCAAAAATAGCCAATCTACAAGCTCACAGCAGGTCACACACTGCAATGCATTGTGTCAGGGTGAGGGTGTTAAATGTGCAGATGTGGTGTGAAGTAGGCTATATGAGTTTTGATCTAGCTTTTTTTATTAACATTTATTTAGCAGCAGTGGTGTAAAGTAACTAAGTAAATTACTACTTAAAGGGGAAGACCACCCATTTTCAATATTGAACTGTGTCATTAATATACCTTAGAGGAGTTGTGTGGAAATAGACAAAATGTTACCCCCCCTTTGGTGTTGCCAAGAACTGGAGGATTTATTTTGGGGTTTGTATTGCAAAGTACAATGTGATGACATCAAGTTGTACTTTACAATACAAACCCCAAACTCAATCCTCCAGTTCTAGGCAACACAGACTCCTCTAAGGTATATTAATGACAAATTGCAATATTGAAAATGGATTAGGGTTAACCTAACCCTTCGCCTTTAAGTACAATTTGAGGTATTTGTACTTTACTACAGTATTTCCACTTCATCTCAGATCCAAATGCTGTACTTTTACTCCACTACATTATTTAACAGAGCCTTTAGAAATGCTGCTGCAATGTAGTAAAACATTTGAGTACTTTTTTCACCACTGTTTAGCAGGAGGAGGAATGGCAGTGATTTCACCTAGACATGTCTCACCCAGGCCACACACATGCACATGCACATGCACATGCACATGCACACGCACATGCACATGCACACACACATGCACATGCACATGCACATGCACATGCACACGCACACGCACATGCAACAGCACACACACACACACACACACCTTGACTGATGAGCTCACAGAGTAACAGCAGAGTTTGGAACCCGGTTTGGAGCGTGGGAACCAAGGGAAACTAAACCCCTGCATCTTAACCACTGGCCTAAGAGAGAATCCATCCAATCCAATCCCTCTGGAGAGATCTGGCCTTCAGACACATGCTCTGATACACACGCACGTGCACACACACACACACGAACGCACGCATGCATGCACAATTGTATTATTATACTTGTGAGCACATCAACATTTGGATTTTGTGAATGCCATATTAACCATGAACCCAATGTCGATGCACTGGATCGGCTACAGTGTTGTTTTTGACAGCAAATTTTGATTTAGTCTTAGTCATAGTCTTTTGAATAAAATGTCATTTAGTTTTAGTCATAATTTAGTCACCTGAAAAGTTTTAGTTTTAGTCTAATTTCAGTCGACTAAATATCATACGATTTTTAGCGACTAAATCTACAGTTGATTTAGTCGACTAAAATGCATTTTGGCAGGCCTTGATGGCATCGTAATGACTGACTTTTACATTTGGTTGTGTGCTGAAAATAGCAGATCTACAAGCTCACAACGCGTTGTGAGCTTGTAGATCTGCTATTTTCAGCACGCAACACCTGAAGAGCAACCAAACATAAAATGACTCTTCTCCACTAGTCCCTCCCTAAGGTTTTAGTCTAGTTTTTATTTATATTTAGTCTTAGTTTTAGTCATCACAGCTTTCGTTTTTATTTAGTTTTCGTCAGTGAAAAAAACATAGTTGACAAAAATATGTCGTCATAGTTTTAGCCGACAAAATCAACACTGATCGGCTATTTTCTATAGCAAAAGGGTTTAGGCCACCGGTGCCTAACTCTGTCCCCACTAGGGGGAGCACAAATTTAGGAGACATTTCGGTTATTTGCGGTTATAAAGTCGTCTAAAATGGGTATTTTTGGGTATAAAGTCGACTAAAACGGGTTTCCTTTATTAAGTAATTTTCAGGTGTCTTTGGGGCTTCACATTGGATATGTTATGCTAACTCCAGGCAGTCAGTTCTGTTCATATTAACTCACCCATTTCTCCATTCCTGCTTCTCAATTCCTCCTCCATCTGAACCATCCAAATTCCAAAAGTTGCCGTTCTGTTAACCATATTCGCTGCAAAACATCTTCAGAGTTTTACTTAATTACTCCAGTAACCACACAACACTAGCAGATATCACACAGCAGCGTTCCGTCTTCTTCCAACGTCCGGGCTAGAACACACACTCGCTGCAGTGGGTTCCTAGCTTACCCCAAGCCCAGGCCATGGGGGGAAGGCGGGAACCATTGGAGCGAGTGTGTTCTTACCCGAACGGTAAAGCAAGACGGACACGCCTGGTTTAGCCTCGCCTGTATATCTCTCCCTCTGTCTCTGTCTCTCTCTGAGCTCCCGTGGCACTCGTCATTCCACCAGTCGCAGAATTGATTCATTGAAAGATGTAGTAGCGGGACGTGAGGAGGGGAGGGGGGGGGGGGGGGGGGGGGGGTAACCTCTAAGATAGGGCCCTAAATGCATAACCCTAACCCATAAAGCTAACCTCTAAGATAGGGCCCTAAATGCATAACCCTAACCCATAAGGCTAACCTCTAAGATAGGGCCCTAAATGCATAACCCTAACCCATAAAGCTAACCTCTAAGATAGGGCCCTAAATGCATAACCCTAACCCATAAAGCTAACCTCTAAGATAGGGCCCTAAATGCATAACCCTAACCCATAAAGCTAACCTCTAAGATAGGGCCCTAAATGCATAACCCTAAACCATAAACCTAACCTCTAAGCAAAGGGCTCTATGTTTGTCCATGCCTTACCCCATATTCCCAAAGGTTTTTGCAAAATGTTTTACTGTATATTGAAAATCATTTTTGAATATTTCAAATAGCTGATCTACAAGCTCACAACGTGTCCATATTCGAAGTATTTTAAAATGTTTTTTCAACATAGTAAACGAAAAGGCAAAGAAGTTTGGGGAAAAGGGCTAAGGCATGGGTGAAAATATAGCTATCCATGTCTAAACCTAACTTCTAAATGTCTAACCCTTCTACTCTAGGGTCCTCACAAGTTTAGTAACACAATTACACACGCACGCACGCACGCACGCACGCACGCACGCACGCACGCACGCACACACACACAATAACATGTGACCCACAGGCCAGAGATATAGAGGATGAGTCAGTCAGTCAGTCAGTCAGTCAGTCAGTCAGTCAGTCAGTCAGTCAGTCAGTCAGTCAGTCTGTCAGTCTGTCAGTCAGTCAGCACACACAGCTTACACTTTCATCTCAGGAGGAGCATTTACACTTCATCATACAACGGTGTCACGGCCCTACAAGCTCACAACATCACAATAGCTGATGTATAGGGCACAATGTGTAGGAGCAGTGTCCAAAAATGTGTTTTAAAAAATCGGCCTGAAGGGGGCGCTAAATGGGACAGATCCATGTTGATGACATGAGCGTAGACATACTGTGTGATTTTTGGCCAAAAATTGTAGGAGCAGTGTCCATAAATGGGTTTTGCAAGAACCGGCCTCATGGTGGCGCTAGAAGAGGGTCATGTGAGAATTGAGAGTTGTGGTTTGGCAGGCAAGGAGTGTGTGTGCAAAATTTGGCTTGGATCGGGGCAACGGATGCGGAGATATGAGCAGGGGAAAAGTGTGACGTGTGACGTGTGACAGACAGACTGACTGACAGACTGACGGAGAGCTGGTCGAGGTTTTGATAGTAACTGCGACCTGACGGTCTCAATAAGTTCACATAGCAGTTATTGTTGGATGACTGCTACAGTGTGTGAATACAGTAATGTGATGCAGCTCAAAGGCTTACGCTAGGCCTTTGAGCCTGGTGTAAAGTACCTGGGTTTCAAACCACAGACATAGAAAGCTAGACGCCTCCTTCGGCTAGGGGGCGCTAAATGCATTGAGCAACTAAGGGAATCTTCGTCGCTTCCGTGTTCATTGCTTCCGCTTGCGTCACACATACGGAAGTCGGTAAGCCAATCAGAGGCAGGTAGGGGCTGGTCTTTACGTATGCAGCCTATAAGAACAGCTGAGCAGCGCAACATCGGAACTGGCTCTGTTGAATTGAATTGTGGTCCTTGGATAAGTCACGGAAAAGACACGCTGTGATTGGCCAGTAGTCACTTTGACTGACAGCGTTCCCTTAGTTTTTTCAGGAAGTCCGGTCTAGAACTTTTGCACATCGCTCCAATTAACTGCCGAGGTGAACGAGGCATAGGGTTGGGTACCGAAGTCGGTACTTTTAATGGTATCGACCGAATCACGTCGGTACTACCGAGTATCGATTGAATTAAAAACGAACGGTACCAAGTTTCGGTACTCTTGAACGCACCCGTGGCCGGTCGCATCCGTAACAACATTGAATTGCTTTAGTAAACTTGCGTAGTTGCGTTACTGTGAAATGGCCCACAACTGAAAACATCCGACAATAGCCAACGATGTTATTATGATGATCCAACGTCTATGATCTCCGGCTGTGACACTGTGTGAGCATCGATCGTCACCTCTCCCCAGTCCCCAGTCCCCACGCTAACGCTGTGGACCAGAGCTACTCTCCCCATAGCCTCTCCCCCTCCGCTCGCTGCTCTGTCTTCAGGCAGCAAAGGACTGTCACCCTTTCCGTGAAAGCCTTTTTCTGTGTTGTATTAAAAAAAAGAATACAGTCCCGGGAGAGATGTGTAGTATGTGTGTCTTTAGTTCCGACCGCCTAGAAAAAGTAATTGATCGGTTGAAACAAACTTTTTAAGCATGTTGTGTTTGTTTCGCCAGCACAGCCACCCTGCCTCTGTAACTCCATGCTGCCGCTGCGCGTTCATGTATGCAGTAGACGCGAACGCGCACGCGCATTCACGTTCAATGTAGTTGCATTCAACAGCGCAAATTGTTGATGTGAGGTTTAAGAATAAAGAGAAGCAAGGTCTTATTGTCACTAGCTACTCTAGTCTACAGGGACAAGAAGCAAGATGCAATGTTGTGATTGAGGTGATAATAATAATAAGAAAAACTAAGATAAGGTACTGTAGGCTAAGATGATGATGATGATGATGATGATAAATAACAATAATAATAAAAAATTAAAAACGTCAACAGTATAGCCATAGAATAGCTGTATAAAGAATGTGTTCTATTGCAGACAAACACTTGTATATAAAATAGCAGCCATAGTAGCAGTAATAGTAGTTCCATCAACTACAGTAAGCCTACTACTATACTTGACATGACAATGGCTGAACCACTGTAGAGGGCCTTAATAACCTATTGTGGTGTGTAAAATAGCCTATAGAAAAAAGTTAATAAGGGTAATAATAATAATAATAAAAATAAGAAATAAAAAAGTATCGAAAACGGTATCGAAAAAGGTATCGTATCGATTCCCAGGTATCGAAAAAGGTATCGTATCGATTCAGAGGTGAACGATACCCATCCCTAACGAGGCATCGAGCTCTTTATATCTGTGTTGCAAACCCTTCTCATAGGAAACCTGACCTGAGGTGAACGGACGCTTCACTGAGCAGGAGATGTTCTGTTTACCAAAACATCCCAGCTTCAAACCCGCAGGTTTCCCACATGCATGATAACTAACATCTGATGCTATAAGTCAAGAGGGAATAACATTTTACTACACTGCAGTTATTTGAAACGTATACATTTTGATTATTATAAAAAAAAAAAAAAAAAAAAAAGCCTTTTCGAAAGCTTTGGACACATTTTGAAGAAAACTGAAGAATCTGCATAACGACTACTTTTACTTTACGTATTCGATTTTTTCTTTTTTTTTTACTGAAGACAAAGTTTGAATACAGAACTTTTTACTTGTAGCAGAGTATTTCTACACCATATGTATTTCACATAAAAGTATTTATACTTTTACCACTGGCTGTGCTTGAATCACACTAAACAAGTGACAAAGACTCTCTCAGGAGAATGTCTTCTTCAGCAGCAAAGTAAAGCATGTCCCATAGGCAGCAAAGTAAAGCATGTCCCATAGGCAGCAAAGTAAAGCATGTCCCATAGGCAGCAAAGTAAAGCATGTCCCATAGGCAGCACAACACATGAAATAAAACACCTCTAATGATGAAGGACTAGTCCTACTGTATGTATACTGTACGTCTCTGTGTACATAAAACACCTCTAATGATGAAGGACTAGTCCTACTGTATGTATACTGTACGTCTCTGTGTACATAAAACACCTCTAATGATGAAGGACTAGTCCTACTGTATGTATACTGTATGTCTCTGTGTACATAAAACACCTCTAATGATGAAGGACTAGTCCTACTGTATGTATACTGTACGTCTCTGTGTACATAAAACACCTCTAATGATGAAGGACTAGTCCTACTGTATGTATACTGTATGTCTCTGTGTACATAAAACACCTCTAATGATGAAGGACTAGTCCTACTGTATGTATACTGTACGTCTCTGTGTACATAAAACACCTCTAATGATGAAGGACTAGTCCTACTGTATGTATACTGTACGTCTCTGTGTACATAAAACACCTCTAATGATGAAGGACTAGTCCTACTGTATGTATACTGTACGTCTCTGTGTACATAAAACACCTCTAATGATGAAGGACTAGTCCTACTGTATGTATACTGTACGTCTCTGTGTACATAAAACACCTCTAATGATGAAGGACTAGTCCTACTGTATGTATACTGTACGTCTCTGTGTACATAAAACACCTCTAATGATGAAGGACTAGTCCTACTGTATGTATACTGTACGTCTCTGTGTACATAAAACACCTCTAATGATGAAGGACTAGTCCTACTGTATGTATACTGTACGTCTCTGTGTACATAAAACACCTCTAATGATGAAGGACTAGGCCTATTTTGAATCGACAGAATGGTCCATCTTCAAAGACTCAGCCACAAGTTTGGATGACTACGCTGGCACTGTCACCAGCTACGTTAAATTCTGGGTGGATAATTGCATCCCAGCGCGAACCGTTCGCTCCTATCCCAACGAGAAGCCGTGGATGAACTATGACACTCGTCTGAAGTTGAGAGAGCACCGAGCCGCCTTTCAATCTGGGGACGAGGAACGCTATAAAAAATCCAGATACGACCTGAGAAAGGCGATCAGAGACGCTAAGAGACAATATAGGGACAAACTGGAGAACAACTACAGTGGCTGTGACGCACGGCGTATGTGGAGAGGGCTGCAGGCGATTACGGATTACAAACCGAAGCCGGCTGTTATTAACACCTCGGACTCTCTACCGGACGAATTGAATAACTTTTTCGCCCGCTTTGAAACTCACAACACGGACCCAGTCACACCGGTGCGGGGAACACCCGGTGCGGTGGAGCTGCAGGTGACACAACGAGATGTGAGTAAAACTTTCAAAAGCGTTGGGACTCATAAGGCGGCCGGCCCTGACGGGATAGCCTCACGTGTCCTTAAGCTGTGTTACGACCAGCTTTCGGGGGTCTTTACTGACATTTTTAATATGTCCCTGTCATTGTGTGTGGTACCGTTGTGTTTCAAGGAAACCATAATTGTACCCATAGCAAAGAAAAAACCTGTCACCTGTCTTAATGATTATCGCCCTGTGGCTCTGACCTCTGTTCTTATGAAGTGTCTGGAAAAAATGGTTATATCACATATAACGCACATTATCCCTGCCAATACTGATCCACTACAGTTTGCATACTGTGCTAATAGATCAGTCGATGATGCTATTTCTCTCGCACTACACATTGCCTTGAAACATCTGGAGAAAAAGAACTCTTATGTCAGACTACTCTTCATAGATTATAGCTCTGCCTTTAACACGATTGTACCATCTAAGCTTGTGTTGAAACTCAGGGGTCTTGGTCTTGGCAGTAGTATCTGCAACTGGCTGTTTGACTTTTTGACAGGCAGGCCACAATCTGTACGAATAGGGAACAAGCATTCATCTAAGATATTGACCAGGACTGGAGCGCCCCAGGGCTGCTGCCTCAGTCCCTTGTTGTATAGTCTGTTCACCTATGATTGTGTTGCCAGGTGTGGCAATAATTCTATTCTCAAGTTTGCAGATGACACCACGGTTATAGGACTAATATCCAACGATGATGAGAGGGCCTATAGGAGGGAAATTGAAGAGCTAACCCTATGGTGCCAGAATAACAATCTCTCTCTAAATGTTAGTAAAACAAAAGAGATCATCGTTGACTTTAGGAAGTCTAAAGTCAATCACAGTCCCTTAACCATAAATGGTTCACCTGTAGACATAGTGGACAGTTTCAAATTCCTGGGTGTTCACATAACAAACTCACTCACATGGTCTCTAAACAGCAAAGGTATCCTTAAGAAAGCGCAGCAGCGATTGTACTTTCTGAGGCGCCTCAGGAGATTTGGCCTGAGCACCAAGGCTCTTGTAAATTTCTATCGCTGTACCATAGAAAGTGTTTTGACAGGATGCATCACAGTGTGGTTTGGTAACGTGACTGTTCAAGACAGTAAACAGTTACAGAGAATTGTGAAGAGAGCTGCCAAAATCATTGGCACAGAATTACCACAGCTACACACAATCTATAACACACGCTGTAAGAAAAAGACAGAGAACATCTTAAAGGACAGCAGTCATCCCGCCCATTCCCTGTTCTATCTCCTCCCATCCAAAAAACGTTATCAGAGCATCTCATCGCACACCACCCGTCTCAGTAATAGTTTTTATGCTCAAGCAATCAGGTTGCTTAACGAAGAGATGAAAGCGAGACCTAGGTAGTCATGTGCACTGTACGCAGTTTTTAAACTGTACACTGTTACACTGTATGGTTTTTGTTGTTTTTGGGTTGTCTTGGGTGACTTGTTGTTGTCTTGTTGTTGTGGGTTGATGTTTTTGTGTGTAATAAGGCTGAGAGTGCTCCTGGCACAAGCATTTCATTGTATGTCTGTATCTGTATGGATATGCATGTGACTAATAAACCTAAACCTAAACCTAAACCTATGTATGTATACTGTACGTCTCTGTGTACATAAAACACCTCTAATGATGAAGGACTAGTCCTACTGTATATACTGTATGTCTCTGTGTACATAAAACACCTCTAATGATGAAGGACTAGTCCTACTGTATGTATACTGTACGTCTCTGTGGACACCATGACCAAGATAAGGGACCAGCAGAAGTTATTCTACGTGGAAATGCTTCACAGACAAGAAGATACAACCATCACATCCTTCACCAAGACCCTGGAATCTATACAACCAAAACTGGTGGAACGATCAAAGAGGTGCCACAGGTGAAATCCTGCCTGCTATTCACCTGTAGAACATTGTCTACAAACACATGTGAATGAAGAGCACTCCATCCATCCATCCATCCATCCATCTTCAACTGCTTATCCGGAATCGGGTCGCGGGGATAACAGTTCCAACTGGGATTTCCAGAGTTCCCTATCCTGAGCAACTTCCTCCACTCCTTCACCTATGGTCATTGAGTGTGGGTCATGACCGAAAGTACAAGGTCTCAGGTAAAAGCGGACAAAATGAGTTTTCTCAGACGGGTGGCTGGTATCTCCCTTAGAGATAGGGTGAGAAGTTCAGTCACCCAAGAGTCACCCGAGAGAGACTTAATTGGAATAGAACCGCTGCTCCTTCACTTGGAAAGGAGTCAGCTTCGGGCATCTAGTACTCTTCCCGAGCGACTTCCTAGGAAGGTCCTCGATGCACGTCCCACTGGGAGGAGACCCTGTGGCAGACCAAGAACACTACAACCACGTGTAAACACTAAAACCACATGATGCAAACACTACAACCACATGTAAATGAGGGTTTCTCTGGCTTCACAGGGAAGCGGAGAGCAGAGCTCCTTCCATCAGTGAAACACAGCACAGAAACAGAACATTGTGATGTCATTAACAGTGACAGGAGGCCAGCGAAACACAATCCACGCAGAATGAGTCAATCTGACAGAAGGAAGACAGTATTATGCTGTCTTTATCATCATCGTTATTATTATGCATTCTCTCATCTCATCTGTTATGATGACATCATCTCTCGTCTTTACAACATCAGCCTCTGGCTTATTATACAGACATATGCGGGCGTGCATGTATTAAGTGCACACACATACGCACGCACGCACACACACACACATGCGCACGCACACGCACAGAACTGAAACAACTATCTCTGCCTGAATATCTACTACAGTGAGAACACATTTAAATCCTCTGTTGACTTCCCAAAAAGAAATGTAGTGTGACTTTCCTCACATTCATATCAGTGTTCACAGCCTGCCAAAAGAAGATAGTTTTTATGCCCTCTGCTTGTCCAACCTTGACTACAGTGCAATACAGCAGCACCAACTGAAACTTTGCTTGACTAAACAATGCTGATCTGTATGAATTTAACACCTCCACGCATAATAATGTAAAACCTATACGCATATCATTTATAAACTGTAGATGCAGAGAATCTGCCTCGCATCAAGTAAAACGGGAACATCCTTTATCCTACGATTGTGTAAGCCATTTTCCACCCAGCCTGGGTGAAAATTACACACAGAGAGAGACAGATAGATTTACAATAGGTAATAAATCAATACATCAATACAAGGTAACATCAACATGAATACATCGAATGCATAGAAATAGTAATCTAGGAAAAATGTATGTAGACCACGCAGCTATTCAGTAAAATTACTTTATAAAAAAAAAAAGATACCGGTATATAAAAATGCTATCTAAATGACATGCGTGGTCATTGAGGATAGGCGTGACGTGTGCTACGGTAAGTGCTATGGGCCTAGGTGGAGTCTGAAGAGGTGAGTCTTCAGTCCATGGTGGAAGCTAGGGAGTGAGTCTCTGCTATGTGACAGGGAGTGTATTCTACAGTTTGGGGGCCAGGAGGGAGAAGAGTCTGTCGGACGAGTGGATCGTTGTCCAGGGTACGAACCAGAGTGACAGATTTCTGCCACCGTGACAGACAATGCATTGTTTTGGTTAAGAATGAGAGACAGACAGACAGACAGACAGACAGACAGACAGACAGACAGACAGACAGACAGACAGACAGACAGACAGACAGACAGACACTGTGTGGATGGATAATCCTGCGTCAGACAGTGTCTGTGTTATTACTGGGGAAATGCCTGCAGGTGGAACTAACAGAATCACAACAAAAAGCCAGATAAACTGAAAGTGAAGGAACTTCCCTACAGCAGCTCACACCAGACTGTGTTAGAGGATAAAGTCCTGCTATACTCTATGCTGCACGGTGCACGGTGCACATTCACATATTCATATTCAAATGAGGTATTCTACGTTGCAGTAATTATTTCCTGTAATTATGCTACATTTAATTTGAATCCCCTCAAGGGTTCCCAGGCAATTCTCCTTTACAGTCACTTGGCAAATTAAATATTCTATTATACGGTATCGTCTCTGTCGAGTGGAAACCTCATACTGTATGTCCAAAACTTCTATTTTTCAGGATTCAAATTGAAAAACGGCAAAAGTACCAGATCTACAAGCACGACATGTGTCGCTTTGTGCCATGTTTCGAGCTTGTAGATCTGCTACTTTTAATGCTATTGTGTGAGGCTGTAGTATGATTGCGACCGTCAGGTCACACTTACTATCAAAACCTCCACCAGCTGTCTGTCCGTCAGTCCGTCAGTCTGTCTGTCACACGTCACTCTTTTGCCCTGCTCATATCTCCGCAACCGTTGCCCCGATCCATGCCAAATTCTCACATGACCCTCTTCTAGCGCCACCATGAGGCCGATTCTTGCAAAACACATTTTTGGACACTGCTCCTACAATTTTTGCCCTAAAATCACACAAATCGGTACACAGTATGTCTACACTCATGTCATCAACATGGATCTGTCCCATATAGCGCCACCTTCAGGCCGATTTTTTAAAACACATTTTTGGACACTGCTCCTACAGATTTTGCCCTAAAATCACGCAAATCGGTACACAGTATGTCTACACTCATCTCATCAATATGGATCTGTCCCATATAGCGCCACCAACAGGCCAATTTCTTCAAACACATTTTTAGGGATTTTAGGGAGTCTTGTCTTACTGGTCAAGTAAGTGTAAGTAAGTAAGTATGTGTTTTGTTGCCCGGAGTCCCCTAGGAGTAGACCAAAAAGTTTTTCCAAAAATACAAGATCTACAAGCTGGGAGATTTTGCCCCATTATCGCTCACACAGGGGCGTCAATTGGGTATGGCAGGGGTATGCAGCTGCATACCCTGGGTCCAGGGGGGAAGATACAAGTTACTTTTCAAAATAAATACATGAATGTCTCTTTGTCTGTGCTGGTTATGTTAAATTAGATAAAAATAACTACAAATGCAAAATGTAACAATGGTCACTTTAACAAGGTATTATAATTATATTCTCCCCATCTTGACAGAATGGTATATTCCCAGGTTCCACAGGTCAGCTGCACAGGTGCAATGCATTATTGTTGATTGTGGCACGTTTACTAACATGCCAAGTTTAGCTGCACTTGAACAACCGTTCCAGGCTGCCATATCCAGCCCAAGAAACTGTAGAAACCTGTGTAAAAAAGCGACAAAACTTTTTTTTTCTTTATTCCAGAAATCGTGAAAATAGCCGATCTACATGCTCACAACGCTTCGCAACGCGAGGAGTTGTGAGTGTGTAGATCTGCTATTTTCACAATAGAACCGTGTTATACAAAATGTAATGCCTCTTTTCCATGAGGACTCCCATCTTTGCCATACCCTAGCTTTTGCTGAACTGACGCCACTGTGTTTCACATGGTTAAATAATGCAAACAATATTAAATGTACCTCACTATGAGTGGATGGGGACTCTGAGCTTTCTGGAGAAATGACTGACTTTGTTCAACCAAACATCTGTGATGAAAGTCTCAAGTCGCTCGTATAACATCTTAACTAGATTTAACTGATTCAAAACGGGTACACATTATTGTGTATCATTATTTTATGCTTTAACTATTGAAAAATAGCAGATATATAACCTCACAGCGCGGCACCGAGTGCCGCGCTGCGAGCTTGTAGATCTGCTATTTTCTTTTAATCGTGAAAATTAGAATTTTGACACGATTCTATAAGTGTCTTTTGAATCCTTCTAAGGTTTTTTGAAAAACCCTATGTTTCTATGTCAGCAATCTGGCCAGCCATCGTCAAAGAAAAGGTCCTTTTCACTTAACTGGAGCTGCAGTTAGTCTGTTCTTGATAGACTACTATGTCAGTGGTTCTCAAACCTTTTCATGTGAAGGACCCCCAAAATTATATGTATTTGGCCACGGACCCCCATCTCAAAATATTTAGTTCCAGGGACCACCCCAGAAGCAAAATTTGAGTTACAAACGTTCGCTTTGAAAATACACATATTCAAAAATTTGCACTCACTTTCACGACTTTTTCAAAAAATAGCAGATCTACAAGCTCGCAGCGCGGCACTCGGTGCCGCGCTGCGAGCTTGTATATCTGCTATTTTTCACTGGTTAGAGCATTCAATAATTCTAGGCCTAAATGGGTTTTAAACATACAGGTCCTCATCCTAACCGCACCAGGGCTCCTACAGTGGGTACGCTACGTACGCTACATCCCATGTATTATTAAATTGGGCCTCGTAAAGAGAATGACTCTTGTGGAGCGGCCGGTAAAATGAAGTGTCCCCGTAGAGGCCGGGGTGTTGAAATGAATGGAGTCATTAGAGGAGCAGCAGCCAGCCTGCTGGGCCACTAAAGCAAGGCTCAACAGCTTGGTTTGATCACTAATGAGCGGGGATGGAAAAGTAACCATGGACGTCTACTCACGTACTGTGTCGAGTACAAGGGGGTTTCCAACCTTTTTTCTGCATGGTCACACTTTTCATGTCCCAAGAATCCATGGGCACACAAACATAATACGGAGGTGTAAATATCGTCACTGTCGGGAAGAAACCTTGTATCTCCAAGTTTCAAATGTGTACGTTTCTTCGCAAAGTAAAGCCCTGCTTCATCATACAATGCTGCCGCACAACAGTAGTGAAAACAGCAGATCTACAAGCACACAACGCCTCGCTGTGCGAGACGTTGTGTGCTTGTAGATCGGCTGTTTTCACTAGTTTAAATCATTTTTAAAATGTTAAATACAATACTGGCTTTCAAGCAGTTTCAAGGGGCACATTTGACCCTTCTCAGGGGCACACCAAAGGTCCCCAGGACCAGTGGTTGAGAAACACTGGTCTAGAGGTCCACTGCAGTGAGCTGGACCTCCTTTAGGTTTCCACAAACCAGATGTGGAACCTGTCTTAGCGACAGTTTACACATTTTTACAGTCTATGGGTGGGTTCCCTTGACACATCACTGTGACATCACAGGTGATATCACAGGTCACATCACCTAAGTCCATATATGGGTATTCCCCAGAATCCCTTTTATGCCCATATATGAAGATCCCTGATGTCATCGATATATATATATCACTGACCAGATGGCCAAGACATGGCCCATATCTGTGTGGCTGGTTCAGAGTAGGGATCTCCATGTATGGGCATAACATAATTGTATGGTGTGATGTCAAGGGAACCAACAGAATCCCTTTTATGCCCATATATGGAGGAAGACAGCCCATATCCATGCGTCTGGTTCAGACAGGGATCTCCATGTATGGGCATAAAGGGATGTACTATACAGTACATGGATCTCCATATATGGCTAACTGGTCACTGGCCAGATGGCCAAGAATTGGGGCGTCGCCCTGAGGGGTCTTACTAGTACGTTCTCATTTCATTGGGTTCTGCTATAATGAAGCCACACTTTAAAGCGCTTTCTATGGTCCATATCTGCTGTCTGACTGGCTGTTGCTTGTGACGTTAGCATCTAACCAAACACACTGCCGTGTGTGTGTGTGTGTGTGTGTGTGTGTGTGTGTGTGTGTGTGTGTGTGTGTGTGTGTGTGTGTGTGTGTGTGCGTGTGCGTGTGTGTGTAGGAATACAGGTCATGTAATCAAGTTAGACAGGTCCTGACAGACAGTCTCAAATACATATTTGAAGATACAGTATATTGAGTGTAATCATGAATCCTTTATTTGAACATAGTGCATCTTTTTTTCACAGGTTGAGTATCACTGGATATTCAGCAAATAAATACGATCCCAAAGCCAAAAAGTGGGTCGAGATTAAATTAAATGCTTAAGAAGTAGTGAAAATTGTAGATCTACAAGCTCACAACTACACTAGCTAATTACAGCTGATTGTAGTTATATTGTTCTCAGCCAGACTGTGACGGGCATTATGTGAATAATGTGAATGATGAACAAAGCTCTCTCTCTCTCTCATGTGAGCTTGTAGATCTGCTGTTTTCACTAGTCCGGGTACCGGGCAAACATCTGACTTCCTTTTTGGGTCTCGAGCTGAAAGGTTTGGGAACCACTGATCTACAAGGTCACAGCATGTCATGCTGCGATGCGTTATGAGCTTGGAGATCACCTCCCAAATGTTCCCACCCAGAACAGGAACACTAAGGTTAAGGTTAAAAACCCAATGAAGAGCGACGCATTGTACGTTGAACGTAGACAGTAGTTAGTCTTTCGAATAAAATGTCATTTAATTGTAGTCATAATTTAGTCACCTGACAAGTTTTAGTTTTATTCGCATTTTAGTCGACTAAATATCATAAGATTTTAGGCGACTAAATCTACAGTTGATTTAGTCAACTAAAATGTATTTTGGCAGAACTTGATGGCATCATAATGACTTGGTTTACACTTGGTTGTGTGCTGAAAAAAGCAGATTTTACAAGCCCACAACGTGTCTGTGACGCGTTGTGGGCTTGTAGATCTGCTATTTTCAGCACACAACACCTGAGAGCAACCAAACATAAAATGACTCTCTTCTCCACTAGTCCCTCCCTATAACGTTTTAGTCTAGTTTTTATTTTGCTGACGAAACTGTCAATATATTTAGTCTTCGTTTTAGTCATCACAGCTTAGATTTTATTTCGTTTTAATTTCGTTTTCGAAAAAAAAAACAGTCGACAAACATTTTTCGTCATAGTTTTAGTCGACAAAATCAACACTGTGTCCTCGTGGACGCTGTTCAACTGCAGAGCATAAATAATGCCTGAGTAAATACTGTGCGAACATTAATAAATAAAAGTGATATGGTGGTTGACTGAACATGTTGATGCAGTTGTTGGCCCAGAGGAGAGAGAATCCTCCTCCCATGTCGTTGGCCCAGAGCAGAGAGAATCCTCCTCCCATGTCGTTGGCCCAGAGCAGAGAGAATCCTCCTCCCATGTCGTTGGCCCAGAGCAGAGAGAATCCTCCTCCCATGTCGTTGGCCCAGAGGAGAGAGAATCCTCCTCCCATGTCGTTGGCCCAGAGCAGAGAGAATCCTCCTCCCATGGCCCAGAGCAGAGAGAATCCTCCTCCCATGTCGTTGGCTCAGAGCAGAGAGAATCCTCCTCCCATGTCGTTGGCCCAGAGCAGAGAGAATCCTCCTCCCATGTCGTTAGTGTCATTTATTAATGTAAAGAACTCTTCTTCTGTCTGATAATTACTTCTAGAGAGCACTTCTATTAGACTAGCTAATTACTGCTGATTGGATTTATGTTGCTCTCAGCCAAGTCTCCCTCCCTCCTCCATTCTCTCTCAATACTCTAGATCAAGGGTCTTCAACAAGGGGTCCGGGACCCCTAGGGGATCCTCAGAGTTACTACAGGGGGTCCTCCAAATCTTTGTGTGATAGAAACTTTGTTTCCTCCTTTTTTATATTAACCTCTTGAACCATAGCGTCCACATTCGGAGAACCTTAGCCACAAATAGCAGATCTACAAGCTCAGTTGTCAGCTTGTAGATTGGCTATTTTTGGCAAATGAGGTGTAGAGGAGAAAAAGAGCACACTAAGTAAGTACAGAGTGAAAGGTCAAGTTTATTATGTATAGACGGTTCAAGTGGTTAAATATCTGAAAACACAAATTGACATGAATCCAAAATACATTGATGATTGTGCTGTCAAACGATGAAACTATATGGAATCTATGAACAGGTTGTGGGGGTCCCTGCTTCATCTCTCTCTCAACTAAGGGTCCCCGGCCTGAAAACGTTGAAGACCCCTGCTCTAGATATTGGCATCAAAGCCATAATTGTGGTACTTTTTCGGTTTGTATGTGTCTATGGAGTTAACATTACTCTAATAGACCACCTGCTGGGGTTTTAACCCTCTAAGGCCCGCATTAAGAAATACTTGAAATAAAAAATTGAAAAAAATCAGATGGTGTTGTAGGAGTCCTATTAACTCATTGAGTGCCAGCCTATCACCACTAGAGGGCGCCCAGTGACCAGAGAATAATAGAGATATGCTGGTAATGCATGCCCAAGCCCTGGAGCCCAAGCCCAAGCCCTACTTGCCTGAACACTTTCCTTTGTGCATGTACAGGAAGAGGATGAAGTTAGCTTGAAGTTAGCTATTGGCTACCAAGCATTTTAGAAGCCTTATTTTCGTCAACTTAGCCATGATTAAACCTTGCACACCTCATGCATGGGAAACTTGTTCGGGATCGGCACTCTACGATACGCTAATAAAGCCGAACTAGTTCGGGATTGGCACTCAGGAAAATGTAATGTTTTTTAAAAAAAAATGTTTTTGTAAGATTTTATAGCCATAAATCAAAAATCATAAATCATGCTCTAATTTACATATGGGGATATTTTTCAAAATAATAACATATGTACATGTTCTAGACATTCTAATGATCACCAAAAAGAATAGTACAGGCATTTTACTTATGTTTTTTTGAGGTATAGCTTCCATGAAAAAGTGAGATGTTGTTCGTCAAAACTCTGGAATTTCAGCGGGTGTGGCGGGTGTGAATGTCAGCCCCTGTGGGGGGTATTTATATGCAAATATTGTGGCCAATGGCATTGTAATACTAAACAATAGAATCCAATGGTGGTGTTTAGGTGGTAGGGGGAGCTAAAATAAAATGATTTAAACCTTTTTTTGGATAAAATACAAACGTTGTAATATTACAACCGTGGGCCTTAGAGGGTTAAAGTGCAAATGTGCCTTCCCTGTGTATTTTTGCTTTCTTCCTGAAAGCTGAGTCAAAAGGCCCATGTGAAATGAACTGATTTAATGACATCCTAAAATCATCCCCTCCCCATCGAGGAATTCACATTATGCACTTAAACATTAACAGTTTGTTTGCTAAATATGAACAAATCAAGTATATGGTTCTCGAAGGTAAGGTCCATTTTCTAACCTTCTCAGAGACTAAACTTGATGCCTCTATCACTGACTCTCAGATCGAAATTGACAACTACTCTGTAATCAGAAATGATAGAAACAGATTTGGTGGTGGTGTATGCATGTATGTTCATAACAGTATTAAGTATATCCCCCGCCCTGACCTACAACACAGCTCTTTAGAAACTGTATGGGTGGAAGTGATTCTTAAGAAAGCTAAAAACATACTAATCGGTGCCATCTATAGACCGCCCGACCAAAATGATTTCTGTGAGTTACTGGAGGAGAGCCTTGCACCGGTGGACAATGTTGAAAAATACATTATTGGAGATTGGAACATAGACATGCTTCGTAAAGAAGCTCCTCTATTCAAAAAATATAAGCTTTGTAATCAACAGGGTTTCACTCAGCTCATCACCAAGCCAACTAGGGTTACAGATAACTCTCAAACCACCATAGATCTCATTGTAACCACAGACAAATCTAAAGTCTCCGCGAGTGGACTATTGAATGTGGTGGCCTAAGCGACCATGATATAATTTACTGCACCCGTAAAATACATAAGTCCAAAGCTGACGGCCACAAAACAGTTGAAGCTAGAAACCTCAAAACCTGCTCTAGCGAAGCCTTTAATCACAAACTGGAGAAATCTGACTGGTCCCCAGTACTAGCTAGCACTCAGGTCGATGAAGCCTGGCTGGGCTTTAAATCCATTTTCAACACTACCCTAGACGAAGTGGCTCCTTTGCGTAGGGTCAGGGTTAAAGCCCGCTCACAGCCATGGTGGAATTCGGAAATCTGTGAATCAATGAAACTCAGAGACAAAAAATACTCTGAGAAACGCAAATATAATCACAAACTCAAAAAAGGCCCCAATAAACACCTTGAAGCCAAATTAGAAATAGTCAGTTTAGAGGCTAATAAACTGAGAAATCGGACAACCTCCTTAATCCTTTCTGCCAAAAAACACTACTTGGATGAGAAAGTTGAGGAAAACATCCACAAACCACGAGACCTATGGAAGCTATTTAAAACCCAGCTAGGCTGTGGTGCTAAACTTAGATCCATAGCCAGCAACATATCCATCCAAACTCCCATAACCCTCCTCACTGACAGTCTCGATGTAGCCAAAAATCTCAACATCTATTTCACCTCCATGGCCAAAAATCTGGTCAATAAACTGCCCGCTCCATCTGGGCTGTTTGGTGTTAGGCACATCTTGAAATTCTACAGGAACCTTGGGGTATGCAAAGACAATTTTAAACTTACCACGGTGACAACTGATGAAGTGTTTAAAAAACTTCGCACCCTACCTCAATTCAAGGCCGCTGGCCATGATAAATTCGCCCCCAAATTTCTCATAGACTCAGCTGCCACCATTGTCCCAATCATTACCCATATTATTAATCTATCTATCAAGCAGGGTTATGTCCCCCAGGACTTCAAATTAGCTAAGGTAACCCCCCTGCACAAAAAAGGCAGTAAACTTGACCCTGGCAACTACAGGCCAATCTCAATCCTTAGTTCCATCTCTAAGGTAATGGAAAAAATTGTCTATGAACAGGTGGCTAAATATCTTGAAGAGAATAAACTGATCTACGAGTTCCAGTCTGGCTTCAGAGAGTCCCATTCCACAGATACATGCCTCATCTATTTGAATGATTACATCAAACGTGAAATTCACGATGGCAAATATTGCGGCATGGTCATGCTGGACCTCCAGAAGGCATTTGACACCGTCGATCATTCTATTCTGATCGAAAAACTCAAAGCTATTGGTCTTGATAGCACAGCAGTGAGATGGATGCACTCTTACTTGGTGGGGAGGGAACAGATGGTGGAAGTCAACGGAACCCTGTCCCCCCCCCTCCCAGTAAACTGTGGAGTACCTCAAGGGAGTATACTAGGACCACTGTTGTTCTTAATATACGTAAACGACATGTCATCTGCTTGTGACTGCAATCTGTTTCTGTTCGCGGATGACTCGGCTCTCCTAGTCTGCGGCAGAGACTTATTGCAGGTTGAAAAGGCCCTTAACTGTGAACTTAACAAGATCTGCACCTGGCTCAATGACAACAGACTCTCAATTCACCTAGGCAAAACTGAATGTATCCTCTTTGGATCTAGTCAGAAACTTAGCCTAGTTGAGAACTTCACAATTAAAGTAGGTGACACTGTGATAGAAAGAAAAAACTACATCTGCTACCTGGGTTGCATCCTGGAGGCTAACCTATCCAGTGAAAAAATGACCACCAAGGTTATCAATAAAGTCAACCAACGAATTCTCTTCTTGCAAAGGGTTGCCCCGCTGATCAATACTAAATCCCGAAAGACACTAGGAGGAGCTCTTATTGGGCCCCTCATTGATTTCGGAGTCCTTGTCTGGTATCGCGACGCCCCAGCCGCCTTAAAGTTAAAGCTTCAAACAGCCCAAAACAAACTAATTAGGGTTGTGCTTGGTCTCCCTCCTCTGACCCACCTTACCGATCATCACCGCGAAAGTGTGGGATGGCTCAAAGTAGCTGACAGAGTACAGCATCTTGCAATGGGCCTGGTGTACAAGATACACTACACCTCCAAGATTCCCATGTACCTGACAAACTACTTCTTAAAGGTCAAGGATGTTCACGACCACAACACCAGAGGCAGCTCCACTAATCATCATCAACGTAGATTTAACACTAAACAAGGCTCTAACTCGTTCTCCTGCTACACCATCAACATGTGGAACGCCCTTCCTCAAGCCCTAAAGGAGAGCAAATCCCTAGCCTCCTTCAAAATTGGTATGAAAAGTCACCTTCAGACAGCTGCTACCCGTGACTTGTAAATAGACTAAGCCCCCATGCCCCCCCCCCCTTTTTTATTATTCTTTTTTCTGCCTTTGTATTTGATGTTATGCTTTTGAAACTGATATTATCCTAGATAAAGTACTATGTTCTATCCGTCTGTCTTTCAATGTTATATGAGATACTTAAAGTGTGGTTCCTGTGGAAATAAGCCTCGGCTTTCTAGGATCTCCTTTTAGTTGACCTTGTACCAGTGATTTGTACTGTCATGAAACTGTACTTTTTTCTATTGCAAACTTCTAATAAATTCTTCAATCAATCAATCAATCCCCTTTCATCATCCAATATATTGTACTTTTACTCCACTACAATGATTTGAAAACTTTAGTTACTAGTTACTTTGCTGATATTAATTATAATATTATAAAACATACATAAACCACTATAGCCCTATTTACCATGGCTATTTGAAAATAGCAGATCTACAAGCTCACCACAAGTTGTGAGCTTGTAGATCTGCTATTTACAAACACGTTTTTTACTTTTGGTTCTTGGTAGCCTATTTTCTACATTGCAGTATTGATACTTTTACTCAAGTCAGCCAGCCAGTCAGTCAGTCAGTCAGTCAGTCAGTCAGTCAGTCAGTCAGCCAGCCAGCCAGCCAGCCAGCCAGCCAGCCAGCCAGCCAGCCAGCCAGCCAGCCAGACAGACAGACAGACAGACAGACAGACAGACAGACAGACAGACAGACAGTCAGTCAGTCAGTCAGTCAGTCAGTCAGTCAGTCAGTTAAACACGTGCTGTACAGTCACAGTCAGTCAGTCAGTCAGTCAGTCAGTCAGTCAACCAACCAGTAAACCAGTCAGTCAGTCAGTCAGTCAAACACGTGCTGTACAGTCACAGTCAGTCAGTCAGTCAGTGTGATTACAGTGCTGGTGTTTAATTAATGACGTTGGAATCATTTCCTATTAGATTCGATGTGCTTTTAAGCAGCCATTAGGCTCATCAGTACAACAATCCTCAGGGGGGGGGGCTTCTCATTTCAAATGGACTAAATTAGATCTTTTAACCATGTTTAGTATTGTTGTCTAATCCTCTCACACCACCCGTGTCTGTCTGGCTATTTTAAACCAATAAATACATGAGTGAATAAATGTTCTCCATTATGGGTAATCAGAGAGGTGTGCTCAGTAGAGGGCAGATCTCTGCCTGGGAGGCGGGCCCCAATAACACACTGGGTTCTATCTTGCCTTATGTTAAATCTTTTTTTGTATTTTATTATCATTAAAACAATTAAGAAAAAAGAAAGACAATACTGTAAGGCACCGCGCAAAAGACTCCACCGGTCATGAAATTATTTAGGAATGTATCAAAAATCTCCAAAAAGGCTTCATGGCATGTGCATATAGAACGGTTATGTGTAGGCCTACAGGTGTGTACAGTAATTGATAGAAAATATGTCAGTTTTTGGGTGAACTACTTCTTCAAGAGGAGACCTGGTAATGTAAAGGTTTGAGGACCTGATAGGTATCTGCTAGAGGGTTTAAGTTGTTAAAGAATAACTCTATGCACAGAGACTATAATAGTGCATAGAGAATACATAGAAGTTCTCTAATGGCTTCCAAAACCACAGCACTCTCCAGCAATCATTAGCACTGTTGTTCTGAGTGTTTATACTGATGCATCATGGTCTTTTTTACTGATGCATCATGGTCTTTTTACTGATGCATCATGGACTTTTTACTGATGCATCATGGTCTTTTTACTGATGCATCATGGTCTTTTTTACTGATGCATCATGGTCTTTTTACTGATGCATCATGGACTTTTTACTGATGCATCATGGTCTTTTTACTGATGCATCATGGACTTTTTACTGATGCATCATGGTCCAGTTCATCCCAGTCTGGGCCAGAGCTGTGCCTGATGGTTAATGACTGTCTAACGAGGGATGCTGGTTAATTATGAAACAGAGAACAGACTACTAGTGAGGCTGCAGCATATTGTCTTATGTGCAACACCTTGCTGAGATGACAATAATACTACTGATGGAATATCATGCTTTACTGGAGAAAAAAAGATATAACTAGAAATGCTCGGAGAGCATATCTCCGCCAGGCCTGCTCGCCCTACCCAGGTCTCTGTCAGTTATGGGTTGCAGCCGACGAAACAGACTTTGTACGACAGAAGGTGCAACTTGTGTGGTGCCCCCTATGGGCATGGTGGGCTCTTTAGAGCAGGGGTTCCCAAACTTGTTTGTCTCAGTCACCCCTACATTATAATTTTCACTCCCAGCACCTTATATTTATAGCATATCGTCGTTGTCGGGTGGAAAACTTGTATGTCCAAAACCGTTCTTTTTGTATTTGTCATCTATAAAATGTACTAAACTAGTGAAAACAGCAGATCTACAAGCACACAACGCTGTGTGCTTGTAGATCGTCTGTTTTCACTAGTTTTGTGCGACAGTCTTGTGTGATGAAGCAGGGCTTTGCTTTACCAAAAGACGTACACATTTGAAACTTGGAGATACGAGGTTTCTGCCCGACAGTGATGATATTTTAGTGATTATGTTGCGAGGAAAACGTTGAGATAATAGCCATTTTGCTTAGAACTGAGATACTAAATATGTTTTCAAGTGTCCAGATAAATTCCAAATATTATCAAATTATCTCGCAGCACCCCTGGACTGCCGTCGCGGCACCCCAGGGTGCCCCGTCACCCACTTTGAAAACCCCTGCTTTGGAGGCCCCTCAATGTGATTCCAATTTGGGTCCGATTGGATGTCGCATTCATGACATGCCATTTGCAAATGATATTTGCATATAATATATCAAAACCCTGTTTGATATGTGATGTGTGAATGACATTCAGATGCAATGTTCAGCTCCCTATCCAAGAAATAAAGGCTGAAAATGTTGGGGGAAAATAACAATGTCAGTAAAACGAAATAAGAAAACAACTTTTTGCCGGGAATTTGAATAAATAATACCCCGGCTTTCCGCAGGCATCGTTAAACAAAATCCTATGTGTCTGAGCAAGTGAATGGATTTGTTTGAAGATTAAACTCCCCCAAAATAGCAGTGCATCCGTTTGCCAAATCAAAGCGAGCTGTCAAAGCATCAAGTAGATAATGCTTTGCTTCTGAAGAAGCAGATTAACCCTGCAAGGCCCAGCGTTGCTTTTTGGCAAGATTTTTTAAATCATTTTTTAAAAAATGTTATAATTAGTTTTCCTGTTCTTTTTTCACTTTAACATCACCATTAAATCCTATTGTTTAGTATTACAATGCCAATGGCCACGATATTTGCATATAAATACCCCCCACAGAGGCTGACATTCACACCTCCCAGAGAAGTTGAAATTCCAGCGTCTGGACGAACAACATCTCACTTTTTAACTGAAGCTATTCCTCACTAAAACATAAGTAAAATGCCTGTAATATTTTTTTCGTGATCATTAGAATGTCTAGAACACGTGCATATGTTAATGTTGTGAAAAATATCCCCAAAATGCAAATTAGAGCATGATTTATGATTTATGATTTATGGCTATAAAACCTTACAAAAACATTATTAATTTTGTAAAATTACATTTTCCTGTGATTAGGACTCCTACAACACCATCTGATTTTTTTATTTTTTTATTTGGCCAGTAGAAATGAATTCGGGTCTTGCAGGGTTAAAGCGGTGTGTTTTCTCTCTCTGCTGTCTGGGAGGGTTTTTATCTTTTTTTGTGCGGCGAAGCCTCGGGTCTTATCTCAGAAACTGCCAATACACTCTGAGATGTTGCCAGAAGGGAAGGTGGATTCAAAGCATGGCCAACACATCAAAGACTACATCAGCCAGCATTAATCAATCAAAATCAACCACTTCACCAACAACCAGGAGCAAGGAAGACGAGGTCTGACATCCACACAACATTCATTCATTCATTCATTCATTCATTCAGTCAGTCAGTCAGTCAGTCAGTCAGTCAGTCAGTCAGTCAGTCAGTCAGTCAGTCAGTCAGTCAGTCAGTCAGTCAGTCAGTCAGTCAGTCAGTCAGTCAGTCAGTCAGTCAGTCATTCATTCATTCATTCATTCATTCATTCATTCATTCATTCATTCATTCATTCATTCATTCATTCATTCATTCATTCATTCATTCATTCATCCATCCATCCATCCATCCATCCATCCATCCATCCATCCATCCATCCATCCATCCATCCATCCAGTCAGTTCAAATAAAGCCAGACTTTAGGTTTTACATTTCTGTTTCTCAACCTTTTTTCTGCATGGGCACACTTTTCATGTCCCAAGAATCCATGGGCACACCAACATAATACGGGGGTGTAAATATCGTCACTGTCGGGAAGAAAACCTTGTATCTCCAAGTTTCAAATTTGTACGTTTCTTCGCAAATTAAAGCCCTGCTTCGTCATACAAGGCTGTCGCACAACAGTAGTGAAAACAGCAGATCGTGCGAGGCGTTGTGTGCTTGTAGATCGGCTGTTTTCACTAGTTTAAATCATTTTTTAAATGATAAATACAATACTGGCTTTCAAGCAGTTTCAAGGGGCACACTGGATCCTTCTCAGGGGCACACCAAAGGTCTCCAGGCACAGTGGTTGAGAAACACTGATCTAACCTATTTTCAAACGCACGATGATGAAGGTCCTTAAGGCCTACGGTGTCCCTCCCTACTGACTCCGGGCAGGACGCAGGAACAAGGGCCAAGGTGGGGACCCCAGATGGCAACAGTGAGGGGTTTGACACCCCAGCCCCCTACTATACCTCTTCTTCATACTATTCACTCAGGCCATCAGTGGACGAGAGCAGGATCTTGGCCTCACTGACCAAGGAGGTCAAGACGACACCCTGCAGTAGTGCTGATAGACCTGGACTATGCAGATGACATCAGCCTACTCTCCAACCAATTGGAGCAAGCACAGTGCCAAGGTTGGCCTTCAGCTGAATGCCAAGAAAACTGAGGTGATCACCTATAACATCCAATCAGAACATCCACATCTGACAACAACAGGAGGCACAGCTCTGAAGGAAGTCAAGGATGTCAAGTACCTGGGCTCATGGGTCACCTCAACAGAGCAAGATCTTAAAGTGAGGAAGGCACTTGCATGGAGGGCCCTGAATGGCATGGCCAGTGTATGGAACTCCAACCTCCCCCGACAAACCAAACTCAGCTTCTTCTATGCGACGGTAGAGTCTGTTCTCCTATATGGCAGTGAATGCTGAACCCTGAAGCCAACCCTGCAGAAGTCTCTAGACGGGTGAGCGATATAATAGCAGCAAGGAGAATGAGACTAGCAGGACACTGCCAAAGACATCAAGAGCTGCCAGCCAGCAAATTGGTGCTGTAGGAACCAACACACAGGCATCGGTCACGAGGACGTCCCACATTAACATACAGTATGTGGACGTACTCAAGAAAGACGCAGGAGCGCAAAGCACTAACGATTTGGCCAGATGTATGGAGAACCGGGATGAATGGAAGTAGCCGGGGACCCACAAGCCCAAAAGCTCAAGGAATAGGGTAGGACCTGTGATTTTCTGCCGTACTTAGTTTGGTCATTAATGTCCACAGAATGAGAGGCCTGCTCTGCCGGAAACATCGCAAAACAACGTTATGGCCATTTGTATACTATTCACTGTCCCATTGACTCCACTAGAAATATTTAAAACATAAAAAGAATCTGCTTTAAGTAGCATGTGAGGGGTCAAACTAGGGGTTCTTCATGATTCTGAATCCATTGCAAGCATTTTGTTTTGTATGAAAAACATTTCTTGGCTCAACTTTCGGCAGCCCAAAACTGTGAAAAGTGGGAAAAAAAGTGATGACTCATCACTTTTCACAGTTTTGGGGGGCCGAAATCTAGCCCAAGGAATGCAATGGATTCAGAATCATGAAGAACCCCTAGTTTGACCCCTCACATGCTAATTAAAGCAGACTTTTTTTCCCCGTCTTTTAAATATTTCTAGTGGAGTCAATGGGACAGTGAATATACAAATGGCCATAACGTTTTTTCGTGATGTTTCCAGCAGAGCAGGCCTGTCATTCTGTGGACCTTAATGACCAAACTAATAGATAAAACAGAAATAAAAAGTACGGCAGAAAATCACAGGTCCCCTCCCATTTTGGTGACTGGGTCCCCGGCTAAAGTGACAATGGAAGGCTCGTCTGAGGACCACCTACAGAGAGATGCATGCATCAACCACAGAATATGTATGTGATGGATCTCTGATTGGAGACTACAGATTATTGTCTCTATAATATCTCAAACATACGTACACACACTGGCTACAAGATTGCGACGCATTGTGAGCTTAGATAGATGTATTTTCAGATGACACTATGAAACTAAAGCTGACCAATGAACCCTTTGGGGTTTTTTTGCTCCCGATTGAATGATAATAACATTCAGTATCCTGACCCGAATAATGTATTTCCAGTTCATTGAAGAGCTTACTGACATTCACTGGACTTACACGTTGCTGCCTAATGCATGCAGCACTCACCAAGGTCACTGTCTCCTCAACACCTGATGAACAAATGAATCAATTTACACAAAATGAGCAGACCTTTAACCCATTTAGGCCTAGAATTATTGAATGCTTTAACCAGTGAAAAATAGCAGATATACAAGCTCACAGCGCGGCACCGAGTGCCGCGCTGCAAGCTTGTAGATCTGCTATTTTTGAAAAAGTCGTAAAGAATGTGTGCAAATCTTTGACTATATGTATTTTCAAAGCAAACGTTTGTAACTAAAATTTTGCTTCTGGGTGGTCCCTGGAACTAGATATTTTGAGATGGGGTTCCGTGGCCAAATACATATAATTTTGGGGGTCCTTCACATGAAAAGGTTTGAGAACCACTGACATAGTAGTCTCTCAAGAACAGACTAACTGAGCTCCAGTTAAGTGAAAAGGACCTTTTCTTTGACGATGGCTGGCCAGATTGCTGACATAGAAACATAGTTTTTTTTTTCAAAAAACCTTAGAAGGATTCAAAAGACACTTATAGAATCGGGTCAAAATTCTAATTTTCACGATTTTTCAAAAATAGCAGATCTACAAGCTTGCAGCGCGGCACTCGGTGCCGCGCAGTGAGCTTGTATATCTGCTATTTTTCAATAGTTAAAGCATTAAATAACAAAATGTGTACCCGTTCTAAATGGGTTCAATGCCCCTCATTGAAACCCAGGGCAGGCTGCTGCTGCTCTCTGGTCAGTGACAGTGAACTGTGTTGTCCAGGCCAACACAACGACTTGCTGGCCTCTTTAGCAAGAACAAACAGCAGCCAGCATGGAGACATGTGAGGGAAATATGAAATAATTATGACAATGAATATTGTCTCTGTCACTATGTCCAAAACTGTTACTAGTCAGGAAATGGAAAAATAATGGGTTTTCCAGTGGATCGAATGTAGTTATTATTTTTGTCACAATGTTATTACAGTATGTTATTAAAAGCTCACAGCGCACTACTATTGTGTGACACTACAGTAGGACAAAGTAAGCCATCAATTTAAAGGGATATTTCACTGTCAAAAAAAAAAAAAAACTTTGTCATTTTATCGTCTAATCAGGCTCTTGAGAACACCTAGGACAGTTTTGGATTGTCTTCATTCAGTATTTAGATATTTGATAATTAATTTCCCCCCTTCCAGGACCTTCCTATACAAACCCATTATAACTTCAAACTCCATTTTAACCATGATAGATTCAATAAAAACAACCGTCCTTTTTTCTGGTGACTCCTGACACCCTCCGAATACGTGAGCAGGCCGTGTTTTTTTTGTTTTTTTTTATAACTTTTTTCATTTATTTTTTATAATCTTTTATTGTATTTAATAATTTGTCATTTCCCCGAAAGATTAATAGAAATCAATGAAAAATATTATCGAAAACACACGGCCTGCTCACGTATTCGGAGGGTGTCAGGAGTCACCAGAAAAATAGAACCTCTGGGAACTCAGATTGCCAGAAAAAAGGACGGTTGTTTTTCATTGAATCTATAAGAGTTAAAATGGAGTTTGAAGTTATAATGGGTTTGTATAGGAGGGTCCTGGAAGGAGGGGAAATGAATAATCAAATAACTAAATACTGAATGAAGAAATTAAAAAACTGTCCTGCGTGTTCCCAAGAGCCTGATTAGACGATAAAATTACAAAACGTTTTTTTTTTAAGTGAAATATCCCTTTAAGAAGAAAACAAAAAAAACATAAAAAGTCTACTGTCAGAGTTACAGAGTCATTATAAACCACCCACCCTAAAGGAGAACCACTGCTCCATACTTTAGAAAACGGGCTTGAGTTGCAACTGTACTTGGTAGGCTCTTTTTTTCCATTTACACAAATCCCTTTGGGAGCTTGTGGATCGACTACTTTTGACAAACGACAGTTTGACATCACTACCCCAGTCAACGGCCCTACCTTCCACAGTGCCAAACGCCCACATTTCTTGGGCATTTATTTAAGCGGCTTCATGTGAAACAAAATTCTAATAAGAAGGTTCTGTTATTATTCTCATTTATTTTTGGCAGGCTTGGTGTCATTGGTAATGTGAGCACGTGGGGGTGAGCGTGGCTGTGTCCTCTCTCTGTACCATAACACTGTGTTCTGATTGGCTGGCTGCGTGCCGCTCCCACTGATAATGCTAAACACAATTACCCACCGCAGCGGACATCCATTCTTTCTCATTTATTTCTTTATTTTTTCCAGAGAAAAGCGGTCACAGTGCGTGACCTGGTAGAGGACACAACAAAGGAGCCCCCCCCCCCCCCCCAGAAACATTAAACTTGAACATCATAGTTGTCGAGCAGAAACCTCTTATCTCCATATTTTATATGTTTGTGTTTTTTCTAGGGCTGGGACTCGATTAAAAACATTAATCTAATTAATCAGAGGCTTTGTAATTAATTAATCGAAATTAATCGCATGTAATCACACATTTTGTTGTACGAGTGAATCAATGAGTATGTTTTTTAAATCTAAATTTCCCATCCACTGGGCCAAGCAAAGCGCTCTGATCGGCTACTTCTCCCTTTGCGTTTGTTGTCTCTTCTTGGTTGGTGCATCGCTATGATCGGTATGCCCCAAACTGAAGGTTCTGTGGTGCAAAAACTTAAGTGCGATTAAAATGCATACTTTTTTTTAATCGCGTACATTTTCTGTCATTAATTAATCGCAATTAATCAGTTAAAGTCCCAGCCTTAGCTTTTTCATAAATTAACGCTCTACTTGATCATACCACAGCGTCACACTAAAGTATCAATAGTAGTAGAGATCCACAAACTCCAAACATGGCGTGAAGTGACTATTTTCAATGCGCTTTCTATTTTTATTTTAAACAGTTTGGGACATACGAGTTTTCCACCCGACAGAGACGATATGCATGCATGATCTGCGGGATTCTAAATCCGCTTTACTTTATTTCTTTTTATTTATTTGTAGATTATATATTTTTTTCCCTCCCCAATTTAGTTGTTATGCCAATTCATTCCTCCCCAGTCCCCACACATTGTGTTTTGCTGCTGTTGTACCATAATGGTTGACCTGCCAGTGAGGAGCCTCCACCGGGAGGATGTACTGTTGTACCATAATGGTTGACCTGCCAGTGAGGAGCCTCCACCGGGAGGACGTACTGTTGTACCATAATGGTTGACCTGCAAGTGAGGAGCCTCCACCGGGAGGATGTACTGTTGTACCATAATGGTTGACCTGCCAGTGAGGAGCCTCCACCGGGAGGATGGGTTGACCTGCCAGTGAGGAGCCTCCACCGGGAGGACGTACTGTTGTACCATAATGGTTCACCTGCCAGTGAGGAGCCACCACCGGGAGGATGTACTGTTGTACCATAATGGTTCACCTGCCAGTGAGGAGCCTCCACCGGGAGGACGTACTGTTGTACCATAATGGTTCACCTGCCAGTGAGGAGCCTCTACTGGGAGGATGTACTGTTGTACCATAATGGTTCCCCTGTCAGTGAGGAGCCCCCACCGGGAGGACGTACTGTTGTACCATAATGGTTCCCCTACCAGTGAGGAGCCCCCACTGGGAGGACGTACTGTTGTACCATAATGGTTGACCTGCCAGTGAGGAGCCTCCACCGGGAGGACGTAGCACCTCTCTCCTAGCTCTCTCCTAGTCCAGACCTGCATGGTAAAGGCAACCGAACCATACCGACGGGTAGGATGTGATGTACACAGCTACGTATATATACTGTTGCCTCTCCTCACCTAGGCCTACTTCTGTATACAGTCTAGGGCTGTCACGATTATGACATTTTACATGACGATTAATTGCCACTCAAATAATTGCGATTAGACGATTAGGTAATAATTGTGACAGCCCTAATACAGTCTGCTACAATATCTGCTGCTAATCTTTTGTTACTTACATTTTATCCTTCGATTTTGTAACCCATTTTCACCCAGTGCTAATTATTGAGCTGAGCAGTGAGCACTGTAAACCTACAATTATACTGCTGTAAACATCAGCTGAAAACAGCACATGTATGATGTTTGGGGGCAGGGGCGTCAGTTGGGTATGGCAGGGGTATGCAGCTGCCATACCCAGGGTCCAGGGGGGAAAATAAAAGTTACTTTTAAATATAAATCCATGAATGTCTCTTTGTCTATCTGCGCTGGTTATTATGTTGTTAAATTACAGTAAAATAACTACAAATGCAAAATGTAACAAAATGGTCACTTTAACAAGGTATTATAATTACTAGACCTTACCCGTTCAAAGATGTGTGCTCCAAAATATACTGTGCAGAGTGTGGGTTGTGGGGAAAGTTACTGTAACTGGTGCGTGCGTGAGAGCATCATGTAAGGAGCAGCTCATGGAGGAGTGTATATTTATTTACCCGTTGGAAGATGAGACACACATCAAACGCACCTGGTGAAAGCGTGAGAGAGAGAGAGAGAGAGATATAGAGAGAGAGAGAGAGAGAGAGAGAGAGAGAGAGAGAGAGAGAGAGAGAGAGAGCACATTCCTAACTGTGAGAGAGGGAGCTGTGTGTGTGTGTGGGGCTACAGATCCCATGGCCTGGAGGAACAGACCGTAACCCTGGCAACAGACAGTAGAAAACGCTAATAAACAGCTTTAATTTGGGAGAAATGAAATTCGGGCTTCACAGTTATGTCAGGTGTGTTCATATGCTAATGGTGATGCGATTTCAGATCAATTGCTCCAGCCACTGAGGAGAAACGCTGTTACAGACGGACGGACGGACGGACAGACAGACAGACAGACATTCGCAAAATTATATGTTTGATATTCTCCATGCACTTGTAGGCCTATTATCCCCATCTTGACAAAATGGTATATTCCCAGGTTCTGCAGGTCAGCTGCACAGGTGCAATGCATTATTGTTAATTGTGGCACGTTTACTAACATGCCAAGTTTAGCTGCACTTGAACGGCCGTTCCAGGCTGCCATATCCAGCCCAAGAAACCGTAGAAACGGGGGTAAGAGATGGCCACTCACTCACTGCCCCACCTAGATTTATTCTGCCGCTCCAGGGAATCGAACCGGAAACCATTCTGTTGCATATACCCGCTCCTTTAACGTTTTTAGGCCACCGCTGGCCCAAAAGTCATACGTCTTACTAAAGCTCTGTAGCAGAGTGTGAGCAAAAAGCATTAGCCTGCGGGGAGCTGCATATATACTGTATATACAGTACAGTATACTGCATACAACAACAACTGCAGAAAGTTAGTGCTGCTGCCGCGTTATTAACACATTTAGAACGGGTACACATTATTGTGTACTGTTATTTTATGCTTTAACTATTGAAAAATAGCAGATATACAAGCTCACAGCGCGGCACCGAGTGCCGCGCTGCGAGCTTGTAGATCTGCTATTTTTGAAAAATCGTGAAAATTTGAATTTCGACCCGATTCTATAAGTGTCTTTTGAATCCTTCTAAGGTTTTTTTTTTAAAAAACCTACGTTTCTATGTCAGCAATCTGGCCAGCCATCGTCAAAGAAAAGGTCCTTTTCACTTAACTGGAGCTCAGTTAGTCTGTTCTTGAGAGACTACTATGTCAGTGGTTCTCAAACCTTTTCATGTGAAGGACCCCCAAAATGACATGTATTTGGCCACGGACCCCCCATCTCAAAATATCTAGTTCCAGGGACCACCCAGAAGCAACATTTGAGTTACAAACGTTCGCTTTGAAAATAAATATATCAAAGATTTGCACACAAAAATAGCAGATCTACAAGCTCACAGCGCGGCACTGAGTGCCGCGCTGCGAGCTTGTAGATCTGCTATTTTTCACTGGTTAAAGCATTCAATAATTCTAGGCCTAAATGGGTTTTAACACATCCCTGTTGTGTATACAGGCATCTTAGAAGAGCAATAACAAATCAATAATGTTTCCTATTAACTTGTTTTTTCCCCGCTCCTCTCCAGTCTTCAGAGGAGGAGCTGAAAAAGAAATGACTTTTTTTTCTTTTGCTGTCAGGCGCGTTTGCATCTGGCCGGGGTTTCAATTTATCTGGGGCCCTAAAAAAAACTAACAAAACAAACAAAACAAACTGAAAGAAAGAAATTGCCTGCCTCCCAGTTGCCTTGAGCTGGGAGAAATAAGCAGTCAATATGGCGTCCTCCCGCGGGGGCCGAGGCGATAGGACATGTGCATAAATCACCCGGCGTGCACCTGTCCAGAGAATCATGCACGGCACGGAGGCCTGTGTGTCGCCGCGTTTAGCATCAGGGACGTGCTGGCCATTGGGAAAAGCGGGACAACTCCCGAACGGCCGGTTCATTCCCGGCCAGTCCAGGCCGGCCATTAGGAAAAAAATACAGATAAAATTTCGGCCTTCGTTCCATTTTGGTGGCTGGGCGGCCAACAAAGTAAATTGTCACTGTCGGGCAGAAACCTTGTATCTCCAAGTTTTTTTTTTCAAAAAGCAAAGCCCTGCTTCATCATACAAGGCCGTCGCACAAAAGTAGTGAAAACAGCAGATCTACAAGCACACAACGCCTCGCGGTGCGAGGCGTTGTGTGCTTGTAGATCGTCTGTTTTCACTAGTTTAAATCATTTTTAAAATGATAAATACAAAACAAACGGTTTTGGACATACAAGGTTTCCACCCGACAACGACGAAATATAACTCATGTAATTGGCCCACTGGCTTGTCACTTGTCATGATCTGAAATGGCAAATCTTTGAGTAGCAGCAGCAGCGCTTTAGAGAGAGATCTCTCTCTATAGCACGCAATGAGGGCCTCTACAACTCTTTTTCCCGGGCTGAATCAGGGGACCAGCATGTCCCTGTTTAGCATCACGCCGCTCGCTCTGCTCTCTCCGTCTCTGAACCAATGTTTGCCAGAGGGCTCTCTCTGCGCCGCGCAGCACCCAGGGTGCACCCAGAGGGCTCTCTCTGCGCCGCGCAGCACCCAGGGTGGCACCCAGGGTGCACCCAGAGGGCTCTCTGTGTGCCGCGCAGCACCCAGGGTGGCACCCAGGGTGCACCCAGAGGGCTCTCTCTGTGCCGCGCAGCACCCAGGGTGGCACCCAGGGTGGCACCCAGGGTGCACCCAGAGGGCTCTCTCTGTGCCGCGCAGCACCCAGGGTGGCACCCAGGGTGGCACCCAGGGTGCACCCAGAGGGCTCTCTCTGTGCCGCGCAGCACCCAGGGTGGCACCCAGGGTGCACCCAGAGGGCTCTCTCTGTGCCGCGCAGCACCCAGGGTGGCACCCAGGGTGGCACCCAGGGTGCACCCAGAGGGCTCTCTCTGTGCCGCGCAGCACCCAGGGTGGCACCCAGGGTGCACCCAGAGGGCTCTCTCTGTGCCGCGCAGCACCCAGGGTGGCACCCAGGGTGCACCCAGAGAGCTCTCTCTGCACCCAGGGTGGCACCCAGGGTGCACCCAGGGGGCTCTCTCTCTGCACCCAGGGTGGCACCCAGGGTGGCACCCAGAGGGCTCTCTCTGCGCCGCGCAGCACCCAGGGTGGCACCACGGAGGAGAGGAATTGTTTTTTTTTCTACCTCTCCTCGTCGTGTTCTGTTCCCACGCAGAGATATTTAGAGACACTCCAGTGCTAGAAGAAGTACGGGATGTTTTATTGAAGTAAAAGCAGCAATGCTAGAACGTACCAATATACTGTATACAGTAAAGGCTACTCTGTTAAAACTAAAGCCTTGACCTAGAGCACACATGGGCAACTGGCGGCCCCCACCTTTATTTAATGCGGCCCACAGGTTAATGCCGAAACACTGTTATATTATTGATTTCAGCTGTTACAATTCCAAACATGACCTGCTTTAATTCCGTCAGTCAATATTAGTAGCTTAATGACTTGTATAGTAGTATTAAAATGTCTTTTTTTACGTCCAATGTATTTGTATTTAAAGTTATACCATGTAACTTTTTTTATAAAACAAATCTTAAAATGGTCCTAACTGTTAAATCGCTAAAGTTTTAGAACCCCCACTCCGTTATTTTCAGCTTCAAAAGCCTTCTCTTTATATGTTTTCTATGAGCCGTGAGGGGGGGAGAATTTCGCGGCAAAATGACGTCATCATACTACCGGCCAATCACAGCGAGGGTTATACACTGCCGGCCAATCACAGCGCATCTTGGAGTGGGGTCGCTAGGACGGCCATATTTGTAGTCTCCCGTGTGTCTGTATACTCGGTTGCACAGGGAGGCATGGGTGAAGGAGTGTATCTCCGGAATGGCTGAACGCACAGGAACCAGGGACCCCTCAAAAGATAGATCTCGGCGAGGTGGAGGCAGACGCGGGGGTGTGAGAACCGAAAAACGGACGAAAGACGCGGACGCGACCGAGGTTTGCTATAGAGCTACTGACCACAAGTTGAGCAACTTACACAGTATAGCTTTAAGATCATAAAGTTACCATGAGTATATAACTAAATGCGTTTGAAATTAAATCAAAATGTTACATTTCAGGATTCCAATTAAAAAATAACAAAAACTAATTCAGGATTCCAATTCAAAAGAAACAAAAATAGCCAATCTACAAGCTCAAAGCGCATCGCAGCACGATGCCTTTTGAGCTTGTAGATGTGCTATTTTTGCTTCTTTTGTATGAGAAACTAGAATGACAAAGTTGGACGTAGCAATATGCAATGTGGCCCTCTGGAGTGAAGGTGGAAATATAGAGGCCCTCTGGAGTGAAGGTGGAAATATAGAGGCCCTCTGGAGTGAAGGTGGAAATATAGCGGCCCTCTGGAGTGAAGGTGGAAATATAGCGGCCCTCTGGAGTGAAGGTGGAAATATAGTGGCCCTCTGGAGTGAAGGTGGAAATATAGTGGCCCTCTGGAGTGAAGGTGGAAATATAGTGGCCCTCTGGAGTGATGGTGGAAATATAGTGGCCCTCTGGAGTGAAGGTGGAAATATAGTGGCCCTCTGGAGTGAAGGTGGAAATATAGTGGCCCTCTGGAGTGAAGGTGGAAATATAGTGGCCCTCTGGAGTGAAGGTGGAAATATAGTGGCCCTCTGGAGTGAAGGTGGAAATATAGTGGCCCTCTGGAGTGAAGGTGAAAATATAGTGGCCCTCTGGAGTGAAGGTGGAAATATAGTGGCCCTCTGGAGTGAAGGTGGAAATATAGTGGCCCTCTGGAGTGAAGGTGGAAATATAGTGGCCCTCTGGAGTGAAGGTGGAAATATAGTGGCCCTCTGGAGTGAAGGTGGAAATATAGTGGCCCTCTGGGGTGAAGGTGGAAATATAGAGGCCCTCTGGAGTGAAGGTGGAAATATAGTGGCCCTCTGGAGTGAAGGTGGAAATATAGTGGCCCTCTGGAGTGAAGGTGGAAATATAGTGGCCCTCTGGAGTGAAGGTGGAAATATAGTGGCCCTCTGGAGTGAAGGTGGAAATATAGTGGCCCTCTGGAGTGAAGGTGAAATATAGTGGCCCTCTGGAGTGAAGGTGAAATATAGTGGCCCTCTGGAGTGAAGGTGAAATATAGTGGCCCTCTGGAGTGAAGGTGAAATATAGTGGCCCTCTGGAGTGAAGGTGAAATATAGTGGCCCTCTGGAGTGAAGGTGAAATATAGTGGCCCTCTCCATCATCAAAGTTGCCCACCCCTGACCTAGAGCAATATCTGCTCTTAGTCCTAGATAATATCTTTTTATGTTTAACTATAATTTGTATCCACAATTTTGTAACCCATTTTTCACGCAGTGCCAGTTGCATAAGCTGTAATCCTGGGCTCTGCTCTCCCTCTGTCACGCCTGAGGAGGGCCCTGACCTGAGCTCATGCTTCCTAGATAATACCTTTTTAAAACCATCTCCATCTGGACCCGCCCTAGCAGGCAGCGCAGTGCATGCAGCTTCATCCAGAGTCTATAGGAACTCAATTATCTTGATCTGGGAGGGAAGCTGGGCGTGGAGGCTGATATTTGTCACTACACTTACTGCTAGGGCTGTGGGGCGGAGCGTCTCTGCAGGGAGTGTTGGATGGAGACATTAAGTTATGATAATGACTACATTGGGGGGAAAGGGGTCAAATTGTTATCTAAAAGATTCAAAACAATTACAAAAAGTAAGTATGTTGTCAAGGTGGTCAAGGTTGTTGTGACCTAACAAAAAAACGTTCATTAAATTCCTTCAAAGTCTTCATTAACCCTTTAAGGCTTTTTGTCGGCTAGCGACGCAATCCGGAGTGCCGATCCCGAAGTAGTTCGGCTCATTTTGTCGGCTAGTTTTACTGTAAATAGCAATAAAGAAACTGCCGGCTTATTGTGTCTAAAAAGACATATTTAGCCACTTGTACACATGCCCCCATGCGTACGCATACCCCAAATTTTAGCACGGTAAACGCGATAAAACAAAAGAACGAAGCAAATGAAAACATTTTAACACTCACTTTTTCTTTTCTCTAATTACAATCTAAAATATGAACCCTTGTTGTAAAGAACCAAAGTTGTCCTTTAAGCAGTGAGCACAATAAATGTGCCGCTGATGGGTCCCGTGATATGAGAGATGAACTGGACAAACAGACAGACAGAAAGACAGACAGACAGACCCTCTCACAGACTGCAAACCTCCTGCAAAGCCACGCCATATAAGCTGTTCTAAATGACCTTTAATTAGATAGTTTCTTTCATGATAATATCACTATGCAGGGTTTTAAACCAGAGTGTATGATGAGGCCATTTGAGCCAACGACACCCTAAGTGGTGTTATTATGGTGTTCCGCTGGACAACACACCGTAATACGTAACCATCAGCAGGGACGTGCTGGCCATTGGGAAAAGCGGGACAACTCCCCAACGGCCGGTTCATTCCCGGCCGGTCCAGGCCGGCCATTAAGAAAACATTAAAAATAAAATGTCGGCCTTCATTCCATTTTGGGGGCTGGGCGGCCAACAAAGTAAATCGTCACTGTCGGGCAGAAACCTCGTATCTCCAAGTTTCAAACGTGTACATTTTTTCGCAAAGCAAAGCCCTGCTTCATCATACAAGGCCGTCGCACAAAAGTAGTGAAAACAGCCGATCTACAAGCACACAACGCCTCACGGTGCGAGGTGTTGTGTGCTTGTAGATCGGCTGTTTTCACTAGTTTAATACATTTTTTAAATTGATAAATACAAAACAAATGGTTTTGGACATACAAGGTTTCCACCCGACAATGACAAAATATCACTCATGTAACTGGCCCACTGGCTTGTCACTTGTCATGATCTGAAATGGCAAATAAATCTTTGAGTAGCAGCAGTGCTATAGAGAGAGATCTCTCTCTATAGCACGCAATGAGGGCCTCTACAACTCTTTTTCCCAGGCTGAATCAGGGGCCCAGCACGTCCATGACCATCAGTGCGCGGTTCAGTTAGCTACGCTGAAGACACGCGGAGCATTCTGTGCGCCTGCTGACGACGCTGCCGACACAAGCAGCTGTGGGGGCTTTAGCGCTAATGGCTCTGTGATGTCCGCCATATCTCCAGCTGACAAGTCAAAGGACGCGCAGCGGCCAAAACGAGCGTATATTTCTGCCGGGGGGCTCGCGGACGTTAGCGCCGTTGCCCTTTACGGAGACAAACGGGGCCTGTCGGCCCGCTGCGGCGGGCATTCTGGCATCGCCACATCCTGGAGGCGGGGTCAGGGAGGAGGAACGGCCTGTAGCGGTTGGCTGGCTGGCTGGCGTTGGAGGGAAACGGGCCTGCGTGGAGCCAGGGATGTCGCACCAAATTCTGGGCCCTGGGTACAAGGATTCACCGCGGGCCCTATTTTGTGCTTTAACTATTGAGAAATAGCAGATATACAAGCTCACAGCGCGGCACCGAGTGCCGCGCTGCGAGCTTGTAGATCTGCCATTTTTGAAGAAAAAAAAAACATGAAAATCCTTTGAATATTTCAAATCCTTCTAAGTTTTTTTTTTTCTTTTTTTTTTTAAACCTATGTTTCTTTGTCAGTGGTGCTCAAACTGTTTCATGTGAAGGACCCCCAAAATGATATGTATTTGGCCACGGACCCCCCATCTCAAAATATCTAGTTCCAGGGACTCCCCCCCCCCCCCCCCCCCGTCGCTTAAAAAATGTGCACACATTTTCACGACTTCAAAAATAGCAGATCTACAAGATCTATATCTGCTATTTTTCAATAGCTAAAGTATAAAACAATTAAGGCCCCTTGTATAAAACAATTAAGGCCCCTCCACATTGGGCCCTAGTAACTCAGTCCCCCCCCCGCCCCCCCCCCCCCTTGTGATGCCCCTGCGTGGAGCAGAGACCACAGACTGATGGCTTCCCATTGAACAGAGCCACCGCGCTGAGACAGCTTACATTCAAGGCCAGGGGCGTCAATTGGGTATGGCAGGGGTATGCAGCTGCCATACCCTGGGTCCAGGGGGGAAAATAAATGTTACTTTTAAATATAAATCCATGAATGACTCTTTGTCTATCTGTGCTGGTTATTATGTTGTTAAATTACAGTAAAATAACTACAAAATGGTCACTTTAACAAGGTATTATAATTATATTCTCCACACTTTTATTCTCCCCATCTTGACAGAATGGTATATTCCCAGGTTCTGCAGGTCAGCTGCACAGGTGCAATGCATTATTGTTAATTGTGGTACGTTTACTAACATGCCAAGTTTAGCTGCACTTGAACAACCGTTCCAGGCTGCCATATCCAGCCCAAGAAACCGTAGAAACGGGGGGGAAAATAAAACGTACTTCTTAAAATAAATGTATCATGCCTGTTGCTAAGGTATGGCAACATGACTGGTGTCTTACGCGTGTAAGACACCAGTCATGTTGCCATACCTTAGCTTTTTCTGAACTGACGCCACTGTTCAAGGCCCTTCACAAAGCTCTCTTCACTGCAGAGATCATCACTGCAGAGGGGGGGGGGGGGGGGGGGGTGGGGTTGGGACTGAGTTACCAGGGCCCAAGGTGGAGGGGTCTTAATTATTTTATATACATTAGCTATTGAAAAATAGCAGGTCTACAAGCTCGCAGCGCGGCACCGAGCTGCGAGCTTGTAGATCTCTATTTTGTAAAACATTTTTTTGCAAATCTTTGAATATATCTTTGATCCCTGGAACTAAATATTTTGAGATGGGGGTCCGCGATGGCTGGTCCTTCACGTGAAACAGTTTGAGCACCACTGACATATAACAAAAAACAGAATGAAGGATTTGAAAGACTTTTCACGATTTTTCAAAAATAGCAGATCTCCAAGCTCACAGCTGTGAGCTTGTATATCTGCTATTATAGTTAAAGCACATGGGGGGGGGGCCGCAGTGAATCCTTGTACCCAGGGCCCAGAATTTGGTGTGACACCCCTGCAAATACAATTGTCTCTCCACGGTCCACGCACGCACGCACGCACGCACGCACACGCACATGCACGCCTTTCCTCTGCTCATTGGATGCATTCGCTCATCAACGCAATCGAACTTGGCAAGCAGCTCCGCACCGCTGGACCAAAGAAAGTTCCCATTATTTGGTTGATGCAGAGTGGAATCATGGGGACGGATGGCCCACCACGTCCAAGCTGCTCCTATAAAGGATTAGGAAGCATTGTGTTGCTGGAGGGTGAGAGTAACTGCCACTCTCTTTAACCTCCACCAGGGACACTTTGACTTTGCAAACCAGGGGCGTCATTTGGGTATGGCAGGGGTATGCAGCTGCCATACCCTAGGTCCAGGGGGGAAAATAAAAGTTACTTTTAAATTTAAATCCATGAATGTCTCTTTGTCTATCTGTGCTGGTTATTATGTTGTTAAATTACAGTAAAATAACTACACATTTAACAAAATGGTCACTTTAACAAGGTATTTTTATATTCTCTGATAGTACAATATGTTATTGTTGTTTAACATGGTATAGATATCATTCTCAGTGTTAAAAGTCAATGCCATGATGTTTTGATCTGATAACTAATGCACGAGACGAGAATCTGCCCCACTCCAGGGACAGAAAGATTGACCGGCGAAATGTCAAAGTGTCCCGGACACTGGATAATGAGAAACCAAAACATTCTACATCCTTGCTTCTGAGTTCACGAGACTCAGTCACAACACCATCTCATGATCCATTGTTATGTTTAATGGTCCAATCATAATGTGACTAATGTATTTTATGCTGTACACATTCAACTATATATGTGGAATCATTATGCTTTGTACTCAGAGAGCTTACGATGGGTGATTTTGCTATACTGTACTTGTACAGTACTTTGAACTCTGACTAAACTTCAACACAAAAACGCATATTCTCCGGTGTGGTCTCATTCATTGTGTGGAGTATTTTATTATGATTGGGGAAAACTGTTTATCCATATGGAATATGATCCAAAATTCCATCAAATGGCCCATTCGATTGCCGGATTAGCTCCGAGGAGATATTGGGGACTCAACATTGTTGGACTCATTTTGTCTTCTCCGCTGCTAGAACCAGTTACGGATTTCTACTGATTTGTTTGTTTTGGAATCCCACTTCGTTCATCTCTGCTAGTAACAACCAGCCGAGGATATTATCAGACGTTTCCCCTGACTCCCACGGAGTAACACTGAAAGGACTCCCTCCACGTTTTTTCCTCCTGAGCGCGGCACAGGAAGGCAGAAAACACCTGCCGAAATCTAAACAACCTTTTTACAAACGGAACAACACCTTTGAATTGAAGCGTCTCTTCAAAGCTTGGGGAATGAACTGATAACAGCTTTAATGGCTAAGATAGACAATGAGGAAATGAAACCGGTTGTTTCTAGGTGCCCCACAATTGCACCATTTTTGCCCATATGGAGAAAGGAATTCGGATATGATGACTCTCTCCCACATCAACATATCGATAAAATCTCACAACGGTCTGAAGAAAGCCGAAATGGAGGCAGCCAGGGTTGGCTCTGGCACAGCGTTCCACACCAGGGACCGGACACAGACAGTTTCTCTCACAGAGACTTGAGAGGCGGGCTTCATTCTCACACACTGTCCTAATTCAACAGAACCCAGGTCATACGTTTATACCTGCTGTCTTAAGAGTCTAGCTAGCTCTTAACACAGCTGCGTTTTTATTGTTTAATGTTTAATGTTTTGTAGTCTATTGTTTTTGTCGCTTTTTGTTACATGTTTTGAGGACATAGCAGCCGTTTGGCCACGGAGATTGCTTGTCTAAGGTTGGGTTTGTATCAGTACGAGACTTCAATATAGATTTCATTTTATGCTCTAGAACGGCTGTTTCAAGAAGTTCTGAGACGAAATCTTTTTATTTGGGGCCAGAACATATTTTGTTCTGAAGGAATGTCTCTTCGGCCAGTACGATAACCCAATACGGCTGATTAGAGCCACTTAATCACATAAGAAATAGCGTGGTTATTTTAATTAGGAGATTTCACTTTATGCTCTAGAACCGAACGTTCTGACGGAAATCTTCATGCTTTAAGCTTCGTTTTCGTCTTATCTTATTTTATTTTTAATTTCCGTCTCAGGCCACTCTGAGATGTTGAATACAGGAGCTTTTTATCTCAGCGCTCCCAAGAACATTTTTAAGAAACATGACCATTCAAGCTAAAAAAAGCCCCCTGCTCCGAGAAGCAGTGTTTTTATCGTGTAAATCCTGGACACACACGGATGAGATGTTACAATCTACTCTGGAACCAACAATACCTAAAACTTTTCCTGGAACATGTCAATGGATATGTGTGGAGAAATCGGACATTATTTGCCACTGGATGTTCGAACCTCATCAGGAAGGAACAGAGGACGCAAGCAATGTTTTCAAGATGCTGAAGGGCTTGACAGAGCCCCCCCCCCCCCCAGCCGAACCTGGCTGGGCTTTCACTCACAACGCGATGGGACGCGTTGTGAGCTTGTAGATCTGCTACGTGACTTTCATGGATTACAATGTCCCGAAAAGAACAAACACTCTTGACCCTTGGGACGCCCCGAGATAATGGTACTATATATTTTGTTTACTTTTGACTAAGAACGACTTCTGGAAAGAAAAAAAAAGAAAAATCAAGTTCTGACTGACAAACCTGTGTGTTAAATGTTTTTGATAATCTATCTCTGTCTAATCATCTCTAATCCAATTTTCCTCCCCTGGTTACATTTCGGTTTGTCTATTATGAAAGCAAGAAAATCAAACCAAGTATAAAGTGAGCGGTGCTACTTCTGTGTACAATATGGTACAATATGTGCTTGGCTTATGCTGCTTGCTTGCTGCTTGCCCGCGCTCGCTTGACCGATGCTTACATTTTGGTTTATTATTGTTTTATTTTGGAAAAAAAACTATGAGGGGATTGCTGGAATTGTTTTTTATTTCATTTTTCTTATTTTTACCTTGAGAGGCCACGAGCCGATTCAGTTTCTGTGTGACCTTGCTCTCTCTTTCTCTCTCAAAAATGGGTTTCATTCGCTCTTGTTCTGTATAATCTACTGTTTACATTCTAATACAGGGCTTGATAACAATGTGCTGGGGTTATATTTGAATCTGTCTTGGGTTTTTCTCCCTCTGTATTGTGTTCTAACTCACTTGCCTGGTTTGCAAAACTAGGAATTATTTACACATATGACTGTCTCTCCCTCTCTCTCTCAAAGGGGATCTCATTCGCTCTTGTTATGACTACACTCGTACTGATAACAACCAACGCTTGGGTTTATTTGAATGTTTCTATGTCTTAATAATTTTTTTCTTCCCATCAATGACAGGTGGGCTTTATTTTATTTTAGGGGACAGGACGGACTAATGACATGGCAGAACAGGTATAGTGGAACTAACTCCACTAACTCGCTACCAACTTAACTGACTGATTATCAGTGACTGACTGACTGACTGACTGTTTTATTTCAATTTTATTTTAACCAGTTTTCTCCTGTCCTCCTGTTTTGTCGTGAAAAACACTATTTCCTGTGTAACAACTGAACCTTGTTCTTTCAAACCACACCTTATGGACATGAACCAAAAACATTTACTTTTACCATTCTTAACACATAAACTGCAGTATGGGTTAAGGATGGAAGAGGCCTAGCCCTGCTTTACTCAACCTTTAATTTCTCATGTTGGTTTATTTTTGGTAATACTTTATCCTCTTTACTTGAGTAAAAGCAGGCTGAGACGGTTCCAAAAACAATTTAGATGGCTGGGCTCCATTCAAACCCGTTCAGTCAAATTCCACAATTATTACAACCCTACTGGGCTTATACGGGATTACACATTATGGGAAAAAAAAAAAAAATGACATTATGATTATGTTATGTATTTTTATTATTATTATTTTACTTCTTTAAAGTCTCTCTCTCTGGGACACTTTCAGTAGAGAGCCTTTCAGCAGGCCTCGCTAACTATTGTTTTGGGAAAACCTTATCTTGTTATGATACACTTCCCCCCTCACAGGCCTGGAAGCTCACTAACTCTGACAGTGAGCAGAATCACTGTCCATCCACAAGGTTTACTGTACCTCTGGACCATCTGTTTCTCATTTAACCATATTGCCTCCAAACATCAACAAAACAATTTTTGTCACACCCAATATTTTTGGCTGTGGCAAACGGGAGGGAATGTGTTTGGAGAATTAATATTTAGAATTAATATTTTTTCATTTAATTTTATTTCTTTCATATTTTCATTTTCTGAATTCATATTTCATTTTCTGATTTCATATTTTCATATTTCATTTTGTTTTCATTTCATCCCATTTAAATATATTTCACCTTATTGAAGTTGATTCCAATCCTCAACAGGGTTAATCTGTTTCCCCTAACAGAACAAACTGACACAACTTGTGTCCTCTTTTGGTGATGTATCTAAACATTTCAATTTAATTTCTATATATAAATACCTTATTGGATTGATTTGTCCCTGTCTTTTCCCTTGTCTTACAGATAAAGATATTTTGAGATGATAATTGAGAATGATTTGACAGACACATACTTCACTACATGTCTGTCCAAAGTGGAAATGTCAAAAAGGATGATTGAAAAGTCCATATGTATTTCGTGAGTATGAAACTGCATCACACACGTTTTCCCGCTGTAAAGTGTTTTCTTTTAGACCTTGACTCGGACAAAAGCCAGTAAGGAGGAATAGACAGTTGGCTTTAAGGCGGCTCCGGTTTGACACCTCACTATAAATGTCCCCAACCTGCAGGGACAATTAAGACCACTCATTACCTAAAGGTAACCTCGGAGGTGTACGAATTATGACCGCCAAACGGCTGATTTTCGGATGCTGTCTAAATACATTTTGAATGCTTTTGTCTTTAACCTAAATTATGGTAAAGAGTCAAGTTCGTCTTGTTTTGACTAAAATCGGCCCCAAATTGTAATAACCACCCGGGAGCGTGATGCTGATGTGTTTTTATCTTGCTTGACATGGATAATTTCCAATCAATCTTCGACACATTGAACCTTTGTAAAATACATATATATAATAATTAATAATTAAGACAATAAAAATCTTTTACCTCTACTTAAAAAACAAAAACAAAAACAAAGTTCAATTATGATATTCTGATTTAAATACCTTTGGAAATATACAGTTCTTTTGACTCTACTCTTCAAAAACTATCGAAATGTTTTTGACTTAAATTGTTCAATTATTATGTTCTGTTTCAAATACCTTAAAAAAAAAGTTTAACCCATGTTTTCTTCCCTTGTTGTTTATGCTGCCTTGACATTTAACACTTCAAATGCTATCTCAGGAGGGAATTGATAGTACAATATGTTATTGTTGTTTAACATGGTATAGATATCATTCTCAGTGTTAAAAGTCAATGCCATGATGTTTTGATCTGATAACTAATGCACGAGACGAGAATCTGCCCCACTCCAGGGACAGAAAGATTGACCGGCGAAATGTCAAAGTGTCCCGGACACTGGATAATGAGAAACCAAAACATTCTACATCCTTGCTTCTGAGTTCACGAGACTCAGTCACAACACCATCTCATGATCCATTGTTATGTTTAATGGTCCAATCATAATGTGACTAATGTATTTTATGCTGTACACATTCAACTATATATGTGGAATCATTATGCTTTGTACTCAGAGAGCTTACGATGGGTGATTTTGCTATACTGTACTTGTACAGTACTTTGAACTCTGACTAAACTTCAACACAAAAACGCATATTCTCCGGTGTGGTCTCATTCATTGTGTGGAGTATTTTATTATGATTGGGGAAAACTGTTTATCCATATGGAATATGATCCAAAATTCCATCATTCTCCCCATCTTGACAGAATGGTATATTCCCAGGTCCCGCAAGTCAGCTGCACAGGTGCAATGCATTATTGTTAATTGTGGCACGTTTACTAACATGCCAAGTTTAGCTACACTTGAACAACCGTTCCAGGCTGCCATATCCAGCCCAAGAAACCATAGAAACCCGGGGGAAAAACTGACAAAACCCATTTTTCTTCATGAGGAGCTTTTTCTGAACTGACGCCACTGTTGCAAACAGCAAATAGCCAAAGAATCGCTAAATAGAAGAAAGACAGTTTCCGATGAATCCGTTGACTAAATAGGCAGGCAGTGGCGAAATTAGACCTTATTCCCCATGGGTTTTCAGATCAAGGGGCCTCTGATCAAAGGGGCCCGGGTCTGTTGTCTTTGCCCTATCAAATTACGATTGTGCTGCTACGCTAAGGCTGAACAATTCAGTTGTTGCAAGTCAGTCAGACAGTTTGAACCAACAGAGGAAACAGACTGGCTGTTTCTGTACCTCTGTGATCAGTGCTGTCAGTGCTGGTAAAGTAACTGGGCATGCATTGAAGGAAGCATGAGCTCAGCTCAGGGCTTTCCCCAGGTTGGCAGAGGGAATATCTCCATATTCTATCATTTTTTGAGTGTTTTTTTTTTCTACCTACTTGATCATGCTTCAGTACGTGTCACACAAAAGTTTCAAAAGTAGCAGTTCAAAAACGCTGCGTGAAGCGACGTTTGTGGATTAAACTCTGAAATTTAATTTGTTATGTTTTGGCCAGGTTTCCACCCAACAGAGACGACATTTACTCAGCTGGAGTGAAATAGGTTTGTGTTGTGTGTGCGTGTGTGCGTGTGCGTGTGCGTGTGCGTGCGTGCGTGTGTGTGTGCGTGTGCGTGCGTGTGTGTTTGACATTTGCAGTGAAGCAGCAGACGTCACAGTGTGACAGACTGACAGAGTAATGCTGTTAGAAAGCAAAGCATTGTCTGTGCTCTCTAATTGTTTCATCATCATGCCACTCATTGGAGTGGAATGCAGCCCGCAGGCTGCTGCCACAGCACTGCACAAACATTCATAATGGAACGCCCCCCAACCCAACCTCTTTCTGTCTCTGTCTCACGCACGCACGCACACACGCACGCACGCACGTTTCTATTACAATACCTGAGTGCCAATTGTATGAATGCCACTTGGCACTTTTACAATGTTCTGTGACATTTTCTAACCCGAAAAATAAAGCCAACAAGAGCCGATCTACAAGCTCACAACACTATTGTGCAACCAGTCCAACTCCACAACCCTAAAACTAACCTTGACACGTCTAAAACCAAACCAAGTTTGTAACTCCTAGAGAAAGATGCCTGCAACAGAGCAGAAAGCCCGCAACACTCCAAATTAGATAAAGTCTGAGAAAAGGAAGAAGTTGCCAGCACTCAAGGAATCTCTTTTTTTAAAATGTTTTATTTACCTGTCAGGACAATAGAAAACAAGGTTTTATTTACCTGTCAGGACAATAGAAAACAAGGTTTTATTTACCTGTCAGGACAATAGAAAACAAGGTTTTATTTACCTGTCAGGACAATAGAAAACAAGGTTTTATTTACCTGTCAGGACAATAGAAAACAAGGTTTTATTTACCTGTCAGGACAATAGAAAACGGAAGCGTTTCGACCTTGTTGGTCTTCGTCAGCGTTATCATCACGCACGCACACACTCTCTCTCACACACACTCTCTCTCTCTCTCTCTGACACACACACACACACACACACACACACACACACACACACACACACACGCTGTAGTAGAAATATTTATAGAGTAACAAATGTGTGTATGTCTTGTTTTCCTTCCATTCAATCTCATTGAATGAACGGTCAACCAGCCTTCAAAGTGCACATGCTAATTCAACTCAACTGTCAATCTAACAGCTGAGCTGTCTCCCCCAAGCTTACTTCTTAGTCTGTCAGCAAATCCTTATTTCTGTAACTGTTTCTATGTTGCTGTGTTTAGAACATATCCTTATAAGACCATGTTAACATGTTAGAATAGCATCTTGGACTATAAGAGCTGTATGGTAATGGTACTAGGGAGGCTTGTGCCCAGAGGGGCTGACAGGAGAGGCCAGGAGGCCTGCTCCTCAAAGGATCTGTACTGCTGTTACTCTGTTCAACTTTTTGCCTCTTTGGAATAAATCTTTGTCAACTCTTCAAATCCTTCATCCTTGTGGAACTTTAATTAATTTCTATCATATTTGGCGAGCCAGCTAGGAGCAATATTTCATCTTTCACCATAGATGGATACTTGCTCAAAAGAACCTTGGGATGAAGGAATTTTTTGGAAAGGAGATTTTTGAAAGCAGACCTAAAGCAGGTCCACCACCATGGAGAACAAAGAGGAGACCACTACAGAAGCAACTTGCAAGCTATGCAAAATCAACAAGAACTGACTTTCAGCAGATCTACAAGGATGAAACCTCGCGGATCGATTTTTCCTGTGAAGACAGCTCCAACATCATGGACAGAGGGAAGCTTGCTAACAAGGAAAGCAAGCCTACCACCAAATCACACAGATTGACAGCGGAGGTGACGAAATCGACACCACGTCCGAACACCAACAGACTTTTACCACAGTAGGAGGGGACCAAGCCAAGGAGACACATGCTGTGTAGGCACGAGAGCCACTAGACGCTGGACCTACAGCCAAGTGGAACCAAATGGACCAACCGCACAGCAAGGGAAGATGGGAGGACAACGCCATGAAGACTACAACAACTATGTGTTTGATATTAAGCTGAGTAATTTATATAGGAATAACATGTAAAAAATAGGACGACAATTAAGTTCTCTTTTAGACAAAATTATTAGGCATCTAACAAGTCCTATAGATTTGCCTTCTGACGGAGTTACGCAGCAAATGTAAGACGTCATGGGATTTGTTCCTTTTATCTCTGTCATGAATAAGATCATAATTGTTGGAAAATGTTTCACCTGAGAAATTCAGGTTAAACAGAATATTAGCTAAAAGTTGATATCTAAAATATGAGTCAACAAGGCATTTGCCACTAATGTGAGAATATTTGGTTTTATGGTTTAAACTCTGGTGTTTCAACATTGAAGAGTTGTCGGGCAGCTCCGGGAACGTGGTGACTGTCAAGGAAAACACTTGAGTCAGACGGGAGTACATGCGGGCTCTTGATTTTGTAAAACAGAGTTTCAAAGTACAAACAAATATAGATTTCACATTTACTAAATTCTAGAAATGTTTCTGTTGAAAACACTTGTACGTGAGGACTAAATTCCATGTGGCAAGATTCCATGTAGCGAATTGCACTATTGCAATTCCACGTGATGCTATGTTTAATTCAGACAACCCTTAAGAACGAGAGAAACCTCTCAAACCCAAACAAGCAGATCTACTATTCTGTAAGGTATAGCTCAACATGTAATTGTCTGAAATGTCTATTGATTTGGCACTCTATAAATCTCCTGTCATATGTAAATGAATAGATTATTCATTCACAAAAAAAAAGTGTGGAATGTAGTAGAAATATTTATAGAGTAACAAATGTGTGTATATACTTGTTTTCCTTCCATTCAATCTCATTGAATGAACGGTCAACCAGCCTTCAAAGTGCACATGCTAATTCAACTCAACTGTCAATCTAACAGCTGAGCTGTCTCCCCCAAGCTTACTTCTTAGTCTGTCAGCAAATCCTTATTTCTGTAACTGTTTCTATGTTGCTGTGTTTAGAACATATCCTTATAAGACCATGTTAACATGTTAGAATAGCATCTTGGACTATAAGAGCTGTATGGTAATGGTACTTTTTGCCTCTTTGGAATAAATCTTTGTCAACTCTTCAAATCCTTCATCCTTGTGGAACATTAATTAATTTCTATCATAGCGCGCACACACACACACACACACACACACACACACACACACACACACACACACACACACACACACACACACACACACACACACACACACACACACACACACACACACACACACACACACACACACACACACACACACACACACACGCCCGTTGGTGTTACTCAAACACTCGTGGGCAGTGTAATCTTCTCAATCATTCTCTTGAGAGGGATATTTTTTAAAGACCCTGAAGGGGAGCACACACTGGACGCAAACGGCTGCGCAGCGTCGCGTCGCGGTATCGACGCACATGAAGTGCCGCACGGTAACCCCAACTGGATGCGTCGCGCTGCCACACAGCACATCCATTTCCCCGGTGGGGAGAACCATGGGAGAACATGTTCAACGCGCGGCAACGCTGGAAAAATAGAACAGCAGCGTATCGGCGCGGCAGGCGAGGCGGCAGAGCCGCGACTGCGCACATCTGACACCGCCGGTGTGGGTTAGTTCATTGAAAATAATAAGGCCGTATGCCTCAACGTCCAGTGTGTGTTCCCCTTGAGAGGCCGAGTTCAGTGACACAGAGAAATTTCACTTATAGTAACTGAGTAATATTTGTCCAGGAGTATCTATACTTTGACTCAAGTACTGAGAGTTGAGTACTTTGTCAACTTCTGTTAAAAAAAACATCAGTTAAACATGAGTTATTGCAGCACTTTGACTTTGCTTCCCTTTCCTTCATCATCATCATCATCATCAGTGTTATTGTGTTATTGTAACTACAGTGTATCATTGTAGCCTGTGGGGATTCTATTCTATTCTTTAACCCTGCAAGGCCCAAATTAATTTCTACTGGCCAAAAAAAAAAAAAAAAAATCAGATGGTGTTGTAGCAGTCCTAATCACACGAAAATGTAATGTTAAAAAAATAATAATGTTTTTGTAAGGTTTTATAGTCATAAATCATAAATCATAAATAATGCTCTAATTTGCATAAAACAAATATTACAGGCATTTTACTTATGTTTTAGTGAGGAATAGCTTCAGTTAAAAAGTGAGATGTTCTTTGTCCAGACGCTGGAATTTCAACTTGTCTGGGACTTGTGAATGTCAGCCTATGTGGGGGCTATTTATATGCAAATATCGTGGCCAATGGCATTGTAATACTAAACAATAGGATTTAATGGTGATGTTAATGTGAAAAAAGAACAGGAAAACTAATTATAACATTTTTTAAAAAATGATTTAAAAAACATTGCCAAAAAGCAACGCTGGGCCTTGCAGGGTTAATGAGAAATGCCTCCTCTGGCAGTGTAGAATGGACGTGAAAACATTCCTCATTTAAACCAATATCGCTCTGCATTTTGTGTTTTTTTCTGTGTCATTGATTTCAGGAAGACATAGAATTATTTTGATGTCTATATTTGCATTATGGATGACTCACCCACACACACACGCACGCGCACGCACGCACTCACTCACACACACACACACACACACACACACACACACACACATTTGCATGCACACATACCTTGAAGGCAGTTGTTTTGATGAAGTCGTACAGAGACAGATGATGATGGTATGTTCCGTCCTCTTGTAACTCCATCCATCAATCTTCAACCGCTTATCCAGAATCGGGTCGCGGGGGTAACTGTTGATGCAAGAACAACAGTAAAACTAAAAAGCATAAAGGTACTGCTTTATCATAAAATATTAATTCAAAGTAGAAGTACTCAATATGAACGTCTGATCTGCCCACGAAAAGTTTGGAAACGTAACTTTGATGGATTACTTCTCTCTTTAATAATACCAGTTGGTATTGTATTTTTATCATTTCTATCGTTGATAAGTCACCTTTACATCACTTTTAACGGGCTGATTGTACTGACTTGCGTAAAAGTACTGTACAAGTACAAGTATTGGCATCAAAATAAACTCTTCGGGAAATAGCTGATCTACAATCTCACATGCAGGTCACATATTGTGACAAGTTTGTACAGTAGATCACAACACTATCAAAACTGTTAAAATAAAGAAGAGGAAAAAAATCCATAAATTGAAACAAAATCTAAACTTTTTCAAAATAATTTCATAAATAAAACAAAAAATATGTTCATAAAAAAAAGAAGTAGTAGTATATATATAAAGTTATTTTCACTAGCTTGGCTCCCGGAGAGATTTCTCTCTTTGGTCTCAAGATAAAAGGTTTAGGAACCTCTGGTTTAAGATAAGCCATGGAAAGGTTCTTAATGCTCCAACAAGCCTCCTGAAGATAACACTGTGTGCTAATATTGTCCTTCTTTCTGCACACGCCTGCACGCACCGCCTCACTACCCATCATGCACCTGTGGAATCTTCTTCTTCTTCCAGTCCATAGCAATCTCACATGTGTGGCGGAGAGAGTCGCAGCCCCAGCCTTGAAGCCTCAAAAGTCTAGTATCTCCCTCATTCCAAAGGGATATCCCTTTGGAGTAATGGTTAAGATATTGGACTTTCACGCGGGAGACGGGTGGGGAGGTTCGGATCACCTCCATCACACATGTCGTGCTGACATTATCAGGCCCAGGCTAGCCTGATTTCAGACTACGCTGGGGCTTGAGTCTGAACTTGTGGCCATTCTATTTGATTGAAAAGGGGAGGGGATTTAACATTTGAAATTCCCAATCACAAGAGATCTGGTGGGAGGGGTTGTGTTTGACTTTTGCACACAAAACATTCCCTCCTCCCCCTCCCCTCAATGACATGCACCAAACAGGTCATTGTCTTTGATGTTTCATTGATTAGAGAGAATCACTAACGAGCTATTCGACACTTGTATGGCTCAATCAATGACTGCAGTTCGGAGCCCTTTTGTTCAAAGGGAGCAATTAAGAACTCTGGTGAGCCACGCAGCCACCCCTCCCTCCACTGTTTCTGTTGATTTTCAAAAGTTAGACGCGCCCCTCCTCCGCATTGCATTGATTTCATTGGTCGGTTTCGGTCGGTTTGAGAAGCTTTCGGTAGCAAGAGACACGTCATATGACACATCCAGACCAAGAGATGCAGTTCACTCAGAGAGTGGGCGGGTCTATTGGCTGGAGCCAGGCTAGGCCCAGGCCACTGCTGGTGGAATATCTGAACTTTACTAGATCTTTTTGTTTTGTTGATACTTTCATTCCACTACATTTCGTAGACAAATACTGCACTTTTGTACTTTATTGTCCTGACCACGTTATCTCTCTTTTAAATATAGCTGACGATCTATCAAATATTCAAACATGGCTGATCTGCGAGCTCTACAGCATTTAACAACGCGTTGGATGTATGAAGCATTGAGGGTGAGAACCTGTTGGCTCACAACACGTTGCAATATATTTGACAGATAATGTGTGAGCTTGGAGATCAAAGTATTTACGAAAAAGTGACAAATTCATTAGAAAAAGAATGCAGGTATATTTTGAAGCCAATGCTTTTGTACCTTCACTGGTAATAAATGGTAAATGGTGCATTTATAAAGCCCCATTATCCAAGGCGGATAATGGGGCATTACATTCACCCATTCACCCATTCACAGTCACACACACATGCATTACATTCACCCATTCACGCACACATTCATTCAGAGGAAACCATGCTTGGCACCAACCTGCTCATCAGGAGCAGTTAGGGGTTCAGAGTCTTGCTCGAGGACTCTTCCACACTAACTCTGGGGGAGCCCGGGATCGAACTGGAAACCCTTCGCGAACCCTCTGTGTTCTAATGACGATTTCTCTACCCCTGAGCCACTGCCGTAATAGAGTATTTTTGCATTGTGGTATTGGTATATTTCTAACAGTATTTTCTACATAGTGGTATTGGTATATTTCTAACAGAGTATTTCTACATTGTGGTATTGGTATATTTCTAACAGTATTTTCTACATAGTGGTATTGGTATATTTCTAACAGAGTATTTCTACATAGTGGTATTGGTATATTTCTAACAGAGTATTTCTACATTGTGGTATTGGTATATTTCTAACAGAGTATTTCTACATAGTGGTATTGGTATATTTCTAACAGAGTATTTCTACATAGTGGTATTGGTATATTTCTAACAGAGTATTTCTACATTGTGGTATTGGTATATTTCTAACAGAGTATTTCTACATAGTGGTATTGGTATATTTCTAACAGAGTATTTCTACATTGTGGTATTGGTATATTTCTAACAGAGTATTTCTACATTGTGGTGTTGGTATATTTCTAACAGAGTATTTCTACATAGTGGTATTTATACATTTCTAACAGAGTATTCCCATAGTGGTATTGGTATATTTCTAACAGAGTATGTCTACTTTGTGGTATTGGTATATTTCTAACAGAGTATTTCTACATAGTGGTATTGATATATTTCCAACAGTGGTATTGGTATATTTCTAATAGAGTATGTCTACATTGTGGTATTGGTATATTTCTAATAGAGTATGTCTACATTGTGGTATTGGTATATTTCTAACAGAGTATTTCTACATAGTGGTATTGGTATATTTCTAACAGAGTATTTCTACATAGTGGTATTGGTATATTTCTAACAGAGTATGTCTACATAGTGGTATTGGTATATTTCTAACAGAGTATGTCTACAGTGTGGTATATTTACCTCCATCACTGATAACACAGTGCTAATGTTGTCACGGTGCGCGTGGAGCCTTCACCTCACAGCCTCAGCTCTTATCAGCGGCTGCCAAAGGGCTGTGGAACGGAGATGGAGCAGAGGGCTGTGGAACGGAGATGAGCAGAGGGCTGTGGAACGGAGATGAGCAGAGGGCTGTGGAACGGAGATGAGCAGAGGGCTGTGGAACGGAGATGAGCAGAGGGCTGTGGAACGGAGATGAGCAGAGGGCTGTGGAACGGAGATGAGCAGAGGGCTGTGGAACGGAGATGAGCAGAGGGCTGTGGAACGGAGATGGAGCAGAGGGCTGTGGAACGGAGATGGAGCAGAGGGCTGTGGAACGGAGATGAGCAGAGGGCTGTGGAACGGAGATGAGCAGAGGGCTGTGGAACGGAGATGGAGCAGAGGGCTGTGGAACGGAGATGGAGCAGAGGGCTGTGGAACGGAGATGGAGCAGAGCTGTGGAACGGAGATGAGCAGAGGGCTGTGGAACGGAGATGAGCAGAGGGCTGTGGAACGGAGATGAGCAGAGGGCTGTGGAACGGAGATGAGCAGAGGGCTGTGGAACGGAGATGGAGCAGAGCTGTGGAACGGAGATGGAGCAGAGGGCTGTGGAACGGAGATGGAGCAGAGGGCTGTGGAACGGAGATGAGCAGAGGGCTGTGGAACGGAGATGAGCAGAGGGCTGTGGAACGGAGATGGAGCAGAGGGCTGTGGAACGGAGATGAGCAGAGGGCTGTGGAACGGAGATGAGCAGAGGGCTGTGGAACGGAGATGAGCAGAGGGCTGTGGAACGGAGATGAGCAGAGGGCTGTGGAACGGAGATGAGCAGAGGGCTGTGGAACGGAGATGAGCAGAGGGCTGTGGAACGGAGATGGAGCAGAGCTGTGGAACGGAGATGGAGCAGAGGGCTGTGGAACGGAGATGAGCAGAGGGCTGTGGAACGGAGATGAGCAGAGGGTTGTGGAACGGAGATGAGCAGAGGGCTGTGGAACGGAGATGAGCAGAGGGCTGTGGAACGGAGATGAGCAGAGGGCTGTGGAACGGAGATGAGCAGAGGGCTGTGGAACGGAGATGAGCAGAGGGCTGTGGAACGGAGATGAGCAGAGGGCTGTGGAACGGAGATGAGCAGAGGGCTGTGGAACGGAGATGGAGCAGAGGGTTGTGGAACGGAGATGAGCAGAGGGCTGTGGAACGGAGATGGAGCAGAGGGCTGTGGAACGGAGATGAGCAGAGGGCTGTGGAACGGAGATGGAGCAGAGGTGGAACGGAGATGGAGCAGAGTTGTCTGAAAGAAAAATAAAGAACAAGGAGAGGAGATTATGGAAAACACGACCTTTGGGTTTAGATATGCTAAAAACTTTCCTCTTTGTAAAAATAAAACTCTTATCTGCTGACTTTTAAGATGAAAAACTGCGTATCCTGCACGATTCTTTGCCCTCAACAAAACTTTACGCGGCCACTTTGTCTGTCAGCTGGAAAGCTTGTATGTCCAAAACGGTTACTTTTCAGGGAATGTAGAAAACATATATATATATATATATATATATATATATATATATATATATATATATATATATACTCTGTGTGTTCCAATGGATTCAATGTAGTTATGGTTTTGTCACACGCTCTTTTCCTTCCTTCAATATTTATAAAAACCCATCGCCAAAGAAAAAGGTCAAACTAAAAATCCTTTACATTTGCCTCTCTGGGGTCACCGCACACTTAGAGACCCCATGTCAGCTATTTCAGTTATTATATCAGTTATTTTTAACTAGAAGCAGTGCTCTTCCGAGCACAAGATTCCACCAGGTGAGGTAGGTTATTGTGGCCTCCTGGTGACGCTATAATTGGCAAATATGAAAAGGGTGCCATGTCTTCTGCGGCTTGTCATGATTTGAGGCATTTTGTTCCAGAGATTTCTCTCTATAGCGCGCAATGAGGGCCTCTCCAACTCTTTTGCAAAAATTGAACTGCTGGCGCCATGACAGGCCAATGTGAAAAGGGAGGCATTTGTTCCTTGACCTATTGGGAATGTGCAAGCAACATTGCACAGAAATCGCAAGCTGCGTTTGTGTTTTGAGGCATTTTGTTCTAAACGGAACAATGCTGCAAACTTTGGAAGCCAATGTCTAAGCCAATTAGGATGGAATATGAAATATCGGACAGATCAGTCTTGATCACATGACTATTAGCGATACTGTTTTGTACCAATCCGCCTCCTGGTGGCGCTGTAACAGGCCCATGCAACAGGTTGGGGGCAGAGGTTCTGCTCTGGCACCCAGGGAGTGTGCGTGCAAGGTTTCACTGCCATCGTGCCAAAGGTGCCGGAGATTAGCTGTTCACAAACACGCAGGCGGACACGCACGTGGACGCACACGCACGTGGACGAACAGGGGTGAAATCATAGTCTCAGCCATGCCTTTTGGTCTGGCGGAGACAACAAACATGGAAATATGGAAATATGGATATTTTCATTTCATTTCATTTCAACCTTTATTTAATTCTCGGTAACAGACTGAGGGCTGGTACCCTCCTTTTCAGCAGTGCCGAGATTACAACAAATTTACAAAACAGTTTTATCAATATGCAAAGTATACATCATTTTCAAGGTAATTCCATTGACATTCCATAATTATTAATTCCATCCCATGAATTTCTGTAATTTTCAACCTCAAGTAAAACAAGTACAATTTAGATAGACCAAGGTTGATATGTCTTATTAAAAGGGCTTAGTGGAACAAGGGATTTATATTTAAGTGAAACCTGTAAGGTATTCCATGAATGTGAAGCACAAAACTTGAAAGCTGTCTTTCCGAACTCAGTCGAGGGATGTGAAGGCTCAAGCATCAATAGTCCTGCGATCGTGTTTGGTGGCTAATAATTCTCCACTGCAAAAGAGAATTTAAATAAGTAGGTAAACTCCCAATTAGGGCTTTATAAATAAATACAAAACAATGCTGATCCCTCCTGGTCGCAAGTGAGGGCCAGCCTACCTTATACAAGCATTTTCCTGACCAACAGTGACTGTATATTATTGTGATTGCTGTCAGACTCCGTTCTGTGTGATGGCGTTGCATGCAACATGCAGGGAGGAATGAGGAACACCAGGCTGTTTGCCTCCAGGGTTGTGATGTGAGGAAATGGATGTTGTTCTAAGATGCACTGATGAGGAACTGAGAGACGTGTGCTTTGGTGAGTCACTGCCAGAGGCACTGTGTCTGTCTAGTAAAATACACTCATTGTGTATTGTGTACATTAGGGCATTGACGAAAAAACCACACCCAATGTGAAGTGAACGGTGGTCGCTGGTCGTGCTTGCATAACGTCTTCAGACTAGGATATAGGTCTAGGATGTAATTGTTGATGTAATACAGGCTACACACACACACATTGCTATAGCAAAACGCTGAGGAAAAGGTGGCTACAGACACACGCACAGCCACTCTATGGAGCGGTTTACCACCGCTCAAAAGTCGACAAGTCGAGTCGACTTCCACCAGAGAAAGTCGAAAGTCGAAGTTGAAAAAAGAAAATACTTTCTATTGTGAAAATAGCCGATCTACATGCTCACAATGTCTCGCGATGTGAGGCGTTGTGAGCATGTAGATCGGCTATTTTCGGCCGTACTAGGTATTAAAAAGTCCTTAAATTGTCACTTTAGAAATGTGAAGATACCCTCTAGTCTAGACATTTAAACTTTATGTTGGTTTGTTTACAGTTGAGTGAGAAAACAATGTTTCACATTAAGTTAATCATCTGGGGACCCCGCAAAAATAATTGGGGGTTTGTGTGTGATGTGACGACGTCATCAAACGATAAAGTCAACTTCAACTCAACTTTTTACTGAGTCGAGTCGACTTGCAAAAATCACAAGTCGTTAATGCCCTATTGTGTACGCACTTTACAAAACTCTGCAAAATGTCAGAGGTCTTCAACAGGGGGTTCGGGATCCCTGGGGTGTCCTCAGAGTTGCGCCAAATCCTTGTGTGACAGAATTATCATTTCATTTTTTTTTTTACATTAATTGAACCCTAGCATCCCTATTTTGAGGTGAATATTAGCCAAACATAGCAGGAGCTTGTAGATCGTCTATTTTCGGGAAAGAGGTTTGGTGTAGAGGGGAGAAGGAGCAAACAAACAGAGCCAAAGGTCAATTTGACTAAAAACAAACACATGAATTTACACAAAACAGATGATAGAGCTGTCAAACAAGTCTATGAAGCTGTTTATGAAATCTATTAAAAGTATCCCTGGCTAATACTACAAATATGCCTTAATACATTATAATTGTCCTCTATAACTACAAGGTAAAATAAAAAATCACACCCAATGTGAAGTGAGCGGTGGTCATGCTTGCATAACGTCTTCAGACTAGGATTTGAGTCTAAGATGTACAGCCTATACTACACACACACACACATTTTGCTATGGCAAAACACTGAGGAAAAAGGCTACAGACACACGCACAGCCACTCTATGGAGCGGTTTACCACCGCTCAAAAACACCTTAAATATTTTATTTCTTCTAGAAATAGCTAATCTTTCACTCAATAGGGGAAACACCTGTCGCAAGTTGATGATGTCATAAATGTCATGTGTGATCTATCCCTATGGAATTTATGGCATGCAAAAAACACATTTGAAATATTGATTTGATGCTCATATTAACCATTGGAAGTATTACGTTTGTTTTTAATTGCACATGCATGCCATACATTCCAGGGCAGTAGATCACACATGACATTTATGACATCATCAACTTGCGACAGGCATTTCCCCTATTGAGTGAAAGATTAGCTATTTCTAGAAGAAATACAATATTTAAGGTGTTTTTAATTTTACATTGTAGTTATAGAGGACAATTATAATGTATATATATAAAGGCATATTTGTTGTATTAGCCAGGGATCCCTTTAAGAAGTTTAATCTGCTACACCATTTCATACAATATGTAGTGGGGGGGTCCCTACTTCATCTCTCTCAGCTAAGGGGTCCTTGGCCTGATAAAACATTGAAGGCCGCTGTTCTAAATCTAGTGGGCACATCATTCATGCTCCCTGGAAGATGGATCCTAGCTTTTATTGCTGATGCAATGCGTTACGGTGCGAGAGAGTGTAGACCAGACAGCATCGCTGGAAATGAAGCCAAAGAGGAGGTCATAAAAACACTGTTGTTCTCAATAACGGAGGTAGGTGTCGCTATTTCACCCCTCCTGCCGGTGGCTGAAGAATATTCATTGCAGTGTTGTTTTTGACAGCAAATTTTGATTTCGTTTTAGTCATAGTCTTTTGAATATAATGTCTTTCAGTTTTAGTCATAATTTAATCACCTGAAAAGTTTTAGTTTTAGTTTTAGTTTAATTTTAGTCGACAAAATATCAAAAGATTTTAGGCGACTAAATTTACAGTTGATTTAGTCAACTGAAATGTATTTTGGCAGGCCTAGATGGCATCGTAATGACTGATTTTACACTTGGTTGCGTGCTGAAAATAGCAGATCTAGCTCACAACGCGTCGCGCTATTTTCAGTAAGCAACACCTGAGAGGAACCAAACATAAAATGACTCTTTTCTCCACTAGTCCCTCCCCTAACGTTTTAGTCTAGTTTTTATTTTGTTGACTAAATTGTCAATATATTTAGTCTTAGTTTTAGTCACTCATCACAGCTTACTTTTTATTTAGTTTTTATTTAGTTTTCGTCAGTGAAAAAAAACAAATTCGACAAACATTTTTCGTCATAGTTTTAGTCGACAAAATCAACACTGATTCATTGAATTACAGCCAATGTGTATTTGACCCGACTTTAACCTTAGTAAATATTTGTCTTAATATTGTGTTCAGTTGCTAGTACTATGTCCTAGCCAATCAGAAGGAACCTGCACTGCTGGAGGTGTTTACCAAGACGTGATGTGGCGACGCTTTCTGTCCAACACCAGTAACACCAACCTGGGGCTCTGATAGGGCAGGATGTCTGTGACATCATCAAAGCTCATCAGGGTCCCTTTGCCGCAGTGCCGCCTCGGTTTCACTGTGACAGTGTGTCACGTAAGTCTAATAACTAACGACTTTAAGATTAGGATCAAACTCTGAACTGTTAAAAACTCCATAAAAAGCTTTTTTTGCTATTCCACGCCATCCAGAGACCCCCATTTAATACATTTATTCTGGTTTGCCTGACGTCAGCACATATCGGCATCGTGAGGCAACAGTTTCTCTTATGTGTGACACAAGAGCAGAAGTTGGTCAATCTGTATAAGATAGAGAACAGGCAAGGCAAGGCATAGGCAAAACAAGACAAGACAAGACAAGACAAGACAAGACAAGACAAGACAAGACATGCAGTGCTGGACGGTGTCCCAGCAGAAAGGAGGACCTCTTGGTAGTCATGTTCACGCCGCTGTGACAGTAAGAGAGGAGGTATATTTCTTTGGAAGGCACCGTTTCAATAACTTAATGGATCAGATCCGTGTGCACGTGTTCAACTCAGTGTCCTTGCGCTGGAGGAATTTGACCCCAGCAACACCTGGAAGAAGGGAACGTCCTCTAGAGGTTCCCACCCAGCCTAACAGCTACAGGCACACAGCTGTGCTGATAGAAGATGCCATCTACTTCTGGGGTGACTTAGGACATAAGTCCTTAGGGAGGCACCACAACGTGCTTTATGCCTTTGACGTGGACGACCATGGCTGGCGTACGTGCAGTGTTTCTGGGACGGTTCCAGAGGCCAGACTTGGCCACTCAGCCTGTGTGTTGGGGAAGGCCATGTACATCTATGGAGGATACATGATTCCCATGAATGGATGCATCGGTGACATCTGCATGTTGGACACCACCACACTGGTCTGGTCTTTAATTAACACCAGAGGAACTCCACCACCTGCTTCCATGTCCCACTCAGCCACAATCATGGGGACAAAGATGTTTGTATTCGGGGGCCGGGGCTGCAGAGACAGCAACCACATCAGAGTGTTTGACACCGAGACCAGCTGTTGGCAGAGCACTGCGCCTTCCTCTGCACAGCCTCTTCCAGACCAACGCTGCGATCATTCAGCCCTCGTCTACCATGGAGAGCTGTACATATTTGGTGGCAGCGGTCACAAAAGGATCTTCAACGACCTGTGGAAATTCAATCCAGAGACCTTCTCTTGGAAGAAGGTTGAGCCCAACGGGGAAGGCCCATGTTCAAGGACGTGCATTATGCGCTGTTGCATTGTGGGAGATTGTGTCATTCTCTTTGGAGGATCCACAACTGCTGATGACCTGTACATCCTGGACTTCAGTCCCAGTCTGAAGGCGCTGTGCAAGGTGGCAGTCGTTAGGAACTGTCTGGTGCGCTTGGAACTCCCACACAACATCCAGTGGGAACTGGAACCCATGACTACCAAACGCTACTTATGATGATAGCCTGCTGTCACCCTTCAGTTCATCAGCAACTGTGCAAGAAGGGAAACGACAGATGAATCTTCCCTCAGTGGTGGTCTGATAGACTGTGTCTATTGTATTGTTAGCGTCAATAGCACAGCACACGATGCCGCTCTACTTGGTCTAGAGCACCGAAGTCTGACATCCTACTGGGGTTCCCCCAATTCAGAATTCCTATGGACTTATTTATATATTGTGTCAAATATGAATTGTGTTTTGAAATCACAAAGTAAGCCGTGGCCCGTGCTCACTTTGCATGGTATCAAACATGACACATGCGCATATCTCCTTGTTTATCATTTGTTTATAAACGGATCCCCATTAGCTGACGCCTTAATGTCAACTAGTTCTCCTGGGGTCCAAGACATTAAAACACATTAACAAAAAGATATATACAGTATATATATATACACACATATATATATATATATATATATATATATATATATATGTATGTATGTGTGTGTGTGTGTGTGTGTGTGTGTGTATATATTTATATATCTATCTATAAATGCGACAAATCTCTGTCTGCGTGTCTGTATGTAATCCGCGTATCTTGAGAACCGTTCGTCCCACCGGCTTCAGATTCGGCACGCGCGTTCCCCGCCGCGGCGTGGAGTGCAGTGCCGGGCCTCGACCCGACCCGATGCACGGTTTTCCGAAACCGGCGCAAAACGTTCGGAATCTCCTTATGCGGAGCTGATTGTTGACATCAGGCTGAAATCGGCGCAAGCGCTGACTCATTGTGACATCGCTTCATAAAAGGCTCTGACATCACACATGAGTCAATGGGCATAAATGGACACAGGCAAACAGATGGTCAAAACGGGTCCTATGACAAAGAAAATCTGCTATTTTATGTTTTAAGTGTGCATAAGAAGACAAAGTTTCCTTTTAAAACAGTCTTTTTCTTTGGTGTTACAGAGTTCATTTGGAAGACTTCCATAGCATAATTGATCTACTGTATAATTATAAAGCATCTCTCTTCATGGAATTAGACTTAAGGTTGAGGCAAAGTGGTCTGTCAATCACTTGCTCCTCGAGTGGAATATGTATGAATTTCTGAACAGCAAGTTATATTCTAATTTAAAACATGTAGGTGTGTGGGTGTTAATGAAAATGTTTAAGTAAACTAGCAGAAAGTTTTTGTTTGACACTTGACCAAGCAAGACGTTCATGCATATCTTTCACACTAGCCTTATGTTGTGCAACTTGCAATAGACCCTATATTCACGGCCCGCCCACGCACTCAGCAAATTTCTCAGCAACTTCCTGGTGCTGACGTCAGCTTTGAAGGGTAAAATAACAGAAATTGCTGGACTTAAAGCCAACAAATCATTATTTCGAACGGTAAAGTAAATTATAACGAGTTGTGCCTTTTACTATCTTGTGCTAGCCGTATTTTATACTTCACTATTCGGGAATTGCATTACATTTGCGATTCCTGTGTTAACTCTATGGGCTTTTAGTAGGGGAAACCCTTCAACCGTGACGTCAGCACCAGGAAGTTGCGTAACGTGAATTTGGTCTTTTTTTGAAGCAGAACATTAGATGCAGATGACCATACTACTGGAGGAACCCTGCAGATTTTAAACCTGAAGGCGTCACAGTGAACAAAGCAGTCCACAGTGAAACAGCTTCATCTGCACCGTCTCAGGCGAGGCGTGTGAGAGAGTTGTCACGGCTGTCGTTAAGCGTAGACGGTTTTCTGACACAAATTGGGAAAATAGCTGCAAATCTGCCCAAAAATAAGAACGCTCGGAGGAGCCGACCTGATCGTCCACAGCAGGGAGGCTGCTTTGATGTCCGCACCGAATGACAACATTTCACACAGGGTTGTTAAGTAACGGATTACATGTAACAGGATTACGTAATCAGATTACAAAAAACAGGTAACTTGTAAAGTCTCAGGTTACATTTTAAAATGTGTAATCTGGATTACAGTAACGGATCTGAATGATGGCTGTTACATGCTGGATTACATTCTCCCCTTCCCCTCAATTTTACAAATAAGTTATAATAACGCCCAAAAATAAAATAATCAAGTCGAATCAGCGTAAAGTACTGCCACTTCGCTTAAGTAAAATTCTGTTGTCCTTTTCCTAATTTCATTGGTTCAATATTCTTGTCTAGTTATCAATGGTAAAACTTGTTTTATTTAATTAGAGAGTTTTGCTAAACAGTAATCCAAAAGTAACTGAAAGTAACTAGTAGTTACTTTTTAAATTGTGATAATCAGATTACGTTACTGACTACATTTTCTTTGCAAGTAATTTGTAACTGTAGGGGATTCCTTTTTAAAAGTAACCCTAACAACCCTGATTTCACATCAGGCCAAAATGTATATTATATCACCATTTTTTTCTATCTCTCTTTTTCTTTCCTTTTTTTAAATAAATAAATTAATTCCCTATGGGAAGGCAACATTTCAACAACAAGGCAGTTCAGAACATCAAGCAAAGGAAGCACAATTACTGGAATACAAAAAAGAAAAAGAAAAAAAATATATTTTAAACATTAATTCATGAGTTAATTTCATGTAAGTGTCCCGCAAAGCTTGACCCTGGCCATACGTACAAACACACAGCAATTGACCAATCACAGTCCGGACAGACACAGGACAAACAGACAAAGACAGATGTAGGAGCAGATAGTGTAGCGTCACGGCCGGGAGGCGAACCCGGGATTCCGATTTGCCAGGTATGCACGCTGACCAGTCAGCCAAAGTGCCAGGCACGTTGGCGAGAGCCAACGCACATACCGTATAGCCTACAGTCGTCCCCTCTACCTGGAAGCGCGACCACGCGCGCCGGCCAGGATCTAAGATCGACTTTGAAACCGGGGGGTTCAAACGCAACTCAGGGGGGAACAGTCGTCGACTACTAGCCGGACAGGTCTGCACCGCCGCCGGGGATGAATACTTCCCCTCTGTACCGCTGCCACCAATGTAGCGTCACGGCCGGGAGGCGAACCCGGGACCCCGATTTGCCAGGTATGCACGCTGACCAGTCAAGCCAAAGTGCCAGGCACGTTGGCGAGAGCCAACGCACATACCGTATAGCCTACAGTAGCGCGGCTCAATAAAACAACACAGAGGTGTGGCACCACATTCTGGGACCTGGGTAAAAGGATTCACTGCAGCACCCCCTGGAGTGTTCTTCATAGGGGGAGGGGGTTTAACCAGCAAAAAATCATGGCACCCCATCTTTAAGGTTTGGGCCCTAGTAACCCCCCGCACAGTTACAGAGTGAAAGAGAAAGACAAAGAAGAAAAGAGAAGTAACCAATCAAAGGCAGCGGCATAAAGAAAGGTCTTTAGTTGTGTTTTAAAAAGAAAAACGAAAGCTACTGGTTTCTAAGAGTTCCAGATATAGATAGATAGATACCTTTATTATCTCAAGGGGGAAATTAAGTCACCCAGAGGTGGCACAGCAGTTAAGGATACAGGACAGTAAGAAAAAGAAAAAGGACTGTTAAGTACAGCCGAGCGACAAAAAAACAAGAAAGAAGAATCAACAATACAGGAGACTACTATATACACGAATAAAACAAAGTACTTCAGAACATGCCCAGCTTGGCCAATGTAACGAGTCACCACAAGAAAAAGAGAAGACAGGAAAAAAGAAGCAAGAAAAAGAGAAAGTAGGAACATAACTGCAGAGCCGAACTGAGATGCGACTGCTGCCCTCAAGGAGCGCGTCGCTTCGTGGTGCATGATGAAACCTCTGGGGCATCAATTTAACTCGTGGAATCTAAAATGTTCAAAATGATTCGGGGTCGAGGAGGGGGAGGGGGCGATAAAGCATCGGTTGCATCAGTGTGTGAAGGATTATTTATTTATTCATTTTCTCTTTATTCCCACAGCCTATTTGGCAGTGGTGTGAAGTACAGTAACTATAAGTACATTTCAAGTACTGTACTTCTGAGGTATTTTTTACCTAAGTGGAGTATTTCCAATTTTCAATACTTTTATTTCTACTCCACTACATCTGAGAGTCAAATAATGTACTTTTACTCCACTACAATTATTTGAAAACTTGAGTTAAAAGTTACTTTGTAGATTTAGATTATTATTACAAACATACATGAACCACTTCAGCCCTATAAACACATTTCGGCCATTTGAAAATAGCCGATCTACAATGCGTGGCGATGTGACATTGTGAGCTTGTAGATCTGCTATTTTCAAAAGGTTTTTTTATACATTTGAAAACTTGTGATATGGGACATTCTGCATAACGAGTACTTTTACTTTTGGTACTTAAAGTACATTTTGATGTAAGGGCGGGCGGGCAGGCAGGCTGGCTGTAAACAGCTCATCTTGTGCAACACTGGACCAATCGGGGTCAAATAAGGGCTGGGATGCGATTATTATTTTTTATCTACCGGTAATTAATTACAGGCTGTGTGATTAATTAATCGCAATTAATCGCATTTTAATCGCACATCGATATTTGACCTGAGAAGCATTTTTTTCAAGTAAAACACATTTTGTTGTACGAGTGAATCAACGAGTGAGTTTTTTAAATCTAAATTTTCGCATCCACTGGGCCAAGCAAAGCGCTCTGATTGGCTACTTCTCCCTTTGTGTTTGTTGTCTCTTCTTGGTTGGTGCATCGCTATGATCGGTATGCCCAAAACTGAAGGTTCTGTGGTGCAAAAACTAAGTGCAAAATGCGTAAATCTTTTAATCGCGTAAGTTTTTCTGTAATTAATTAATCGCAATTAATCAGTTAGTCCCAGCCTTAAAAAATATATATATATTTTTGTGTCTTTTTTCATGTTTCCTGACTTCAATTACACCAAAAAAAAAATTACATTCAACATTGTGGTTTTCTTCTTTTTTGTTTTATGTCAAGACCCCTTTAAACTTTGCGCATACACTCCCGGTAGGCCAAGGAGCCTCATGGTGGCGCTATAACAGGCTGCTTCACGTTTTGGCCTGGGACTGGGTATAGGCCACCCGGCCTGGCGAAGACCTGTGCTCCAAGGAGTGCCCTTTTCTGGTTTTGTTGATTTTAATTTTTTCCTTTGCAGGAGAAACATGAGACTGATGAGAGATGGCCTAAATAAGAAACATGAGACTGATGTGAGATGGTCTAAATAAGAAACATGAGACTGATGAGAGATGGCCTAAATAAGAAACATGAGACTGATGAGAGATGGCCTAAATAAGAAACATGAGACTGATGTGAGATGGTCTAAATAAGAAACATGAGACTGATGAGAGATGGTCTAAATAAGAAACATGAGACTGATGAGAGATGGCCTAAATAAGAAACATGAGACTGATGAGAGATGGCCTGAATAAGAAACATGAGACTGATGTGAGATGGTCTAAATAAGAAACATGAGACTGATGTGAGATGGTCTAAATAAGAAACATGAGACTGATGAGAGATGGTCTAAATAAGAAACATGAGACTGATGTGAGATGGTCTAAATAAGAAACATGAGACTGATGAGAGATGGTCTAAATAAGAAACATGAGACTGATGAGAGATAGCCTAAATAAGAAACATGAGACTGATGAGAGATGGTCTAAATAAGAAACATGAGACTGATGAGAGATGGTCTAAATAAGAAACATGAGACTGATGAGAGATGGTCTAAATAAGAAACATGAGACTGTTGAGAGATGGTCTAAATAAGAAACATGAGACTGATGAGAGATGGTCTAAATAAGAAACATGAGACTGTTGAGAGATGGTCTAAATAAGAAACATGAGACTGATGAGAGATAGCCTAAATAAGAAACATGAGACTGATGAGAGATGGTCTAAATAAGAAACATGAGACTGATGAGATGGCCTAAATAAGAAACATGAGACTGATGAGAGATGGCCTAAATAAGAAACATGAGACTGATGAGAGATGGTCTAAATAAGAAACATGAGACTGATGAGAGATGGTCTAAATAAGAAACATGAGACTGATGAGAGATGGTCTAAATAAGAAACATGAGACTGTTGAGAGATGGTCTAAATAAGAAACATGAGACTGATGAGAGATGGCCTAAATAAGAAACATGAGACTGATGAGAGATGGCCTAAATAAGAAACATGAGACTGATGAGAGATGGCCTAAATAAGAAACATGAGACTGATGAGAGATGGCCTAAATAAGAAACATGAGACTGATGAGAGATGGTCTAAATAAGAAACATGAGACTGATGAGAGATGGTCTAAATAAGAAACATGAGACTGATGAGAGATGGTCTAAATAAGAAACATGAGACTGATGAGAGATGGCCTAAATAAGAAACATGAGACTGATGTGAGATGGTCTAAATAAGAAACATGAGACTGATGTGAGATGGTCTAAATAAGAAACATGAGACTGATGAGAGATGGTCTAAATAAGAAACATGAGACTGATGTGAGATGGTCTAAATAAGAAACATGAGACTGATGAGAGATGGTCTAAATAAGAAACATGAGACTGATGAGAGATGGTCTAAATAAGAAACATGAGACTGATGAGAGATGGTCTAAATAAGAAACATGAGACTGATGAGAGATGGTCTAAATAAGAAACATGAGACTGATGTGAGATGGTCTAAATAAGAAACATGAGACTGATGAGAGATGGTCTAAATAAGAAACATGAGACTGATGTGAGATGGTCTAAATAAGAAACATGAGACTGATGTGAGATGGTCTAAATAAGAAACATGAGACTGATGTGAGATGGTCTAAATAAGAAACATGAGACTGATGAGAGATGGCCTAAATAAGAAACATGAGACTGATGAGAGATGGCCTAAATAAGAAACATGAGACTGATGAGAGATGGCCTAAATAAGAAACATGAGACTGATGAGAGATGGCCTAAATAAGAAACATGAGACTGATGTGAGATGGTCTAAATAAGAAACATGAGACTGATGTGAGATGGTCTAAATAAGAAACATGAGACTGATGAGAGATGGCCTAAATAAGAAACATGAGACTGATGAGAGATGGCCTAAATAAGAAACATGAGACTGATGAGAGATGGTCTAAATAAGAAATGAGAGTGATGAGAGATGGTCTAAATAAGAAACATGAGACTGATGAGAGATGGCCTAAATAAGAAACATGAGACTGATGAGAGATGGTCTAAATAAGAAATGAGAGTGATGAGAGATGGTCTAAATAAGAAACATGAGACTGTTGAGAGATGGCCTAAATAAGAAACATGAGACTGATGAGAGATGGTCTAAATAAGAAACATGAGACTGATGTGAGATGGTCTAAATAAGAAACATGAGACTGATGAGAGATGGCCTAAATAAGAAACATGAGACTGATGAGAGATGGCCTAAATAAGAAACATGAGACTGATGAGAGATGGTCTAAATAAGAAATGAGAGTGATGAGAGATGGTCTAAATAAGAAACATGAGACTGATGAGAGATGGCCTAAATAAGAAACATGAGACTGATGAGAGATGGTCTAAATAAGAAATGAGAGTGATGAGAGATGGTCTAAATAAGAAACATGAGACTGATGAGAGATGGCCTAAATAAGAAACATGAGACTGATGAGAGATGGTCTAAATAAGAAACATGAGACTGATGAGAGATGGCCTAAATAAGAAACATGAGACTGATGAGAGATGGTCTAAATAAGAAACATGAGACTGATGAGAGATGGTCTAAATAAGAAACATGAGACTGATGAGAGATGGTCTAAATAAGAAACATGAGACTGATGAGAGATGGTCTAAATAAGAAACATGAGACTGATGAGATGGTCTAAATAAGAAACATGAGACTGATGTGAGATGGTCTAAATAAGAAACATGAGACTGATGAGAGATGGTCTAAATAAGAAACATGAGACTGATGAGAGATGGTCTAAATAAGAAACATGAGACTGATGAGAGATGGTCTAAATAAGAAACATGAGACTGATGAGAGATGGCCTAAATAAGAAACATGAGACTGTTGAGAGATGGCCTAAATAAGAAACATGAGACTGATGTGAGATGGCCTAAATAAGAAACATGAGACTGTTGAGAGATGGCCTAAATAAGAAACATGAGACTGATGTGAGATGGCCTAAATAAGAAACATGAGACTGTTGAGAGATGGCCTAAATAAGAAACATGAGACTGATGAGAGATAGCCTAAATAAGAAACATGAGACTGATGAGAGATGGTCTAAATAAGAAACATGAGACTGATGAGAGATGGTCTAAATAAGAAACATGAGACTGATGAGAGATGGTCTAAATAAGAAACATGAGACTGATGTGAGATGGTCTAAATAAGAAACATGAGACTGATGTGAGATGGCCTAAATAAGAAACATGAGACTGATGTGAGATGGTCTAAATAAGAAACATGAGACTGATGTGAGATGGTCTAAATAAGAAACATGAGACTGATGTGAGATGGTCTAAATAAGAAACATGAGACTGATGTGAGATGGTCTAAATAAGAAACATGAGACTGATGAGATGGCCTAAATAAGAAACATGAGACTGATGTGAGATGGTCTAAATAAGAAACATGAGACTGATGAGAGATGGTCTAAATAAGAAACATGAGACTGATGTGAGATGGTCTAAATAAGAAACATGAGACTGATGTGAGATGGTCTAAATAAGAAACATGAGACTGATGTGAGATGGTCTAAATAAGAAACATGAGACTGATGAGATGGCCTAAATAAGAAACATGAGACTGATGTGAGATGGCCTAAATAAGAAACATGAGACTGATGAGATGGCCTAAATAAGAAACATGAGACTGATGTGAGATGGTCTAAATAAGAAACATGAGACTGATGTGAGATGGTCTAAATAAGAAACATGAGACTGATGTGAGATGGTCTAAATAAGAAACATGAGACTGATGTGAGATGGTCTAAATAAGAAACATGAGACTGATGTGAGATGGTCTAAATAAGAAACATGAGACTGATGTGAGATGGTCTAAATAAGAAACATGAGACTGATGTGAGATGGTCTAAATAAGAAACATGAGACTGATGAGAGATGGCCTAAATAAGAAACATGAGACTGATGAGAGATGGCCTAAAATAAGAAACATGAGACTGATGTGAGATGGTCTAAATAAGAAACATGAGACTGATGTGAGATGGTCTAAATAAGAAACATGAGACTGATGTGAGATGGTCTAAATAAGAAACATGAGACTGATGTGAGATGGTCTAAATAAGAAACATGAGACTGATGTGAGATGGTCTAAATAAGAAACATGAGACTGATGAGATGGCCTAAATAAGAAACATGAGACTGATGAGAGATGGTCTAAATAAGAAACATGAGACTGATGTGAGATGGTCTAAATAAGAAACATGAGACTGATGAGATGGCCTAAATAAGAAACATGAGACTGATGAGAGATGGTCTAAATAAGAAACATGAGACTGATGTGAGATGGCCTAAATAAGAAACATGAGACTGATGTGAGATGGTCTAAATAAGAAACATGAGACTGATGAGAGATGGCCTAAATAAGAAACATGAGACTGATGAGAGATGGTCTAAATAAGAAACATGAGACTGATGAGAGATGGTCTAAATAAGAAACATGAGACTGATGAGAGATAGCCTAAATAAGAAACATGAGACTGATGAGAGATGGCCTAAATAAGAAACATGAGACTGATGAGAGATGGCCTAAATAAGCATGCATAACACAGGCCTGTCACCGAACAGACAAATGAAAGGGGGTCTAACTGATTCCAAAGTACCGTCGGCCCCCTGGTGGTGGCCTCAGGTTGTGCACATGTTGTGTTATTGCAGACCTGGCCCATAATGGAGTCAGCGTCTGAGAAGCAGGGCTCTGGGTTTGTGTCAACCAGGGACGTGCTGGGCCCCTGATTCAGCCCGGGAAAAAGAGTTGTAGAGGCCCTCATTGCGCGCTATAGAGAGAGATCTCTCTCTATAGCGCTGCTGCTGCTCAAAGATTTGTGACAAAGTGACAAGCCAGTGGGCCAATTACATGAGTTATATTTCGTCGTTGTCGGGTGGAAACCTTGTATGTCCAAATCAGTTTGTTTTGTATTTGTCATTTTAAAAATGATTTAAACTAGTGAAAACAGCCGATAAGCACACAACGCCTCGCACCGCGAGGCGTTGTGTGCTTGTAGATCTGCTGTTTTCACTACTTTTGTGGGACGGCCTTGTATGATGAAGCAGAGCTTTGCTTTGCGAAAAAATGTACTAATCTGAAACTTGGAGATACGAGGTTTCTCCCCGACAGTGACGATTTACTTTGTTGGCTTTTTTTCCTAATGGCCGGTCTGGACCGGCCGGGAATGAACCGGCCGTTCGGGAGTTGTCCCGCTTTAACCAATGGCCAGCACGTCCCTGGTGTCAACGTGACATTTACTCTTTCCCACAACGGCAGCCTCTATAATTACAGCACTAGGCTATACCTGCTCAGAACGACACGTTAAAATGAAGGATGTTTTGGAGGAGAAAATGACCCACCGCTGCTTGGAGAGAACCGAGCAGTCATTACCGATGTTCAGGGAGCGTTGATTGATCACGTCTGTTATCGCTAGAGTATGAGCTGACACAAAGCTGGATGTATGAGTGTGTGTGGGGTTTCTAGACTAGATACGTTCACAGACCTGTCTAGATAGATAGATAGATAATAAAAGGGAAAGAAATTACAATATTCAATACATATATTCTTACAATATGTATTGATAGCCCTAACCCTTTGTTAAAAGTTAAAGGACAACTTTTTTTTTTTACAACAAGGGTTCATATTTTAGATTGTAATTAGAGAAAAGAAAAAGTGAGAGTTCAAATGTTTTAATTTGCTTCGTTCTATTGTTTTATTGTGTTTACCGTGCTAAAATGTGGGGCATGCGTACGCATGGGGGCATGCGTACAAGTGGCCAAATATGTCTTTTTAGACACAATAAGCCAGCAGTTTCTTTATTGCTATTTACAGTAACACTTCTAGCCCCCATAAGTCACATCCAACCATGAAAGGTTGCGTTGTATCTTGGGAATGGGCTTATTCTGTGTAAAATGACATATTTAGCCACTTGTACGCATGCCCCCAACCACTGAAATAAGAATCTCTAAAACAATAGAAAGTAAATTAAATAATTTTAACACTTATATTTTATATTATTTAATTACAATCTAAAATATGAACCCTTGTTGTAAAAAACTAAAGTTGTCCTTTAATGAATGTAGGGTTTGCAGACAAGAAAACACTTGTCTATAACGTGTGTCACATGGAGACGATTTAAATGCACGCAGCGCAAAGAAAGTGTTCAGAGGTGGACAAAATATTCATGGAATAATTGGAGTTGGAGGTTAAATACAAACGCTAGGGGGGCAACAGCCGCCCCCCTGAGACCCCCTGAGACCCCCTGAGACCCCCTGGGACCCTAAATGAGGATGGAGGAGTTGTACCCGTGGCCCACATGCCTCACGCAGGGATTTTAATGGGCTTCAAGAGGAACACTTACTGTCTGCCCTGTGACTCTGCTGCTTCACTGTGCATCACATACCGTTGTTGTCCGGCAGAAACCTCCTAACTCCATATTTTAACTATATAAGATGCGAGAGACTAGGAAAGTCTTTTGTACCGGCTGCTCTCAAGCTGTACAACGAGACACACAGCGGTCAATTGACAATGACTACCTTCCTGACCTAGGACGACGTACCGGAGCTATAGTTGCACTGACTCTGACCTCTAAGGACCTTCCAGGGAGGGTGCTCTTGCGCATCTTGCTGCGTCACCCTTTCTTGTTTTTCTTTTTTATAATATCGCACTGACCTTTGGACACTCTGCACTATTAGGTTGTGTTAGTAGTTTTGAGTATTTTGCTTGTGTTTGACATGATGGTGAGATACTTGTTGCACTAACTAGCATTGACTGCTATGGTCACTTTGATTTGGGCACTGTATTATATTGATAGTTGTGCTTCAATGTTGTGCTTCAATGCAAATCTGCCCTCAACCCCCACAGTACCCGCAAATCTGACCAAACGCCTCCAAAAAGTTAGCGACACCCAGAGCCACAACACCAGAGGGAAGAACGCACAAAACGATCTGATAATACAAACACACAGCACAACTATGGGTAAATTCTCCTTCTACAATACTGCCACTCAAGTGTGGAATTCCTTGACTACCTCCCTTAAAACATGTAGCCCCCTTCAAGGCTACCCTGAAAGTTCACCTTTCAGGAGGCCAGAGGCATAGTCACCACATAAGACAAGCGAGAAGTCAGGGGCGTCAATTGGGTATGGCAGGGGTATGCAGCAGCCATACCCTGGGTCCAGGGGGGGAAATAAAAGTTACTTTTAAATATAAATCCATGGATGTCTCTTTGTCTATCTGTGCTGGTTATTATGTTGTTAAATTACAGTAAAATAACTACAAATGCAAAATGTTACATAATGGTCACTTTAACAAGGTATTATAATTGTATTCTCCACACTTGTATTCTCCCCATCTTGACAGAATGGTATATTCCCAGGTTCCGCAGGTCAGCTGCACAGGTGCAATGCATTATTGTTAATTGTGGCACGTTTACTAACATGCCAAGTTTAGCTGCACTTGAAAAAACATTCCAGGCTGCCATATCCAGCCCAAGAAACTGTGGAAACCTGTGTAAAAAACTGACAAAAGTCTTCTTTTTTTTCAGACATTGTAAAATGCGAGGCGTTGTGAGCATGTAGATCTGCTATTTTCACAATAGAACCGTGTTATACAAAATGTAAAGCCTATTTTCCATGAGGACTCCCATCTTTGCCATACCCTAGCTTTTGCTGAACTGACACCACTGCGAGAAGTGAGACCCCCCCCCCTTTACTTAACACCCCCCCCCCCCCTCCCTCTTTTTCCCTGCGCATAACATAATATGTTAGCACAGTGTTTTATTTATTTTGTATTAAATGCAACAAATATTGTTTTGTTACTGTTGCCATGTCTGTAAACTGAGTGCCAAGGACTTCCAATGTAAACAAGACTGTAAAAGGCCTTATCGGGGATGTTCCTTGTGACTAATAAAACATTCAATCAATCCATCAAGGTCCAGGTTCCAAATGGACCATCACAGGTCTGTAACTCAGAGTGTTCACATGTTGTACACTCTCAGTCTCCAGAGTTATGAGTTTCTTTTCAAAATAAAGTTTGAGCCAGGTACAAGATTGTCTCAAAGCCAAGGTCATATGAAACCAGACACAGGCAGGCTCTAAATGTCTCAAAAGAAGAGCAGGGAGGCCAAACACAACCACCCCAAATGCTTTTAAGTTTGTCTGTGTTTTTTATAAACATTAAACCAAAGAAAGATATTAACACAAGCTTGTGACTAAATAATGACATCGGATCCATTGGAACAACCTTTTTTCTTCCATTTCCTAGACCTAGAGTCCTGGATGAAGGGAAGGTATTCTGCCTTGCCTTACGATTGTGTACAGTTACCATATCAGACAGTGTGGTCCAAGAAGACAGTAGTGGCGTTTCAATAAGGCCTCTTAATGCGCATTTATGGCTTATTCGCTAAATCTTTTAATGGAAACACTTCAAAATCCGCGAGGAGGTGGATTTTGAGGCTTTATCGAATAAACTAAATGTGCATTTGTGAATTGAAACGGGTCAGACAATAAATGCGAATACATTGTGACGTTCTGGGTCCATATCGTCCTCCAACGTAACACTTTCCCCTGCCGCTTAACGTCCATTGTATAGCGTTTATAGCCCACAAAACAAACCGGTTGTTTGTTACACACGGAGTGACACGGACCGTGTGTAAATTCCTCCTGTTCTAACCTTCCGGAGTCAAGCCATCCGTGGCTAACCCTTCCTCATCACACGGTGTTGCGTGCCAAAAGTGGCCGATCTACAAGCTCACAGCAGCTCGGATCCGTGTCTCCGCGCCGCGCTGTGAGCTTGCAGATCGGCCACCTTCCAGAGGACGCTGAAACTTGCAGGATGAGTGTGCACTGTGCAGCGATCGAGTCACAGCAGTCAGATGTGCAGTGCTCTCGTCTCGGTTCGGTCTGAAAAAATCGGCCCGGTCAACGCATGCGACCGTCGCTAAACGAATTTCTGATAATTCGCTTCGTTTATGGAAACATGGCTAGTGGTAGTTCCATATACAGTACAGTTGCCATAGCAGACGCGGTGCGGGAAGCCAGGGGAAGGAAGGAGACAGGGAAGGGATGATGGGAACACAGTTGAACTCTGCTCTGGCGGCGGTATTGCCATGTCGCTTAGCGTTGTGTATCTCTAGAGGAAATACAGACATTACACCATGCAATTACACCTCCGGCCTGCAGATATGTGGTGTATCACTGAGGTCTGCAGGGGTCACACACACAGTGTGTGTGTGTGTGTGTGTGTGTGTGTGTGTGTGTGTGTGTGTGTGTGTGTGTGTGTGTGTGTGTGTGTGTGTGTGTGTTTGCCACACGCATGCACATACACGAGTTTCTGTGTGTGGCTATACGTGACTCTGAGAATGTACAAATCGATGGCCAAAACGCAAAACCTCCTATCTGCACATTTCATTATTTTTGGATTTCACTTGAAATGAAGACAACAGGCTTTGCTTCACATGGTCAGTCTGTCTGCAAGATCGTTCTGCCCCTTATTTTGCCAAAAATGTCATGTGACTAGAAATAGCTAGGTTTTAATGTTGAACACACGTTTTCTTTTTCATTTTCCCAACACATTTTTCAGATAGGAGGTTTTGCATTTTGGCCATCGAAATGTACCATTTGTACATTTAGCAAATTCCCAGAATTAAATTAACACCGAGGATTTTACAGTGTAGATTGAAGGTCCTGGAGATAAATTAAATTCTAAAAAAACAAAATGTTATAAAACAGGGGTCCGTGGGGGTCCTCGTGCATACCACGCTGGGAGGGTCCTTGAATTTCAAGGGTTCAGAATCACTCTCTTAGCTTAGGGAATCCTGTAGGTCAGGGGTCTTCAAGGTTTTCAGGCCACCCCTTAGTTGAGAGAGAGATGAAGCAGGGACCCCCACAACCTGTTCATAGATTCCATATAGTTTCATTGTTTGACAGCACAATCATCAGTGTATTTTGGATTCATGTCAATTTGTGTTATCAGATATTTAACCACTTGAACCGTCAATACTTAATAAACTTGACCTTTCACTCTGTACTTAGTCTGCTCTTTTTCCCCCTCTACACCAAAGCGAGGCGTTGTGAGCTTGTAGATCTGCTATTTTTGGCTAAAGTTCTCAGAATATGGACACTAGGGTTCAGGTTAATATAAAAAAGTAGAAAAAATACTTTCCATCACTCAAAGATTTGGAGGACCCCCTGTAGTAACTCTGAGGACCCCCTAGGGGTCCCGGACCCCCTGTTGAAGACCCCTGCTGTAGATCCATTATAGCCTTCTATTTAAACTTAGAACAGGTACACATTATTGTGTATCATTATTTTATGCTTTAACTATTGAAAAATAGCAGATCTACAAGCTCACAGCACGGCACCGAGTGCCATTTGAATTTTGACCCGATTCTATAAGTGTCTTTTGAATCCTTCTAAGGTTTTTTTAAAAAACCTATGTTTCTATGTCAGCAATCTGGCCAGCCATCGTCAAAGAAAAGGTCCTTTTCACTCAACTGGAGCTCAGTTAGTCTGTTCTTGAGAGACTACTGTGTCAGTGGTTCTCAAACCTTTTCATGTGAAGGACCCCCAAACTGATATGTATTTGGCCACGGACCCGCATCTCAAAATATTTAGTTCCAGGGACCCCCCAGAAGCAAAATTTGAGTTGCAAACGTTCGCTTTGAAAATACATAATTCAAAGACTTGCACACATTTTCATGACTTTTTCAAAAATAGCAGATCTACATAATATATCTGCTATGTTTCACTGGTTAAAGCATTCAATAATTCTAGGCCTAAATGGGTTAAACGGCCGGCCTTCAGTTAAGTGCTGAATGCAGCCATGGAGCGCTGAGGTCAAACCCTGCTATAACACACACCTCTCCTTCCTACAAGCCTGGAGGATTCATTCACTCTCTCTCCTCTGAGAACAGAACAGGAGCTTTCAGAGCGTCTGTGAGTCAAACAGCAATTTGAGTAAAGCTGCCGTTTAATGGACATTAATCTGCTTCTGGTTCTGCTCAAAGAGCTGATGCTACACCATGCATTATGCTGTTTTATCTCTGTTCTTTATGCAACCGTCGATACTGGAGGGAAATAAATACACTCATAAATAAATAAGAAGTGTGTGATTCAGACTCAACTGGCAGCTTTTACACTGCAAGAGACTGAGGAGGACAAAGGACTCAAGCACAGTACTGGAGTTAAAGAGGTGGTGCCATAGTTTTGTTCTTTTTCTGGTTTTCATGTGTCTGGGAGGTTGACAGTACTTCATTAGACCCCCTGGTGTGGTTGTTATGAGCAATTACTGGTATGTATTCCCTTTGTATTTGGGGTTTCTTCCTGGAGGCTGCCACCTTGTGGGTCGAAAGTGCAGAACCAAATTTTAACACTTTCTGTACACTTTTTTTGGGAAAGAAATCTTCCTTCTCGTATAATCATAATACCTGATCATCATGTTTTCTTTTTTTTTTTTTTTTTGGGGGGGGGGGGGGGGGGGGGGATCATGGCACTTCATCTTTAAAGTTATTCTACTGTTGGACTGATGATAACTGCATGGTTCATCTTTAAAGTTATTCTACTGTTGGACTGATGATAACTGCATGGTTCATCTTTAAAGTTATTCTACTGTTGGACTGATGATAACTGCATGGTTCATCTTTAAAGTTATTCTACTGTTGGACTGATGATAACTGCATGGTTCATCTTTAAAGTTATTCTACTGTTGGACTGATGATAACTGCATGTTTTTCTACACTCCTAGATGACTATTTCTATGCATGTGATGACTTGTACTAGGGCATTAACGAAAAAGTCAATTTGGCCAATGTTTAATTTGTCATTTTAGAGGTTATTTTAGAGGCACTTTAGAAATGTGAAGATACCCTCTATACACTTAAAATAGTCGACTTGATAAAGTCGACTTCAACTCAACTTTTTACTGAGTCGAGTCGGCTTGCAAAAATCACAAGTCGTTAATGCACTAATATGTACCCTGTGCTGTCCTTGCTTATTGCAAGTTAAGAGTTAAGAGTTAAGAGTGTCCGCCTAAACAGGGCACGGTAATGCAGTCGGTAGCACTGTTGCCGCACAGCTAGATGGTCCTTGGTTCAATTCCCACCAGGGGACGCTGTGGGCGTGTTCTCACCTCTGCGTCATCGGCGCCCACACCCTAGGTGGTGTTGGTGAAAGTGTGGAGTTTGCACGTTCTCCCCGTGTCTCCCAGGGTAGTTACCCTCACAAAAAAAACATGCAGTAATCCTGGTCTCTATACTGCCTCCCCCTGGCCAGCCGGTGCACCTGATGGAGGGAGAAAGGAACTGGTTGGAATAACGTGTTCCTTCTATGCGTTGCGTCCAACCGGGGAAACTCCCCCCTGTCAGGTGAAAAGAAGCGACCTGGACTCCTCATGCATAGAAGGAAGCATGAGGTCAGTCCGTTGCTCTCTCCAGGTTGGCAGAGGGAGAGCAGAGCCCAGGATTACATAGGCAATTAGCACTGGGTGAAAAATGGGTTACAAAATAGTTGGATAAAGATTATAGAAAAAAAAATAGTGTCTGCCTAAACGCCTAAATCGTAAATTGTACTCCTGGTCAAATGTTACTCAACTACAACTTCTACAAGTGAAAAGTTGCTCTGCCAAATTTTCTCTTGAGTTAAAGCACTGTACTTGTGCATTTAAAATGCTAAAAAAAGAAAGATTAGTAGATCTGCTATTTGTGATGATTGTTGGTCTATCTATACTATAATTTTGCGAATGTCTGAGTGAGTGAGTGAGTGAGTGTCTGTCTGTCACAGCGTTTCTCCTCGGTGGCTGGAGCAATTGATCTGAAATCGCATCACCATCAGCATATGAACATACCTGACATAACTGTGAAGGCCGTTTGTCACTTTCACAAATCGTATGCTGTATATTAGCATTTTTATGCTGTATCTATATCTATTCTGCATCTAGCATGAGGCACATCTATTCTGCATCTAGCATGAGGCAACATGTTTAACCAGTTCTCTCTGTGTGTGTGTGTGTGTGTGTGTGTGTGTGTGTGTGTGTGTGTGTGTGTGTGTGTGTGTGTGTGTGTGTGTGTGTGCAGGCAGGCGGGTGTGTGCGCAGGCGGGTGGGCGGGTGGGCGGGCGGGCTGGGGGCGGGGGGGGGGGGGGGGGGTGGGTCGGTAGCCATTAAACGAAACGGGTATTTCTTACATTGATGCTCCTACATATTATCATGCAAGCACCAGTTAAAGTTACTTTCCATCCCTCATATACTGTATGCACAGTGCACATCCCATAACCCACACACTGCACATCATTTTGGAGCTCATATCTTTGAACGGGTAAGGGCTAGTTATTATAAATAAAGGTAAAGTTCTATACAGTATATTGTGGTGGAAACAGCAAATCTGTTACTTTCTAGAACATGGAAAACAAGAGCCTGCTAATGGATCCAGTGTAGTTATTACAGTATGTAGTTATTACAGTATGTAGTTATTACAGTATGTAGTTATTACAGTATGCAGTCATATGAAACTCACAGACCCAGAGAACAGGCCATAAAGAAGGTTGTGAGCTTTTATCATTAAATCAGTGGTGATGCTGTGTTATGATCATACATACTGTACTGTATGGTACAGTACTGTACTGGCTGTGCAACACATCTGACACATTGATGCTAGCTCACATGTTTGAACCATCAGTGTTCTGCCATGAAGATGACACGCACGCACGCACGCACACACACACACACACACACACACACACACACACACACACACACACACACACACACACACACACACACACACACACACACACACACACACACACACACACACACACACACACACACACACACACACACACACACACACACACACACACACACACACACACACTGCGAGAGAGAGAGAGAGAGAGAGAGGAGACATATGGCTATAACAACATGATGGTTCATCTATTTTGAATTAGTCTTTGGCAGAAGATGTTGGAATGTTTCATATTATTTTGCCACTGTTTATCAAGCTTACCCCTCTGCAATACGGCTGTCTGCGTCCACGGCCGGGCCGGCCGTTTTTTTCGGACGTGGACGCGGCGGCCAGCGGCTGTCTCTCATACATGAGGCCATGCTGGAGGGGTATACAGTAGAGGTCTATACAGTACAGGAAGATGATTTGACTGTAACAAGGTTATATTATGGAGGGGTATACAGTAGAGGTCTATAATACAGTAAGATGATTTGACTGTAACAAGGTTATATTATGGAGGGGTATACAGTAGAGGTCTATAATACAGTAAGATGATTTGACTGTAACAAGGTTATATTATGGAGGGGTATACAGTAGAGGTCTATACAGTACAGGAAGATGATTTGACTGTAACAAGGTTATATTATGGAGGGGTATACAGTAGAGGTCTATAATACAGTAAGATGATTTGACTGTAACAAGGTTATATTATGGAGGGGTATACAGTAGAGGTCTATACAGTACAGGAAGATGATTTGACTGTAACAAGGTTATATTATGGAGGGGTATACAGTAGAGGTCTATACAGTACAGGAAGATGATTTGACTGTAACAAGGTTATATTATGGAGGGGTATACAGTAGAGGTCTATAATACAGTAAGATGATTTGACTGTAACAAGGTTATATTATGGAGGGGTATACAGTAGAGGTCTATACAGTACAGGAAGATGATTTGACTGTAACAAGGTTATATTATGGAGGGGTAAACAGTAGAGGTCTATACAGTACAGGAAGATGATTTGACTGTAACAAGGTTATATTATGGAGGGGTATACAGTAGAGGTCTATACAGTACAGGAAGATGATCTGACTGTAACAAGGTTATATTATGGAGGGGTATACAGTAGAGGTCTATACAGTACAGGAAGATGATTTGACTGTAACAAGTTTATACTTGGAAGGAAGATCACTAGGAGAGCTGGACACAGTGGAGCCACCAGAGTGAAAATGCAGTGTCAGCGATATTGTTTGTTAAAACATGTGTTATCTTATCTAACACCGTATTCTGATAGCAATCATTGATTTTAAAGGATGCTAGGGAACCACACTCTTTTAAGGCCTTCGTTAGGGCGTTCCACAGTGGTGGTTCATTGCTGTGGTGTTTGTTCAGTAACAGGCTGGGTCTCCATGTCGCTCCAGTAAACAAAAAATACCTTTTCAGTTTGGGATACCAATGTCAACTAATGTAGGAATGCAACAGGTCCATTCGGTTCCATGTGTACACTCTCAGAGTTAAAGACACACAGAGAACACTTTACTGTAGTATTGTAGAACAGTGGTTCTCAACCTGTGGGTCGGGACCCCCAGAGGGGTCCCCAAATTATTTTGGGGGGTCCCCAGATGATTAACTTAATGTGCAACATTGTTTTCTCAATCAACAGTAAACAAACCGACATAAAGTTTAAGTGTATAGAGGATTTATGCACATTTTGTGAATATATTTGTGAATAATATGACAAATGAAACATTGGCCAAATCGTCAATTATTAGAGGCAGAAATTGTGAAAATAGCAGATCTACATGCTCACAACGCCTCGCAACGCTCACATGCTCGCAACGCGAGGCGTTGTGAGCATGTAGATCTGCTATTATCACAATGGAACCATGTTATACAAAATGTAATGCCTCAACTCTTGGGTGGGGGGTCCCCAGTTAAAATATGATTATTTTGGGGGTCGTGGCATGAAAAGGTTTCGAAACACTGTTGTAGAAGAATCAGCTTCTATCACTGTAACAGACACTGCAGTTTGCTTGAGGGTTTGCAGGGTGAAGTCATCCGTATAATTTAACTAGAGATAGAAGATGCCATCCAAAGATTCCTGAATCAATGACATGGAAAACACACAGAATGACATGTTGTTCATAACGTGAGATATTCTGCTCTGTGCGGCGTACAGCAGGGACGTGCTGGGTCCCTGATTCAGCCCGGGAAAAAGAGTTGTAGAGGCCCTCATTGCACGCTATAGAGAGATCTCTCTCTATAGCGCTGCCGCTACTCAAAGATTTGCCATTTCAGATCATGACAAGTGACAAGCCAGTGGGCCAATTGAGTTATATTTCGTCGTTGTCGGGTGGAAACCTTGTATGTCCAAAACCGTTTGTTTTGTATTTATCATTTTAAAAATGATTTAAACTAGTGAAAACAGCCGATCTACAAGCACACAACGCCTCGCACCGCGAGGCGTTGTGTGCTTGTAGATCTGCTGTTTTCACTACTTTTGTGCGACGGCCTTGTATGATGAAGCAGCGCTTTGCTTTGCGAAAAAATTTACAAATTTGAAACTTGGAGATACAAGGTTTCTGCACGACAGTGATGATTTACTTTGTTGGCCGCCCAGCCCCCAAAATGGAACAAAGGACGACATTTTATTTGATTTTTCTTCCTAATGGCCGGCCTGGACCGGCCGGGAATGAACCGGCCTTTCGGGAGTTGTCCCGCTTTTCCCAATGGCCAGCACGTCCCTGGCGTACAGTCATAAACACAGTGGTTCCACCTCTCTGATCACATGAGAGCGCTGGGCTGGTGTTTGGTTTACTGCTGCGCTATTAAGGATGTCGTCAGGGAGAAATAAGAAATAACAACTGGTGAGTGAGTTTGTGTGAAATTGCGAACACAGATATCATTGTGCTACAAGAGACATGGCACAGAGGAGATGGCCCTACCGGCTGTCCAGCGAACTACAGAGAGCTGGTGGTACCTTCCACAAAGCTGACAGGGGTCAAGCAAGGAAGAGACTCAGGAGGCATGTGTGGCGGAGAGAGTCGCAGCCCCAGCCTGAAGCCTCAAAAGTCTAGTATCTGCTCTCGTTCCATAGGGATATCCCTTTGGAGTGATGGTTAAGATATTGGACTTTCACACGGGAGACCCGGGTTCGAAGCCGGGTGGGGAGGTTCGGATCACCTCCGTTACATTGGTGCCGTGACCCGGATCCGGCCTTCCCAGTAGGAGGAGGTCAAAGGGGGGTGAGTGTGGCGGAGAGAGTCGCAGCCCCAGCCTGAAGCCTCAAAAGTCTAGTATCTGCTCTCGTTCCATAGGGATATCCCTTTGGAGTAATGGTTAAGATATTGGACTTTCACACGGGAGACCCGGGTTCGAAGCCGGGTGGGGAGGTTCGGATCACCTCCGTTACACATGCTTATATGGTTCAAAACAGAACTAACACACGCCATTAAGCAAATCAAAACTGGACCCTTTTTCATCTGGTTAGAAATCAACAAAAGCCTCACCTCAACTGAGAAAAATGTCTTCCTATGCGCTACCTACATACCCCCAATAGAATCCCCCTATTTTAAGGAGGATATGTTCTCCACATTAGAGGAGGACATCAGCCATTTCCAGGCCAGCGGTCAAATTATACTTTGCGGTGACCTCAATGCAAGAACAGGACAAGCACCTGACATCCTCAACCCACAGGGAGATAAAAACCTACCAGGAAGCATAAACATTCCACCCCCACTATGCCCCCCCAGACATAACTATGACAAAGCAACAAACAAACATGGAACTGCACAAAAAATGTGGTAGAAACAGAGCTACACTTTCTAACCACCTCAGACTATACCAAGACATCAGAGACACATACTTCCAGTGAGTTTCAAAACATGCCCAATGATATAAAACTCCCATACCTACTGGGAGAAATACAACAATGTGCAATTACAGCAGCACGATGTGTGAACTGTTGCGACAAAAGAAGGCTAGAAACACAACCACCCTAAGGACTACAAACCATGGATTGACATCTAGACCTACTGCACATACAGTATGAAACATCTAGACCTACTGCACATACAGTATGAAACATCTAGACCTACTGCACATACAGTATGAAACATCTAGACCTACTGCACATACAGTATGAAACATCTAGACCTACTGTACATACAGTATGAAACATCTAGACCTACTGCACATACAGTATGAAACATCTAGACCTACTGCACATACAGTATGAAACATCTAGACCTACTGCACATACAGTATGAAACATCTAGACCTACTGCACATACAGTATGAAACATCTAGACCTACTGCACATACAGTATGAAACATCTAGACCTACTGCACATACAGTATGAAACATCTAGACCTACTGCACATACAGTATGAAACATCTAGACCTACTGCACATACAGTATGAAACATCTAGACCTACTGTACATACAGTATGAAACATCTAGACCTACTGCACATACAGTATGAAACATCTAGACCTACTGTACATACAGTATGAAACATCTAGACCTACTGCACATACAGTATGAAACATCTAGACCTACTGTACATACAGTATGAAACATCTAGACCTACTGCACATACAGTATGAAACATCTAGACCTACTGCACATACAGTATGAAACATCTAGACCTACTGCACATACAGTATGAAACATCTAGACCTACTGCACATACAGTATGAAACATCTAGACCTACTGTACATACAGTATGAAACATCTAGACCTACTGCACATACAGTATGAAACATCTAGACCTACTGCACATACAGTATGAAACATCTAGACCTACTGCACATACAGTATGAAACATCTAGACCTACTGCACATACAGTATACATCTAGACCTACTGCACATACAGTATGAAACATCTAGACCTACTGCACATACAGTATGAAACATCTAGACCTACTGCACATACAGTATGAAACATCTAGACCTACTGCACATACAGTATGAAACATCTAGACCTACTGTACATACAGTATGAAACATCTAGACCTACTGCACATACAGTATGAAACATCTAGACCTACTGTACATACAGTATGAAACATCTAGACCTACTGCACATACAGTATGAAACATCTAGACCTACTGTACATACAGTATGAAACATCTAGACCTACTGCACATACAGTATGAAACATCTAGACCTACTGCACATACAGTATGAAACATCTAGACCTACTGCACATACAGTATGAAACATCTAGACCTACTGCACATACAGTATGAAACATCTAGACCTACTGCACATACAGTATGAAACATCTAGACCTACTGCACATACAGTATGAAACATCTAGACCTACTGCACATACAGTATGAAACATCTAGACCTACTGTACATACAGTATGAAACATCTAGACCTACTGCACATACAGTATGAAACATCTAGACCTACTGTACATACAGTATGAAACATCTAGACCTACTGCACATACAGTATGAAACATCTAGACCTACTGCACATACAGTATGAAACATCTAGACCTACTGCACATACAGTATGAAACATCTAGACCTACTGCACATACAGTATGAAACATCTAGACCTACTGCACATACAGTATGAAACATCTAGACCTACTGTACATACAGTATGAAACATCTAGACCTACTGCACATACAGTATGAAACATCTAGACCTACTGCACATACAGTATGAAACATCTAGACCTACTGCACATACAGTATGAAACATCTAGACCTACTGCACATACAGTATGAAACATCTAGACCTACTGTACATACAGTATGAAACATCTAGACCTACTGCACATACAGTATGAAACATCTAGACCTACTGCACATACAGTATGAAACATCTAGACCTACTGTACATACAGTATGAAACATCTAGACCTACTGCACATACAGTATGAAACATCTAGACCTACTGCACATACAGTATGAAACATCTAGACCTACTGCACATACAGTATGAAACATCTAGACCTACTGTACATACAGTATGAAACATCTAGACCTACTGTACATACAGTATGAAACATCTAGACCTACTGCACATACAGTATGAAACATCTAGACCTACTGTACATACAGTATGAAACATCTAGACCTACTGTACATACAGTATGAAACATCTAGACCTACTGCACATACAGTATGAAACATCTAGACCTACTGTACATACAGTATGAAACATCTAGACCTACTGTACATACAGTATGAAACATCTAGACCTACTGTACATACAGTATGAAACATCTAGACCTACTGTACATACAGTATGAAACATCTAGACCTACTGTACATACAGTATGAAACATCTAGACCTACTGCACATACAGTATGAAACATCTAGACCTACTGCACATACAGTATGAAACATCTAGACCTACTGTACATACAGTATGAAACATCTAGACCTACTGCACATACAGTATGAAACATCTAGACCTACTGCACATACAGTATGAAACATCTAGACCTACTGCACATACAGTATGAAACATCTAGACCTACTGTACATACAGTATGAAACATCTAGACCTACTGTACATACAGTATGAAACATCTAGACCTACTGCACATACAGTATGAAACATCTAGACCTACTGCACATACAGTATGAAACATCTAGACCTACTGCACATACAGTATGAAACATCTAGACCTACTGCACATACAGTATGAAACATCTAGACCTACTGCACATACAGTATGAAACATCTAGACCTACTGCACATACAGTATGAAACATCTAGACCTACTGCACATACAGTATGAAACATCTAGACCTACTGCACATACAGTATGAAACATCTAGACCTACTGCACATACAGTATGAAACATCTAGACCTACTGCACATACAGTATGAAACATCTAGACCTACTGCACATACAGTATGAAACATCTAGACCTACTGCACATACAGTATGAAACATCTAGACCTACTGCACATACAGTATGAAACATCTAGACCTACTGTACATACAGTATGAAACATCTAGACCTACTGCACATACAGTATGAAACATCTAGACCTACTGTACATACAGTATGAAACATCTAGACCTACTGTACATACAGTATGAAACATCTAGACCTACTGCACATACAGTATGAAACATCTAGACCTACTGCACATACAGTATGAAACATCTAGACCTACTGTACATACAGTATGAAACATCTAGACCTACTGCACATACAGTATGAAACATCTAGACCTACTGCACATACAGTATGAAACATCTAGACCTACTGTACATACAGTATGAAACATCTAGACCTACTGTACATACAGTATGAAACATCTAGACCTACTGCACATACAGTATGAAACATCTAGACCTACTGCACATACAGTATGAAACATCTAGACCTACTGCACATACAGTATGAAACATCTAGACCTACTGTACATACAGTATGAAACATCTAGACCTACTGCACATACAGTATGAAACATCTAGACCTACTGCACATACAGTATGAAACATCTAGACCTACTGCACATACAGTATGAAACATCTAGACCTACTGCACATACAGTATGAAACATCTAGACCTACTGCATACAGTATGAAACATCTAGACCTACTGCACATACAGTATGAAACATCTAGACCTACTGCACATACAGTATGAAACATCTAGACCTACTGCACATACAGTATGAAACATCTAGACCTACTGTACATACAGTATGAAACATCTAGACCTACTGCACATACAGTATGAAACATCTAGACCTACTGCACATACAGTATGAAACATCTAGACCTACTGTACATACAGTATGAAACATCTAGACCTACTGTACATACAGTATGAAACATCTAGACCTACTGCACATACAGTATGAAACATCTAGACCTACTGCACATACAGTATGAAACATCTAGACCTACTGTACATACAGTATGAAACATCTAGACCTACTGCACATACAGTATGAAACATCTAGACCTACTGCACATACAGTATGAAACATCTAGACCTACTGCACATACAGTATGAAACATCTAGACCTACTGCACATACAGTATGAAACAGAGCTGCTACCTTTAAATGCATTTTGATGCTATTTGTTCCATAAGCTTTATACCCTGTACATATATAAATGTGGCTTCTAGTATATAAAATGTACAGTATATAGTATATATATGAAATTGTGTGACTAAATACGGGGGTAGGATATGCACATCCTCACACTTTCTTGAGTTTCTCATCAATTGACCCAAGGCTCACAGGGTCCGCATCAGAGTTCCGACGGTCCGGTATTCCGACACTAAAACTATAACCCTAACTCTACCCCCAACCCTAAACCTAACCTCAGTAAACCTTACCTCAGTAACTAACCTGCCGACGCTAAGTAACTAACCTGCCTTACGCTAAGTAACTAACCTGCCTTACGCTAAGTAACTAACCTGCCGACGCTAAGTAACTATAACCTGCCGACCATGTCGGAACAGCGGATAGTCGGGATAGTGAGCGCTTCCCAGGCTCACACCGCCATTGACGAGTCACTGGTCAATCTGTCATTTCAGTGGTTTTCGGGGGCGCTTGTCCGCAGTCTGTGAATGATCCCAGCATCACTGAAGAAGAGTACGGCCAAAAACCACGGGATCCCAAACAACAATAAAATAAGATCTGGTTGTCCCAGAGGTGAAGTGGGCCTTTAAGTATACTTATTTACTGTACAGCGCTGAGTGTCTGTGGTGGAAAGTTTCAGCTTCTCAATCAGGTCAGAATCATTTGTTCCCATCCACCATGCAGCCACAATGGAGACCAGAACACTGTTGATTGCACTGCCATCTGCTTTGCATTACAGCACATCCATCCTCCCTTCCACACACACACAGTCATTCACACACACACACACACACACACACACACACACACACACACACAGTCGCTACAACACCAATCACGCACGCACGCACGCACGCACGCACGCACGCACGCACGCACGCACGCACGCACACACACACACACACACACACACACACACACACACACACACACACACACACACACACACACACACACACACACACACACACACACACACACACACACACACACACACACACACACACACACACACACACACACACACACACACACACACACACACACAATAACAACACACACACACACACACACACACACACACACACACACACACACACACACACACACACACACACACACACACACACACAATAACAACACACACACACACACACACAATAACAACAATCGCCAGCGACTGATTGAGCAGTGGCGTCCGTTCAGAAAAGGCTAAGGTATGGCAACATGACTGGTGTCTTGCACGCGCGATGGCGCATTTGGCATGGATCGGGGCAACGGTTGCAGAGATATGAGCAGGGCAAAAGTGTGACGTGTGACAGACAGACTGACGGACGGACGGACGGACGGACAGACTGACGGACGGACTGACTGACGGACTGACTGACGGACTGACTGACTGACGGACAGCTGGTCGAGGTTTTGATAGTAACTGTGACCTGACAGTCGCAATTATTGGCAATCTGTAGTTCTTCATGTCCCTCCAGATCTCTGGTAACTCATTCAATAAATAGATCTGCTATTTCTGGTACTGTAGTGCGATGCTCTATTATAATCATCTCTAGGACATAAAGTAGAGGGGATGAGAGCTATGACCCCTGCTATGGCAGCCTGTCAGCTGGCAGGGCTCTGCCTCCTGTTCTTCCTCAGTGGGTTGAGTCAGATGGATGCCAGCCAGCCATCCATCTGACATAGAAACCCTATGTTTCTATGTCAGCAATCTGCCTTAGCCATCGTCAAAGAAAAGGTCCTTTTCACTTAACTGGAGCTGCAGTTAGTCTGTTCTTGAGAGACTACTATGTCAGTGGTGCTCAAACCTTTTCATGTCAAGGACCCCCAAAATGATATGTATTTGGCCACGGACCCCCATCTCAAAATATTTACTTCCAGGGACCCCCCCCCCCCCATGAAGCAAAATTTGAGTTACCAAACGTTCGCTTTAAAAATACATATATATAAAAATTTGCACACATTTTCACGACTTTTTCAAAAAATGGCAGATCTTAAGCTCACAGCACTGCAGTCAGTGCCGCGCTGTGAGCTTGTATATCTGCTATTTTTCAATAGCTAAAGCGTTAAATAATGTGAGGCCTAAACGGGTTAAACAAGCGGCAGCTCATTTCTAACGTCTCCTACTGTACCTACTGTACTGTACTGTATTGTAATAAGGTCTCCTACTGTACCTACTGTACTGTATTGTAATAAGGTCTCCTACTGTACCTACTGTACTGTATTGTAATAAGGTCTCCTACTGTACCTACTGTACTGTATTGTAATAAGGTCTCCTACTGTACCTACTGTACTGTATTGTAATAAGGTCTCCTACTGTACCTACTGTACTGTATTGTAATAAGGTCTCCTACTGTACCTACTGTACTGTATTGTAATCAGGCACAGATTGTGCTGGCGTCGGCTCTTTGTATC
>NC_137811.1:76309779-76450642 GCF_963921795.1 Nannobrachium achirus | reverse complement strand
TTATTCTTCGGCCTCTAAATCATACATGCAAAGTTACACATTCATGGCATTTGGCAAAGATGTGGAGGGTTAGTCAAAGTATCACTGAAACCAATTTTATTCCAATCGGCCAAAGGGGGGCGCTATACAAAGCGTTTGAAAATTCAAACTTCAAACGGGCATAAGTCATGACTCGTTTCGTTTGAAGACATGCAACTTGTTACTTGTGACTCAAGCGGAAGACATCTGTGTCGTTGTTAAGTAAGCTCCGCCCATCGATTTTCCACCATTTTGAGCAGTTTGTAAAACGCGTAAACCCGCTTTTATTCTGGAATTTTCGCTCCACGTGCACAAAACTTTTTTTACGTGAACTTTGGACCGATATCTAAAGATCTGTCAGATCGGATTTCTTTAAAATTGAAACATGCTTTTTTAAATAAATTCAATGAATATTGCAGTTTTATGCAAATTATTCTTCTGCCTCTAAATCATACATGCAAAGTAACATGTTCATGGCATTTGGCAAAGATGTAGAGTGTTATTCCAAATATCACTAAAACCAATCTTACCCCAATTGGTCAAAGGGGGGCGCTATATCATTTTGAGCAGTTTGTGAAACGCTTAAACCCGTTAGGATTTTTTTTTTTTGCAATTTGCATGAAACATTCTACACACAATCTAAGGAGCTTTATCTAATATGCCTATGAAGTGCACACACACAAAAAAAAAATAATAATGAATATAGCTGCAAGCAGCGATAAAGTGGCCAAAGCCAAAAACACCTCAAATCATGAACACAGCCTGCAATGTGCGTGAAATCTTGCAAGCACATTCCCAATAGGTCAAGGAACAGATACCACCCTTCTCACATTGGCCTGTTATAGCGCCACCAGCGGGTCAACTTTTGCACAACACATTTTTGGAACAAAATGGACCAATCTTTGACGTCAGTAACGTCAAAGAGAGCACTGCCTGCGATCTTGACATTTTGTACTTTTATAGCCATTGTTTTCTGGCTTGAAGCGAGCCCACAATTGTTTCGAAGGAACAATATTTTTCTAGTTTCTAAAAATACTGTTCGGTATATTTTGTATGGTAACAGTATGTTCATGTTTTATTCTAACTCGTAGAGACTGGCAACACTAGGCTTCTTGATTTAATTCAGCATTCATTTGGGATAACAATAACACTGTGGTGCCCAAACAGAAACATATAATTAGTATGGAAATGTGTGGCTTAGACTGGATCCCACAATTCAGAACAAAGAACTGTCTTTCCGCCATGTGGAAAGCCTGGTGAGGCAAGGTTAGGGTGGTGAGGAAATTCATACAATATGTGTTGTTCCCTCTGTGTCCCTGTGGCGTAGCGGCTCGCACACTAAATCCCTGTTTCAATCTCCACGGCTTCTGTCAAGGTGTCCCGCTCACTTATTTTAAGTCACTCTGGGTACAGAGTGACAGCTAATAAATACGAGGCGGACTTAACAAGAGATTTTCTGTTGGACAAGTACTGCTATAGGGGGCCTATGTCTGGACGGTACAATATCCTTTGCTTTGCCTGTAATAGCAGGCGTATGTGTGCTGCCTTATCAATTTAACAATGACAGCCAAGACACTTATGAAAAACTGTCCATCAACACATATTCTTCCTGTGACTTGCTTGTTTCTTCTGTAGCACACCTGAACTAAATCAGTGTGTGCAAGCACTGCAGAAAAAAGATACCGTGCCAAGCCAGTTCAATTGAGCACTGGAAAACTCATTTAACTGATTCCAGCTAACATGTACAGAACATCAAACTATTGTAAAAACATGAACACAAAGATCATTTAATTTACATTATGTTGATTATACACTATAATTGGTGTGCCGTATTGGACTGAAGAGAAGTAAAGATCCACACACCGTCTTTGATGCTCCCAAACAACTTCATGACAGAGTAAAATATGTTTCGACCACTGCAGTATTGGTCAGATCGTATTGGACTGAAGACATGCATTTAAAAAACCCTTCTCCATTCAAATGCTTGATGGGTTTTAAGAAAGCATGTCTTAAAAATAGATATTATTGGAAAGTGTCTTGAAAATACACATCTCTTTCAAACTGCAGGAGAGCGAGAGTATTTGAGTAAATCCCAATGAGTGGAGCCTGACTAGAATCTCTAATCATTCCTCATGTTTCATTCTTTTCCCTCCTCCTCCTTCTTGTTGTCCTTCTTGAGATTCATTGTTTGTTCTGCTCTCCTGCAGTCCTCTGCTTCACCAGGCTTCTTCAACAACCACACACAGAGCTTGAGTACCGTAAATACCTGAATATAGGAACCGTTTACTTCTCTGAGTACCGTAAATACCTGAATATAGGAACTGTTTACTTCTCTGAGTACCGTAAATACCTGCCTATTGGAACTGTTTACTTCTCTGAGTACCGTAAATACCTGAATATTGGAACCTTTTACTTCTCTGAGTACCGTAAATACCTGAATATTGGAACTGTTTACTTCTCTGAGTACCGTAAATACCTGCCTATTGGAACTGTTTACTTCTCTGAGTACCGTAAATACCTGCATATTGGAACCTTTTACTTCTCTGAGTACCGTAAATACCTGCATATTGGAACTATTTACTTTTCTTTGTTTCCTTTCCTATTTTCATAAATGAATGGCATACTGTACTTCATTGTACCAGATTGTTGCTAAAAATAGCAAATCTAGCAACCGAATTGTAGCGTGTTGGAGATTGAAGATCAGGAATTTTCACTTTTATTTCACTTTTTTAGTCATGAAGGTAAAGTGTGGCTGAAGGTACTTTGTCATAGGGTTGTTTCCTATCAGAATGGTTCAGGTGTGAATGGTTCTCTGATGACACCTCGCTATCAACACCATAACAAACTGATGGATGATCCATGACAGCATCTGACACTGTATGAAGGAGCCTTATGAATGGATGTGTCTGTGTCTGTGTGTGTGTGTGTGTGTGTGTGTGTGTGTGTGTGTGTGTGTGTGTGTGCGTGTGCGTGTGTGTGTGTGTGTGTGTGTGTGTGTGTGTGCGTGTCTACTTACTCCGTGCGGAGCAGGTGTATGTGTGTGTGTGTGTGTGTGTGTGTGTGTGTGTGTGTGTGTGTGTGTGTGTGTGTGTGTGTGTGTGTGTGTGTGTGTGCGTGCGTGTCTACTTACTCCGTGCGGAGCAGGTGTATGTGTGTGTGTGTGTGTGTGTGTGTGTGTGTGTGTGTGTGTGTGTGTGTGTGTGTGTGTGTGTGTGTGTGTGTGTGTGTGTGTGTGTGTGTGTCTACTCACTCCGTGCGGAGCAGGTGTGTGCGTCCATGAAAGACAGTGCCATCCTCTCATCCTCCTGCAAGGTGCTCTGGTCTGTGAAACTGCGCTCCATAGAGCCCATATGGCTCTTCTCCTGGCGGTAGCTAATAGGTGTTTTATTCATGTTCACTGCTTTCCTATTAAAGAAACACGGACAGAGAAGGAGGAGGGATGGAGGGATCAGAAGGACAAAGAGAAGGAGAGAGTGTTTCACACAGAGTAGGAAAGGAGACAAGGAGAGAAGGAGATGAGAATGGATGTCAGGGAGGGAGAGAGGAGGAAAGGAGACGATGAAGGATGCATCTCATAACATCTCTCAGCCACCCACCCTGGCTGCAACGTTAGCGGATGACAGCCATGTGCACAAGCATGAATATGATAAAACACTAAATAAACTATAAAATAAAGGCTGGAGTCACTTACGGATAGTAAGAGTAAGAGTAGATGTCCCTTCTGGAGGAGTGTGAGGTGGAGGAGGAGGAGAAAAAGAGAGAGAAAATAAAATCAAAGAGAAAGAGAATGTAAGCAGCAAGCAATGCCAGCTGTGGGCTGAGGGATGCATTTTCAGTGGAGATGGAACCGTTTGGATGCATGTGACACATGCATGTCTACAGCATTATAGCAAGCAAGGTGCTGACAGTCCCAATCACAGCCAAAGCAGAGAAACACGTCTCTCCTTTAACTTTCAGCTTTAATGAACATATGTGGCTTGGTGCCAGAAGCACATTTGGCGATCAGTTGTGTGAGAACTAACAGGCAGCTTATAGGACAGCGGTCTGGACTAATGTGGGGACTATAGTGTCAACGCTAACATCAACAGCTTATAGGACAGTGGTCTGGACTAATGTGGGGACTATAGTGTCAACGCTAACATCAACAGCTTATAGGACAGCGGTCTGGACTAATGTGGGGACTATAGTGTCAACGCTAACATCAACAGCTTATAGGACAGCGGTCTGGACTAATGTGGGGACTATAGTGTCAACGCTAACATCAACAGCGTGCCGTGTGGCGTTGGCAGCATGTTTGATAATGATTACCAGAGCCCTCAGCCACCTCTCACTTGGCATGGATGTCAGTGTCAGTTGGAATTCCACATCCAGTATTTCACTTGTGGAAGAACATCTAATTCTAGACTTTCCCCCTCAGGCTGGCACACTGTTACAGCTGACTAAGATACAGAGCAAAGTGAGTCTCTGTAGAGGATGATGTAGTTTAACATGTTCCTAAAATGGCCAAACATACAGTATTTTCTGTGATGTTTTTTAGGATAGACGTTATGTTGTAATGCACCATCAGATGGTAAGCCTCTGTCTGATGCAAAACAAGGATTTCACATTAAAAGCCTCCTCTTACCCCTAACTCTGTTTAACTAATAGTTAGATAGCTAGAGCTTTGGGATCACTGGCTAATAATCTATAAAAACACACCTTTTCCTGCCAATTAGCGTCTCATTTAAGGGTCAGGCCGCTGCTTGGTGGGAGTAATTAAGTGGCTAATTGAATTGAATCAGCCTTTAATTAAATACTTCACACTCAGATAAGCTGTGCAGAGTTGCTTGGTCTCTGTGGTGCAGCAGAAGGGATTGGAAACAATACAGGCTGGCTGTGGTTCCAGTATCCCTCCTAAACAATGCTGTCCTTTCACACAGTTCAGCTAATACAACACAATGATTAGGGCACTGTTCACAGAGAGAGCATTTCACAATAATACAAATAAAAGACAGCAAGAAGAGATGCTGCACTGTGCAAACATACTGCATGTGGACGCCATTCAGGTGACTTGCAAAGGAGGTCAAATGTACTTTGTAGTCCCTGGAAGTGTCTATTCCAACACACTGCAACAATATAGCAAACAGTTAGCATACGGGCTAACTGAGCGCCACTCACCCTTTCTTGATGACGATGATGACGGCTCCCAGCAGAAGAATGAGGACCACCAGCCCCCCGGCACACACCCCAAGGATCAGCCCCATCTCCTCAGAGTGCTGGGAGACCTCCAGAGCCCTGCGGTGGTCCTTACAGGCCGCTAGCAGAGAGAGAGAGACATGAATGAGACCTCCAGAGCCATAAGGTGGTCCTTACAGGCTGCTAGTAGAGAGAGAGAGACATGAATGAGACCTCCAGAGCCATAAGGTGGTCCTTACAGGCTGCTACCAGAGAGAGAGAGAGACATGAATGAGACCTCCAGAGCCATAAGGTGGTCCTTACAGGCTGCTAGTAGAGAGAGAGAGACATGAATGAGACCTCCAGAGCCCTGTGGTGGTCCTTACAGGCCGCTAGCAGAGAGAGAGACATGAATGAGACCTCCAGAGCCCTGTGGTGGTCCTTACAGGCTGCTAGTAGAGAGAGAGAGACATGAATGAGACCTCCAGAGCCATAAGGTGGTCCTTACAGGCCGCTACCAGAGAGAGAGACATGAATGAGACCTCCAGAGCCATAAGGTGGTCCTTACAGGCTGCTAGCAAAGAGAGAGACATGAATGAGACCTCCAGAGCCATAAGGTGGTCCTTACAGGCTGCTAGTAGAGAGAGAGAGACATGAATGAGACCTCCAGAGCCCTGTGGTGGTCCTTACAGGCTGCTAGCAGATAGAGAGACATGAATGAGACCTCCAGAGCCCTGTGGTGGTCCTTACAGGCTGCTAGCAGATAGAGAGACATGAATGAGACCTCCAGAGCCCTGTGGTGGTCCTTACAGGCCACTAGCAGAGAGAGAGACATGAATGAGACCTACAGAGCCCTGCGGTGGTCCTTACAGGCTGCTAGTAGAGAGAGAGAGACATGAATGAGACCTCCAGAGCCATAAGGTGGTCCTTACAGGCAGCTAGCAAAGAGAGAGACATGAATGAGACCTCCAGAGCCCTGTGGTGGTCCTTACAGGCTGCTAGTAGAGAGAGAGACATGAATGAGACCTCCAGAGCCCTGCGGTGGTCCTTACAGGCCGCTAGCAGAGAGAGAGACATGAGTACACACTATGTCTGTGAAAAAGAAGAAAATATAATTCACTGTGCAATTTATTTGACTGAGAAAGCACACACACACATCTTCCTTTCTCGCGGGTGTGTGTTCTCGTGAGGCAGAATGCAATTACTACTATCCAAAACTATGACAATAATTGTTTTGGGATTATTTGTGATGTAGGTTATAATAGTGGTCTCTGATTTAAAATGAGGTTTGAAATCACTTCAAACAAATGATCTTTGACTTTGGATTTAAACGATGACAGCAGGTTGTAATCTTTCCTCCCACTCCCACACAGCGCTACAGTCATCATGTCAAGGTGCCCTGCTGTCACAGCGCTACAGTCATCATGTCAAGGTGCCCTGCTGTCTGTGCGATACTGCAAAAGGTCATTATAGTAATGGTGGGTTATTCATTCCACTGGCATAAAGCTCCATGCTTATGTAAAGACACAAAAAGCTCTTTTCTGTGTGTGGCTACAGTAAGCCAGTCTAGCTTGTCCCGAGTGGTGTCAGTGTGTCCTTTAGTCCCTGACAGGCTCAGGAGCCCCTCCTGAGCCTGTTGGAACGGCCCAAACAATCTCCAGAGCAGCACAAAGTCACAGCAGGCCTGGGGGCAGTGATGGAGAGTGCTAGCTAGCTAGCAGCCTGTTGGGGCTGAAGCAGATCTGGGGCAGAAGAAGGGGGAAACAGAGCCATGTTTTAGCCTTCTCTATGGGCAGCCTGGGGCATTAGATCGGCCTCAGCCCAAATAACACTGAAAGTGGGACGATATGAAACTCTTACATGTCAGGACCATTAGAGAGATGTTTTAAGATGTTGTTCTCAGTGGGAACCTCTCTAATACTTTAGTTTGAGAGTGCTGGCTGTTGTAAGACAATGCTCTGTGATAGGATGTGATGTGATGTGTGGTACACTTCATGGACCATGTCACCTCTTCAGACTCCACCTAAACCCCTCGCACCTCACTCTCCTCATCTCCCTTCTTGATGCTAGTTTACTGTGCAAGATGTACATTGATTAATTGTTCTCGTGTTTTATTTCTTAGATTTGTTTTTTCTCAACCACAATGTTAAGAATGTGATGTAGATACAGTAGCATGTGGTTTAGATAAATGCTAGGTTCATTGTTTACCTGGTATTCTAGTTATAACACTACATTGTAGGCCTACTTATGTGTCTATTTACCTTGTTGTTTATTGACCAGAGTTCATATGTATTTTACACGTTTAAGTCACTCGGGATAGGAGTGTTTACTAAATGGTAAATCTTTCAGGATTTCTTTCCACAGTGGCTCTACTGGTGTAGATCTACTGGTAGCTCTACTGGTGTAGATCTACTGGTAGCTCTACTGGTGTAGATCTACTGGTAGCTCTACTGGTGTAGATGTTGCCAGTCCCACTGTAGATCAAAGATGAAGGTTGTTCTGTTGTTTCCCCTGATGGTTTCTCTTTGCTCAGAGTTCCAGTGAGCATCTCAAGGTGTCCTGGTGTCTGTGACAAACTGCTGGCTGACTGAGAACAACAAAAGGCTTCGGTGCGACCGTGAGCTTCTTCATCCAGACAGAGGTAGAGGAGCGAGCTCACAGCCTGCTGTGCAACTGATTACTGTAACTTCATTTCAAATTAAACCTCTTGAGTGATACAGGAGTACATTGCAGATGCTACAAACCTTGAAATCAATTTAACTTCTCTGACATTTTAGACAGATAAGACGGGCTGCGCTGCATTTAGCCCCAGAATTTCTATTAAACCAAACACATGAATCCATGCACCTGCCGGCTGCCCGCCGGTGGAAATTGTCACTTAGAGTAGAAATGGAAGGACTATTGTTGTGTTGGGCCTGCCAGAGGACCCTTAATTAAACTGTCACCTGGAAGTTGAAATGGAATCTTCAGCTTTGTTATCCAAGCCAAAATCATTTGCCTCCACTTTGGCTGTGATGAGCTGCCCTGATAGTAACGTTTGGGGACCCCCGTCATGCAGGGGGCTTGTTAATGCTAGCGAGACCCCCAGATCTAAAGAAACTAAATACACTCTGACCTGTCATAGCTTCTAATTGAACATCACTCTGAGCAGCTCTTTATTCATTCACTGACTGTGTGTGTGTGTGTGTGTGTGTGTGTGTGTGTGTGTGTGTGTGTGTGTGTGTGTGTGTGTGTGTGTGCGCGCGCGCGCGCGCATGCCTGCATGCGTGCCTGCGTGCGTGCGTGCGTGCGTGCGTGCGTGCGTGCGTGCGTGCGTGTGTGTGTCAGATGGAGTGAAGCATGGGTTGAAGAGGTTAGTCTTGTCTCTCAGCTTCATGCTCGAGTGGAGCTTTGTCTCTTCAGTTTTTCAGACACAAAAGGTTCTCAGACGTAGCAGTCTAACGTGCTGCCGGCAGGAACAGGAACTGTCTTTGATTGTGTCTCCCTGAATCTGACCTTAAACCAGAGGGATGAAAGACTGACCTCTGACCCTTCCCTGCTTCATGCCCTTTTCCTCATTGTTAGAAGAAAACAAACGTTCAGATGAAAAAACTAATAAATAAATAACAACAAAAACATTCCCCCTCTTTGTTTAGTTGGAACAAAGAGCCAATAAATAATTATTTCTACTTGTATAAGAACTGATTTCCCAACTTAAAACACATCGTCATGGCATGTGTTGTTAACTTGAAGATCAGTTCATGCCAGCAAGTGACACTGTGTCACTACAGAGTATGAATTAAGCTTCAAGCTCTCTGAAACTTTATTCTACAAAGACTTTCGATTCAAGGACACATTGTAGATGGAAAACCAAAACAATAAAGGAGTTGAATTACCTTTGCGAGCGATGCGGATGCAGTTTATTCTGGTTTCCTGAAAGAGAAGGAGAGCATGGTGATCAGAGGGCTTGGTGACACTTTGAATTCTGCATAGGAGATAAAATAGTCTTTATTTAGGAGGATTCAGACTCAGGACCAAAACGTTGTTATGAAATAAAGATTATTTTTACCGGTTCAGACAGTGTGCAACAGTGCAAGATATTTTCCATTTTTCCACACTCCTTACTGTCACAAAAGAGAAGACTGCTGGGTAATATCTGTAAGGATTCCTTCATTACACTGTAGCGTCTTTCTCACACAGAGGAATCAGGTGGGATCATCAGTTCGAGGACAGAAACCAATAAATCTACTTTAAATGAGTGAAAATACAAACCACAGAAGCTGCAGTGAAGTATTTGACAGAGAGAAAAGAGAGAGACTCATATAAATGATGAGAGCTGAAAGAGAGAGTAGAATTAAGAGGAGGCTTCAGACCAATGAAATGCCACTCCAAAAGGGAATTCATTTGCTCTGCTGTACTTGGACTGATGACATCTCACTGTTATCAAAAGGACCGTAGTGTCAAACAACACTAATGGGATACCAGACCATAATCCAATTCCATCACTGCCACCTCTAGGAGGAGATGCATTATCAAATTAACATTTACAGATGCTAATCCAGGCATTCTGGGACAATTATGCAAATCCATGCGCCAAGAAACCAGCAAAAGCTCTTTCCTCAAACTGTCACTAAATTGTCTTTTTTAATTGAAAATCCATTTTGGGCCCACGTTCTCTTAAACAACGTCTTAATCCAGTGATGATGCAGGAACAGAGGAAGGGTTTTTATAGAAAACTATTTCTCTGAAACTGACAGAAATAACAGACGAATGGCTGTTTCTACCAACCCCAGATGTACAGTATATGTACACTACAGTATATACTGCAAGGACACTTATGTACCTTATATAAGCCTACTGCAAATAATATAATGCTGGTTTTCCATAAAAAAAAGGCAGAACTATTCATATTCAGGGAGACTTGATGTGGTGGTTAGGACACATACGACTTGCTCAAATGGCTGACAAAGAATCCCGGTTCAATGCCCCATTTGCTGCATGTTACTCCCCTACTCTCTCTCTCACCTTTCCCATCTCTCTACAGAGTCTGAACTGACCTATTGAGGGGAAAAAAGCTGAAATGCCAAAAATAATGTAAAAATAAAAGGCAGAACTATTCAAATTCCTCACTTTCCCATGAGAACCAAATGATTTATAGCGTGACCATATACTATGTCAATGTGTGGGCGTCTAGAAAAGTGCTGGCATGATGGAAGCAAAGTGGTGACATGGAGCATCCACTTTATCAAAGTGCTCAACACAGAAAAGCATGTCTGTCAGACAACTGTGAACTACTGCAAGTCAATGAATTATCAACACTATCTCTAAGCATTAGAAGTGGTGGAGGAGAGGATGGATCAGCCAGGTGACAGAGACAGATGGAGAGGAGAGGATGGATCAGCCAGGTGACAGACAGATGGAGAGGATGGATCAGCCAGGTGACAGAGACAGATGGAGAGGAGAGGATGGATCAGCCAGGTGACAGAGACAGATGGAGAGGATGGATCAGCCAGGTGACAGACAGATGGAGAGGATGGATCAACCAGGTGACAGAGACAGATGGAGAGGATGGATCAGCCAGGTGACAGACTGATGGAGAGGAGTCAGTACAGAACAGACCTCTCACACTCTGTGTGGAGCTCCAACATCTGGCTTTGTCCAAAGTGTGTTGTACGCCCAGGGTCACATTGGCCAAGCTTCATGGGACGCTGAATGAAATTAACTCATAAATAGCACTGCTCACTTCAGACTAGGTGTGAGTTTTAATTTGTCTAAGGACTCCTCATTAATTCTCTGGACCCCCCATGTGGTTAAAATGTGTGAGGACGTCTTGTCTGTGTGTTTAGTCTTATTGTAAGCTGCAAACGTCTCTGGTAAACAGGAGGAAACAGCCTGGAGTCCTGATGTATCAGGACCATGGACCTCCATCACACTGACTTCATGTTTAATCACATCACTGAAAAACATCATCATGTCAGCTCTGATGTGACCTCAACAACCAGGAAACATCATCATGTCAGCTCTGATGTGACCTCAACAACCAGGAAACACATATTCAACATAATGTGGAACTCCATGAAGTTAAAAAGCTATTTTTGCAACTATTGCCTTCGTTACTGAAGCATTGTTGTTGTGAAGCAGTTTTTACCAACAGGAGTGTTATAAAAGATAGTTATTTTCCATTTGTCAAAGGAGACAGACGGACAGGGAGAAAAGTGCTTTGATGAGACTGTCAAAGGGAGCAGGGTGGGGAATGCAAGTGGGCGGTGACAAAGTCAAAGCCAGTATTTTTAATGAGCTGTTGGATGTGTCCTCATAAATACAGCTTTTAACACTTACATGAACAGCTTTTGGAAGGAAAAGCATCAGGATGAATAACAGTAATACACAATGGTTATTATCTAGGATGAATAACAGTAATACACAATGGTTATTATCTAGGATGAATAACAGTAATACACAATGGTTATTATCTAGGATGAATAACAGTAATACACAATGGTTATTATCTAGGGGGAAAAAGGCCTGTGGTAACTTTACGTTTGAAATCATCAAAGCAGATCACATACAGCAGCTCTGTGCTGCCCCCACTGGAGAGAATTGGTGCTCTATGAAACAGAAACGACAACACCGCACGGTGTGTGCGTGCATGTGTGTGCGTGCGTGCGTGCGTGCGTGCGTGTGTGTGTGCACGATTAGCAGATGCCCATGCTGACGCCTTCAAAGTAACGATATGAATCCCCAACCTTTCAAGAGCTTCTTTGGATGCATCAATCAAAGCAATTAAAAACTGTGAAGATAATTAGCACAGGGAAATGGCAAATATTAAGGCTGTCTGTTCTCACCATTTCTACTGATGATAATGTTTTTGAGGATGAGTTGTGATGTTGGCCTCCACAAAGACATTTACAAACTTAAATGAACTGAACAGGCTATGATTTAATGAGCCACGATGGATATTAAACTGTTTAGTTTACTATTCAGTTTAATTCAGGTTCAATTATTTTACATAAAAGCATATTGAGAAAAGTAAGAAGCAGTGTAACACAAACATGCATTTAGAAACATTGTGTGATCATGTGACCAGTAAAATGTCTCCAGCTGTACATGTGGTGGGAGCCAGCAGCATCCATAGTAGCAGAGCTACTGTAGGTCAGGTGGGGGCTGTGATGTGCCACTGTGCCCCCCTGTTCACTGTGGCTCATGGGCGCTAGCTGGCCCCCTGCCAGGCAAAACAAAAGCTAATCCCATCCGCTGGTAAAGCCAGGTCTTCCCTTCCTAATCCTACGCTCAGCGCTCCTCTTGTGTGAAGTGCTCACACTGCACTCCCACCGTGTGTTTGTCCACTGGGACGGAAACACATTCTGCTGTTTGGAGACCAGCAGCGCTGTTGTGTTGTTGTGTTGTGTTGTGTTGTGTTGTGTTGTGTTGTGTTGTGTTGTGTTGTATGGATTTTCAATTAAACAGAAGAAAACATCAAATAAATAATGAAACGGTACAGTTCTCAGAAAGCAGAGTTCACAGAAGTCGAGCGGCGCAGGGAGTAAAACGTTCCCATCTGATTCTCACAGAGAGACCAAGGCCAACTCTGGCCCAAATGTGTGAGGAACGGCTGAGCTCCAGTGCCGCAGGGTGTGAATATTAAAGCATCTATTTTCTACCTACAGTAGGAGCATCTGCACCTGTGTCCAATTATCCTTGAGTAATGTCTCTCTCACTCCTGTACAGTGTAAGGACATCTGGAATGGTTCTGTTGAAGGCGTGGGATTATAATCTGTAAACTAACAGAGAACTCTCACACACTGTGGGCTTCAGTTGTAGGATTTGTTTTATTGCACCCGAGAGCTGCTGTGACGTTTTGTGTTACACAGCTTCTTACTTTTGTCAATACGCTGTATACATTTCCCTGCTTATATGTTAAATAATGAACCTGAATTAAACTGAATAGTAAACTAAACAGTAGTTTAATATCCATCATGGCTCATTAAATCATAGCCTGTTCAGTTCATTTAAGTTTGTAAATGTCTTTGTGGAGCCAACATCACAACTCATCCTCAAAAACATTATCATCAGTAGAAATGGTGAGAACAGACAGCCTTACACAGACAAGAGCCCAAAACGTATTTTAGTTTTAGTTTATCTTTTCGATTAGCACCGGCCCAGTTGTGGGCGTGGATATGATTATGCATGTCTCTCCTCATTTTTGATGGATTATAATCTGCCATCAATCTACTGGGATCAAATCAGGCCAAAAAGCTTTTCATGGTGTTGATGCTCCGTGCAGGAGAGTTAAGATCGGTGGCTCCTGGACCAATTCAATACTATTGGTCATTCATTATTCATAAAGGCTACAAGTAGATAATAGATTCTTTGGGACTGAAAAACATGAATAATTCATGTTTACATTCTATCAATATTTGACTGAAGTATTATCTTTATGTAGCCAAGGGCTGTAAAGATTGCACACTGTGCTTGTGGTTCCATTGTGAGTCAGAGCCATGTGGAAGCAGTGTTTGTCACACTGTGGAATGAGCTCAGCTGAGTGGGAATAAAAGACAGGAAAACAAGTGAGAGGATGAGGTCTGAAACAACCTAACGAGGAGGGAGAGAGGGAAAGAGATGAAGGAGATGAAACAATGAAGGAAACCATGATGTGAGATGAAAAAAAGAGAGTGTGGCCACTTCATTTTAATTCCAGCTGGCTTCCAGTAATTCCAGGAGATTTAATAGCTGAATTAATTCATGCAGTAATTCCTTGTCCCAGACGTGCTTTGTTTGCACAGAATCAAAGCACTGGGACACACATCCATACATAATGTTCCAACTGGGTTACACTACCAGTAGAATACAGGCTCATCACACAACCCCCAAGCATAAATAGTGCTTAAAGAATTACAAGGCAACTGGCCTTAAAACATCAAACAGAGCATTAATACATACAGATATTCTCCTCATTACTTGCTCAGAATTATTAACATTTGCAGAATCAATGACATATTAATGTCTATGACTGGTGGGAGTAATGTTTTTAATCCTGCTGCTGTGAGTGTGCTACTTAAAGCTGGGCTCGCACTACGGGAGTTAAAATTCTAACCCATGTTGAAATCAGCCTGCAATCAAGCAAAAGATTCTCCTTTCTATAATCTTAAACATGCACACAAAATAATTGGGAATCACACATTACAGGATAATATTAAGATCATGATGGCCGGAGGGACAAGAGGAGAGAGAGTTACTGCCTGTCTTATTAAAATGCTTGTATCTTAACTCTTAGTAAAAAACTGTAGCTTAGTCATTCATTAGGGTTAGAATTTGGTTAATGAGCTGTCCATGGTGAAGTTTAATATGGGTAATTTACTTTATAGGATCTCTACACTGTAATTATAGGTATGTTTGGATCAATATACTGTAATAAATTGTGCACTAATTGGTTTCTGAACAGGGCACACATAGTTGCAAAGGCTGCCACAGTGTGCTTCACCTCACCACACCCCCTCCTCAAACCATCTTCCCACAGCTATGGGTGGGAGTGATCACAATCTCTGCTGCAACGTGCAGGAGTGATGAAATGTCCTTGGTGCAGGAAGGAGCAATGTGAATTCAGGCTGTAGCGGACGGGAGTGAGATTGAAAACAGACTCACACATTCAGGGTTCTGTCAGTGGACCTTTTAAAGGGTCCAGATAAAAACAAAGCCCAACTCACCCCTCTGAAGTTGCTCATGGCCTGGAAGTAGAGCAGGTAGCTCTTGCGGGGGTCCAGCGGTGTGTTCCAGTAGCCGTTGTAGGTGTGGTTGTCTCCCACTGTGAAGGGGCTGGCCTCCGGCAGGCTGCTGGGGGGCAGCTCGGCCGTGTAGTAGTGTGGCGTCCCCCGCGCCAACGCCTCGCCGTGGGACATGGGCAGCGGGAAGCATTCCTGAAGTCCCAGCTCCCTCTTCACTTTCCTACTGCTCTCCTCCTCCACCACCACCTGGTACGTACTGACCAATCACACGCTGTTATTTACACCACCTGGTAGGTACTGACCAATCACAAGCTGTTATTTACACCACCTGGTACATACTGACCAATCACACACTGTTATTTACACCACCTGGTACGTACTGACCAATCACACACTGTTATTTACACCACCTGGTACGTACTGACCAATCACAGGCTGTTATTTACACCACCTGGTACGTACTGACCAATCACACGCTGTTATTTACACCACCTGGTACGTACTGACCAATCACAGGCTGTTATTTACACCACCTGGTACGTACTGACCAATCACACGCTGTTATTTACACCACCTGGTACGTACTGACCAACCACACGCTGTTATTTACACCACCTGGTACGTACTGACCAATCACAAGCTGTTATTTACACCACCTGGTACGTACTGACCAATCACACGCTGTTATTTACACCACCTGGTACGTACTGACCAATCACACGCTGTTATTTACACCACCTGGTACGTACTGACCAATCACATGCTGTTATTTACACCACCTGGTACGTACTGACCAATCACAAGCTGTTATTTAGACCACCTGGTACGTACTGGACACATGGACCAATCATACGCTGTTATTTGGATTAAAGGTGGGTCTCAAGTGTTTGTTTGGCACCAAACACAGACTAATTAGTCTACAATTATCACAACAATGTTTTTGTGGAGCACTTTAGTTGTTGTTTGTAGTGAAATACTGAACTATAAAGGTGTGCTCAGTAGAGTGTAAATCCCCACCAGGATGCATGTGTACCTCCCTACATCTGTCTGTCTGTCTGTCTGTCTGTCTGTCTGTCTGTCTGTCTGTCTGTCTGTCTGTCTTTCTGTCTGTCTCTGGTAGAGCAAGTCTCCACCAGGATGCATAATGAACCTCCCTGGGTCATGTGATGACAATGTTGTGGGGTTCTGTGCGTGTATGAAAAGGCCCAGGACCAATGGAGGGACGGATAGAATAAAAGAGTCATTCCATCATTACAGTGCAACCAGGGTAGAAAGGACATGAGTCATATTCACATTTACATTACATTTCAAAGACAGTTTCCCTGGAGGATTACATCTATGACTTTGAACAGAGATATAATTGGCTGAGCAAGAATAACATGTTTCTTCCTGATGTCTTATTATGCTTCAAGTTGTTAAACACTGCGTGTCGATGAAAGAAACAGTTGACATTAAGTTCACACACGGATCCAACGTTGTCTTCTCTGAAATCACTGCTAAAATACCTCTCCTGTTCTGCCCTGCCGTGTGTGTGTGTGTGTGTGCGTGTGCGTGAGCGTGTGCGTGTGTGTGTGTGCGCTCACCTTACAGGAGCTCCTCGACCCTGAGCAGGACGCAGCAGGACGGTGATGGTGCTTTCTGTCTCACCAAGAGGAGAAGGCATGTCTCCATAGTCAAACATAGGAGCTGCACACACAGAATAGTAACAGCTATCAAAGTGTCCCTGTTCCCTCATAAAGCTTCTCCAGGCCTCTCCAGTCTTGTGACAGAGACAGTGTCTTTAACGTCCCACACAAACACATCCCAGTTGCTGCATAAAGAGAAGCTGCAGCACCTTGAAGACATGCATTTCTATGGCCTTGTTTTTTTTTCGTGCTAATCAGTCTAAAAGCACCACATTTTGCACAGATGTAGCCCAGGGTATGCTCTAATGATTTAGCTAGGGCGCCCGAGTCGGCGACCTTCGGGTCGCCACAGCGGCCAAATCAAGTTGGGCTCCTGTCGACTTTCTATACAGGAGGAAAATACCCAGAAAAACATTTTTTCTGGGTATTTAAATAGGATGTGAGGGGTCTAAATAGGGGTTTGTCATGATGCTGAATCCATTGCAAGCATTTGTTTTGCACAAACATTCCAAAAAAACTGTGAAAAGTGATGACTCATCACTTTTCATCACTAAACCATCGTTGTCTGGGGCCATTTGTAGCCCAAGGAATGTTTTTTGTGCAAAACAAATGCAAAAAAATTCAGCATCATGACAAACCCCTAGTTAGACCCCTCACATCCTACTTAAATACCCGGGGGAAAAAAAAATTCTGGGTATTTTTTTTTCGATGGGAGCCCAACTTAATTTAACCACTGTGGCGACCCCAAAGATCGCCGCCTCGGGCGCCCTAGCTAAATCATTAGAGCATGCCCTGGGCTACATCTGTGCAAAATTTGGCGCTTTTAGACTGATTAGCACGAAATTACCATTCTATCTCCCTATGGCCTCCGACTATAAGGGAAAGGTATGTTGAAACTCTCAGTAGGTTTCAGCAGGTTTGAGTGACGATGAGAAGTATATAATATATATTATTATTAGAGAAGTCTAACAGATATTTACCATTAATTCAGCTAGGCTATTTGTGTTAGCACAGATAAAAGGTTTTTGGAGCACAGTGAAGGTTGTTACTGTAGGTTCAAACGTTGTGAGTGTTCTGTGAGCTTCAGAAGTCACAGCACTCTGGACATGATGTACAAAGTGATCCTCCACTCATAAAATGATTTGTGTGAACACGAGCCCTAAACAGATCAAACCATTCTAACATCCACACACAACACCCACACCTCTCATGCAGTGTCCTCTGCCTCCAGGTTGTCATGGAAACCAACACAATTAAACATCACAGTAGTGGGGGACAAATTGAAGGAGATTTGGTCCAAGTCCTGCTCCTCCCAGGAGATGCAAGCAGCACATTTATTCTCTTTGATATCACTATCAATGACTTAATAAACCATGATGTTATTAAAAGCACAACCTTCTAAACAGCACAACAGGAAGGTGAGACATTAAGGAACCTGATTCATTCAGTAAGAAGTGTTTGTGTTTATTGAAGCCACAAACTACAAGAGACTTTAATGCAGGCTGCCTGACAGAGTCCTACTGACGGATGATTTGTAGATCAGCCAAAGGGCTCTGAATAATGAATTGCTTGCTCCTTGCTGGCTCAAACACCACAGACCAGGGCCGAGCTCTGGCTGGAGTTTTGGACCAGTACAAGACTCTAATGTGTGTGCATATATTTGCCTGTGTTCAAATACTGGATGTTTTGCCACTTGCAAAAGGTGTTCCATCCCTTCCCCAACATGGGGGCACCTGCTGGCCTAGCGGTCCAGGCACATACCACATAGGCTCTGATGCCTCACAGCATGTTGTGGGTTCGACAGGCTAACATGCTTCATTAACAGATCTTAACAAGGCCAACATGCATCATTACCAGATCTTAAAAACTCATTCTGTGCCACATGACGGTTTTGACTGTTTTTTTCCAATAGCCCCCTGTGCCAATGACGGTTTATGACGGTTTTTGTGTTTTTTATATAGAAAGAAAAAAAAAACATTTTTTTTTTTTTTTAAAGATGTCAAAATGACCTGAGATCAGAGAGATGCTTTTCTCTGTTTGTGTGTTGGCTCCCTCGTTTAGCTGATTGAGAAAATGTGTGAAAATGTGTGTCCATTCTAGTGGATGGACACTTTTTTTGATTCAAACAGCTCTATCTCTGGAACCATTTGTCTGATTGACAAAATTATTTTTGCCACTGAATCACAACAACTGTGTCTGTTTCTGTGGGGAAAAAAATATAAAAAAAAAATCTTTTTTTTTTCATTGCATAGTAAAGAAAAACATACAAAACCGTGGCACAGCTACCTTGGAGGCATTTTGGCCTTTGGCACAGAATGAGTTAACAAGGCCAACATGCAGCATTACCAGATGTCCATCAGCATTAATAAGCTCAGAGACTCTCTGTACACAACACCATGGCTGTGTCTCCTCTGTGTCCTTACTCTGCTTCTTAAACACTTCATTTATGTTTGCTCCAGTGTGAAATGACAGCGTGTCACTGCTTGGAGAGGCAGAGGAAAACACTTCTTACACTGTGGGAGCAGGAGTTTAGCTTTCCCCTCAGAGAACAAAGATGTAGAGTTGGAGAGAGAGAGAGAGAGATCTCAGTCCCTAATTATAGCTCACAATGAGAGAGATATACCACCACCATCTGTCTTCATCTATGACAGGCAGTGATGGTCCAGAGCCTGGTAGAGGATAAGCAACCTGAAAGAAGCCCAAACTATTGCTTATTTTGTACCAAACTATTGCTTATTTTCTACCAAACTATTGCTTATTTTGTACAAAACTGTAGCTTATTTTTAACAACTTATTGATTGAAACTGTTGGATGATTTATGAAATGTGTAGGTACACTGTGATAACTAGGAATTCAACACAGCATTTGAATTAGCTTCCAGAGTATATCGATCAATAAGTGTTTCTTTAAAGCTGTGGTCCAGAAGGTATTACAGTTAATATAACATTACATCTAATATGGCACAGATGTAAATACAATATAATAATCTGCAATGGTTGGAGGTGGTCAACCAACTCTTTCACCCAACTCTTCCATTTAGACGTTCCTCAAGCTCAGCACAATATCTCTTCACACCAAGTAGTTTATTTGTTAGGATCCCCATTAGACCAACTAGAGATTCCATCCTGAGTGAGCGCTAAATGTTTGGTCTCCCATGCAGGAAACCAGGGTTTGAATCTCCAGTAAGACTCACGGATTGCAGCTTTAAACCTTACGAATGTGTTGAGGGAATGTCCTGCTTTTCATGTGTTGTTAAAAACAACTGTAATTAAATACGATAACATTAAGAATCTAAATGGAAAATTAAACAGCCTCATTTCACAGTGATTGTGTTGCTACTCTACCAGAGATGTTGGTAGTGATTTCACAGTGATTGTGTTGCTACTCTACCAGAGATGTTGGTGGTGATTTCACAGTGATTGTGTTGCTACTCTACCAGAGATGTTGGTGGTGATTTCACAGTGATTGTTGCTACTCTACCAGAGATGTTGGTAGTGATTTCGGTGAGGGCGGTCTGGCCGAAGCCCTTGGCTGTGCGGGCTCGGACGGAGATCAGGTAGGTGGTCCCAGAGTGAAGGTTGGAGAACATGTGATAGGTCTCGTTCCGCAGCTTGGACACCGTTCTCCTGGGACCCGGCACGTTGATGCCCGGGTCAGACGACTCGATGCTCTGGTAACTGATCTGAGGTCAGACAGGAAGACATGAAGTAACGTCATTAAAACCTGCACCAAAGTAAAACATCCAAGATCATTTTATGATCTGTTCTACCAAATGTATACTCTGATCATTCATGTTAGATCTTATCTTATCTTCTACCAGCATCATCAGTCAACAACCTTACATTTGGAGATGATCACAGTTAAATATCTCTGCGGTCGGGCCGAAACATCCTAACTCCAAAATGTTCATGGAGTTAGGAGGTTTTGACCGACTACTTTTCATTGGTTCAATATTATTTGAACCAACACAAAGACGTAAAGGGTGTTCAATAGCACATATTTATGAAAAAAATATCGGGCCAATCGGGTGGAGTTAGCCGGTTTGGCAGAAAGTTTGGAGTTAGGAGGATTTGTCCTAAAGCACTTTTTACTACTTTCCATTGGTTGAATATCATTTTAACCAACACTCAGCTGTAAAGGGTGTTCAATAGCCCTGATTTATGGCAAAATTGAGTTTTGGCCAGACAGTGACGATATTTTGCCATCTCATCTTAAATATTATATTAGTATTTGTTTTGTTAATATCGTATTACTACACTGTACTATAAGCACAAACAATCCCAGAACCCCACATCATCATCATCATCATCATCATCATGATCATCATCATATCATCATCATCATCATCATCATGATCATCATCATCATCATCATCATCTTATGGTGTCTTATTGCTGCCGGTACAAACAACCTTCTCTATGATCAGACTCCAGCAAGAGAGGAGAGGAGATTCATGGTTTTTCTTCTTGTCCAAATGGCTTCATCATCAATATCTATTCTAACATTCAATTGATCTGTGTGTGTGATTCACTCCACTTATAGTCCAGTTCTATTTGTCCAAAAATTAAGGTTAGTTAAAATTTTCTGGAGATTAGGAAAACTATACATTTTTGGAAACTTCAGAGTGTAACAAATCAGACAATCCATGATTCCATTTGCGCTGAAGCCAATATGGTGGTCATCTTGGACTTTGAAAAATGGCAACCTTTGAATATTCGTTTTTCAATATCTCGACTTCTAGATTATGTAGGATCATGATTATAGTGGCTAAATCAAAATTTTTAGGGTCAGGAAATCCAATGGTGCTAATTAGAAATATTCACAAATGATCAATGGCACAGATGTGGGTCCTCATCCTTAATTTTGGGGGCAAAAGGTAACATTTTAATATTCGTTTTTCCACTGTTTTGAACGACAGTATAGGATCATGATTCCAGTGGTTAATCTAACATTTTTAGGAAATCAATATATTATCTGAAGAGGCAGAGACAGATGATTTCTCTCAATGACACAAAATTGTGTAATTTATTTACACCCAACAGTAAATTGAATTGATTAAGTAAACTATCAAGTAAAAACTGGTAGGCTATATTGTTGCTGTCGGGTGGAAACCTTGAATGAACGAAGCAGTTACTTCTCAGAAAATGGAAACAATAACCTGTTCCAATGGACCCAATGAAGATATTTTTCATATGCTCTTGTCTATACTACGTAGACAATTTTAGTGATAAGTTCTTCCGCAAATAGCAAAAACTTTCACCAAACAGATATAGGACCCAATAGCAGCAAAGAGGCAGGTACAAAGCGGCCAGATCAAGTTGGGCTCCCATTGACTTTCTATACAGGAGGAAAATACCCAGAAAAACTTTTTTTTTCTGGGTATTTAAGTAGGATCTGAGGGGTCTAACTAGGGTTTTGTCATGATGATTTGTTTCGCACAAAAAACATTCCTTGGGCTAGAAATGGCCTCAGAAAACAATGCATGTATGGGTGAGCATTCATGTTAGTCGGAGGCCTTAGGGGTTTTTAGCACAGATGTAGCTCAGGGCATGCTCTAATGATTTAGCTAGGGCGCCCGAGTCTGCGACATTCGGGGTCGCCACAGCGGCCAAATCAAGTTGGGCTCCCATCGACTTTAGTGATGAGTCATCACTTTTCAGAGTTTTGTGGGTGCTGTGGTGACCCCGAAGGTCGCCGACTCGGGCGCCCTATCTAAACTTTTACAGGCGAATCCACGTTCAGCCAAAAATCACCCTTTGGCTCCCAGACTACAAAGGGACCAGGTGGAGAGAGTCAAAGGGGCAGCATAGTTCATAGTTCTGAGTGGGCAATCCGCGTGGCACCTGGTCCAAGAGGGATAAGGCTAATCGTAGTCTGTGGGTCCGGTCCTGGTCCAAACACTGGGGATCTGTCCAAACAGGCTGGAATACAAGGGCTTTAGGCAAGGGTCAAATCCAGATACAGGCAGGGGTCAAAAACGGGCATAAATACAGGTTATTGCGACCGAAGGTCGCATATACTCTGAAGAACCGTGTCGCTTGAGTGTCCTTCCTTCCTTCCGTATCCTCGTGACCGTCCGTATCCTCTGTGATGTCAGTGTGATGTCAGCGAGTTGTGACATCACCTCCTGTACAGGGCGGCTACACGAAATGTGGATAACACTATATATGGAGATAGTCCAGTCCATCATGTCATATGGGACTACCGTCATAGAAAACCAACAGGCCTGATGGAAAATGCTACATGGCCGCAGGCTTTGTGACGTCCCACATCTTATGTGCTGGGCATACTACTAACCGACGCCAAGGACCTCCAGAGGCCATACAAAGAGTATCTAACCCGAGGCCCCTTACTAAGTAGCATACATTTACAACATACCTTCTCCAAAAACATCAATATTGAACTCCATATGTATATGGATACATACATGTATTTTTATTAATAAAGGATAAAATAAAATAAAAATGCCATATATGGGTATTCCCAAAAGCAAAATCCCTTTATGCCCATATATGGGGATTTCTGATGTCATCAATCTCTGGCCCTAACAAGCTCAAAAGCCTGCTTTACTCTGATTTACACCCTACCTTTCCAGATGATGACCTATTGGGTACACACTTATGTCCAAATATAGAAATCCCAAGGCATCAAACCCAAGCTTGGCTTTACTAATTAACATACGTTTTATGCCCATATATGGAGATCCCTGTCCCAATGTTATCAATATTAAGGACATATCTGGAAATGCCCATATTTGGTAATGTCCACATATGGGCATGTTTTGACATAACATAGTCAGGGAACTCCATGTATGGGCATAAAATTGATTCTGTGAGTGTGCCATCACAATGAATGTCGCATATACTCTGAAGAACCGTGTCGCTTGAGTGTCCTTCCTTCCTTCCGTATCCTCGTGACCGCCCTTCCGTATCCTCTGTGATGTCAGTGAGTTGTGACATCACTTCCTGTACAGGGCGGCTACACGAAATGTGGATAACACTATATATGGAGATAGTCCAGTCCATCATGTCATATGGGACTACCGTCATAGAAAGTAGCCATTGTTAGGCCGGAGTCATTGGCTGTCTAAACATGGAGATGTGGATAACACTATATATGGAGATAGTCTAGTCCAATATGTCATATGGGACTACCGTCATAGACAGTAGCCATTGTTAATCCGGAGTCAATGGCTGACTGTCTGTACAGGAAGTGATGTCACATGACATACTTTTTATGCCCATATATGAGTCCTAACATGGAGATGTGGATAACACTATATGGAGATAGTCTAGTCCAATATGTCATATGGAACTACTGTCATAGACACAGCCATTGACTCCGGCCTAACAATGGCTACTGTCTATGACGGTAGTCCCATTATGACATGATGGACTGGACTATCTCCATATATAGTGTTCTCCACATTTCCATGTTTAGGCCCCATCGCTCACACCCTAGGTGGGGTTGGCGATAGGGCCTTTCTCACAAAAACATGAACAAACTCCCCCCAGAATGATAACAACTAGAATCGTCAGAGAAACACTGTGGTTGGCCAGATAGTCAAGAATTGGCGCGACCTCGCCCTTTAGGGCGAGGTCGCATGTCACCCTGAGGTGTCTTACTAGTAGCAAGCAAGAATAGATCAGCAGGCAGAGAATAGTGGCATAAGTGAGGCAATAAATACACTCAGTGGAAACAGACATGCTTACCTGTAGCAATATAGCAAGAACACGGTTGTCTATACATCATCTTCAATGTTATAATTGCTGTCACTAGCTGATTTATGTTGACAGCCTTCATCGTTTTGGAAGTCAGTACTACACTGACATAATTCCATAGAGGGTAGCTCCACTGATCTGCAAGAACATCTATGTGACAGTCTGCTTTTTGCAGTGACATCTGAGCATCTCAATGATTGCTGGGAGAGACTCATTTGTTTCAGCTGGCCATCCTCGTCCTTGTAATACCCATTGTTGAGTGGGTTAAGGAACTCCTGCTGAGCTATGTGTGCCTGACTCCTCACTCTGGCCTCGATATGGACTTTTAGGACATGCTGCTTAAGAGCACCAAGTGTGAGTGGAAGCTTGACCCCTTCTGCAAGTGTTTGCAGAATAGATGCCTTCTCAGCTTACCTTCGGTAAGTGCAGTGCATACAAACTTAGCTACTGTAGTTAATAGATCCTCTGTTACATCACTGGTTTGAGAAAGCATCTTCAGTGCCTTGAGGCCAGAGTGTGGAGTCAGGCACACGTAGCTCAGTAGTTCCTTGACCCACTCAACAATGGCTATTTCAAGGATGAGGATGGCCAGCTGAAATCAGTTACCTCGCAGTACCAGAGGCAATCATTGAGATGGTCAATGTCACTGTCTTTGCATTTATTGATGTCACAATGAAGACTGTCAAGATACATTGACTAGTGACAGCAATGATGATAATGAGGATGATGTATAGATTACTGTGTTCTTGCTATTTCTACAGTTAAGCTTGCCTGTTTCCACTGAGTAGCCAGATCATTTATTGCCTCACTTATTCCACTATTCTCTGCCTGCTGATTTATTCTAGCTTACTATAACCTGTAGTTGTGGCAGTTTTTGACCCCTGGGTTAGCATGTTTAGACAGGACAGGACCCACAGACTATGACTAGCCTTACCCTCTAGAACCAGGCGCCACGCAGATTGCCCACTCAGAACTCTGACCCATGCTGCCCCTTTGACTACGTCAATCTCCACCTGGTCCCTTTGCTTCCCCCTCACTGAAAGTGTTTTTCTGTGGGTTAGGGTTAGGAATATTGAAAGAACAAAAAGTATTAACAAAAGCATATGACTAAATAATATTTTCATTTCATTGGATCCATTGGAACAGGTTATTGTTTCCATTTTTTGAGAAGTAACTGCTTTGTTCATACAAGGTTTCCACCCTGACAGCAGAAATATACCAGTTTGTACTTGATAGTTTGAAACCTAATCGATTCAGTTTTATGTTGGGTGTAAATAAATGACACGATTTTGTGTCAATGAGAGAAATTATCTGTCTCTGTCTCCTCAGATAATATATTGATTTCCTTAACATTTTAGATTAACCACTGGAATCATGATCCTATGTACTGTAGTTCAAAATAGTGGAAAAACGAATATTAAAATGTTACCTTTTGCCCCCAAAATTAACTCATACCCTGCCAAACCCGAGGAACCCGAGAATTTCGCGATGTCCCTCCCTGCCACGCCCGAGGAACCCGAGAATTTCCGCCATTTTGAAAAAAAAAAAAAAAAAAAAAAAATCAAAACATTTTTTTTTTCAAAAAATGTTTTGGGACCCCAAAAACGTTAGTAGGCATGATAGCGATCGCGAAATTGCTTGTTTAACCCCCATACAACCCCCATACAACTCAGGTAGCAGACCTCCAAGCTCACAACAGTGTAAAACATAATGGCTGCTATCTCATGAATGCCTGAACGGATTTCCATTCGGATTTTTTTGTTTGAAAGCTGTGAGCAATGTGGACACACGTGGTGCATTATCTAGGCATGGGTGTGCATGATCCGTGCACTATGAATTACATGGAAGTCTATGGAGACGAATGGCAGTTAAAGAGTACGAAGGTATTGTTAAATGGCAGCATATGAGTTAAGGATGATGACCCAAATCTGTGCCATTGATCATTTGTGAATATTTCTAATTAGCACCATTGGATTTCCTAACCCTAAAAATGTTGATTTAGCCACTAGAATCATGATCCTACATAATCTAGAAGTCGAGATATTGAAAAACGAATATTCAAAGGTCGCCATTTTTCAAAGTCCAAGATGACCACCATATTGGCTTCAGCGCAAATGGAATCATGGATATTCTGATTTGTTACACTCTGAAGTTTCCAAAAATATATAGTTTTCCTAATTTTGAACTTTGAACGAAAATACAAATAGAACTGGACTATTAGTTTATTTATTGTTTTGCTTTGCCTAATCAATGTGTGGACTTCTGGAGTTGGTTTATTTATGGGTTTAGACTCTAAACTCTAAATCATTAGTCTAAACTTTAGAGTAATAGGGTTCATTTGGCATCGGCATGGTAAAGTGAGATGGGTATACATAACTCACAGCTATCCATAAAGCAATGCACAAGGCTAATGATTGAGTAAGTCCTGCTAATACATTGTAATGGATAGAGGACACTACTCCTATTAAAGTGTCTCTTTGGTAAACTTTAGTTTTTTCCCAGAGAGGTGCTTTGCCTTGCTGCTACATTGCTCTCAGTGACACTTCCCTTTCACTGTGCTATAGGACAATAGCTGTGTAGCAGACAGGGTGGTGCTATAGGACAATAGCTGTGTAGCAGACAGGGTGGTGCTATAGGACAATAGCTGTGTAGCAGACAGGGTGGTGCTATAGGACAATAGCTGTGTAGCAGACAGGGTGGTGCTATAGGACAATAGCTGTGTAGCAGACAGGGCGGTGCTATAGGACAATAGCTGTGTAGCAGACAGGGTGGTGCTATAGGACAATAGCTGTGTAGCAGACAGGGTGGTGCTATAGGACAATAGCTGTGTAGCAGACAGGGTGGTGCTATAGGACAATAGCTGTGTAGCAGACAGGGTGGTGCTATAGGACAATAGCTGTGTAGCAGACAGGGTGGTGCTATAGGACAATAGCTGTGTTACAATCAGGGTGGTGCTATAGGACAATAGCTGTGTAGCAGACAGGGTGGTGCTATAGGACAATAGCTGTGTAGCAGACCGGGTGGTGCTATAGGACAATAGCTGTGTAGCAGACAGGGTGGTGCTATAGGACAATAGCTGTGTAGCAGACAGGGTGGTGCTATAGGACAATAGCTGTGTTACAATCAGGGTGGTGCTATAGGACAATAGCTGTGTAGCAGACAGGGTGGTGCTATAGGACAATAGCTGTGTAGCAGACAGGGTGGTGCTATAGGACAATAGCTGTGTAGCAGACAGGGTGGTGCTATAGGACAATAGCTGTGCTACAATCAGGGTGGTGCTATAGGACAATAGCCGTGTTACAGACAGGGTGGTGTATAGGACAATAGCTGTGCTACAATCAGGGTGGTGCTATAGGACAATAGCTGTGTTACAGACAGGGTGGTGCTATAGGACAATAGCTGTGCTACAATCAGGGTGGTGCTATAGGACAATAGCTATGTTACAATCAGGGTGGTGCTATAGGACAATAGCTGTGTTACAATCAGGGTGGTGCTATAGGACAATAGCTGTGTTACAATCAGGGTGGTGCTATAGGACAATAGCTGTGCTACAATCAGGGTGGTGCTATAGGACAATAGCTGTGTTACAATCAGGGTGGTGCTATAGGACAATAGCTGTGCTACAATCAGGGTGGTGCTATAGGACAATAGCTGTGTTACAGACAGGGTGGTGCTATAGGACAATAGCTGTGTAGCAGACAGGGTGGTGCTATAGGACAATAGCTGTGCTACAATCAGGGTGGTGCTATAGGACAATAGCTACAGTATCTACATACTGTTTGTATCCATGTTCTGTAGTGCAAGTTGACTATGTACCATGTTGATAGACTTGGGTCGCCACAAAATTGCTAATGAACAACATACTTGGTCAAAGATAACCTAAAATGTTTCTGATTCATGCGACCAATCTATCTGTCGACCGATCTATCGATCGCTCAAATGTATCAATCTACATATCAATCAATCTATCTTACTATCTATACTAACTCTGTCTATCATTGAGTTAACATGCTCATACTGACATGCTTCTATCCTCATTCATCTTATCCAGAGTGGGGTCACAGAGTAACAGTTCCAGCAGAGAATCACAGACTTCCTTTCCCGCCACATCAGACCATTCTAACAGGGGGATGTGGAGACGTTCCAAGGCCAGCATGGAGGTAGAATCCCCCCATCTGGTCCTTGGTCTGCCCTGTGGCTTCATCCCAGCTGGCCCTGTTTATCACATGTTTAATGAATGACCAACATGAACACAACAACATGTACTGAGTCCAACAGTAGAAGAGCTTACCTCGTATTGTTTAGCATATGTTTAATGAATGACCAACATGAACACAACAACATGTACTGAGTCAACCAATAGAAGAGCTTACCTCGTATTGTTTATCACATGTTTAATGAATGGCCAACATGAACACAACAACATGTACTGAGTCAACCAATAGAAGAGCTTACCTCGTATTGTTTAGCACATGTTTAATGAATAACACAACAACATGTACTGAGACAACCAATAGAAGAGCTTACCTCGTATTGTTTATCACATGTTTAATGAATGGCCAACATGAACACAACAACATGTACTGAGTCAACCAATAGAAGAGCTTACCTCGTATTGTTTAGCACATGTTTAATGAATGACCAACATGAACACAACAACATGTACTGAGTCAACCAATAGAAGAGCTTACCTCGTATTGTTTATCACATGTTTAATGAATAACACAACAACATGTACTGAGTCAACCAATAGAAGAGCTTACCTCATATTGGGTGATGAGGCCATTGGGCTCCACTGGCTCCTCCCACTTCAGGAAGATCATGTCATCCAGCGGAGTGAAGGTCAGCGAATCAGGCGCGATGCCTCCGGGAACTGCCAGGAATCCACAGAACAAACATTTGTGGTGAAATTGAAGTGCAAATCCCAGAACAATCAAACCATGTCAATATCATACCGACATCAATGTCACAGTGGATCTCTACAACATATAGGACATGAAAGAACACCTAGGGTGCATTTATGGACCATATCAGTTATATACTACAATCATAACATACACATACTGTAAGAACACACTGAAAGACTAGAATATTACTATTTCATACAAATCCTTGTCTAAACATTAAACAGAGAGGAATATGAAAGATGTCTGAAGAGGCCTGTGAAGTAGTGTTTGTTGATCACAGTGTTTTGAAAGTGATATTTATGAAAGGATGCACCTACTGTACATACTGTAAGTGGGCAGTTTCAAAGCCAAAGAGGAAAAATATTTACCAAACATGAGGGAAACGTGCACACGTGCACATACACACACTAGACATTGACTATATCATATACACACACCCACACACACACACACACACCCACACACACATAACTGTACACTATATCTGCTCTTAAAACCCATATCTGTGACTGTCTGGAGCTCTCTCTCTCTCTCTCTCTCTCTCTCTCTCCCTCTCTCTCTCCCTCTCCCTCTCCCTCTCCCTCTCTCTCTCTCTCTCCCTCTCTCCCTCTCTCCCTCTCCCTCTCCCTCTCTCTCTCTCTCTCTCTCTCCCTCTCCCTCTCCCTCTCCCTCTCTCTCTCTCTCTCTCTCTCCCTCTCTCCCTCTCCCTCTCCCTCTCTCTCTCTCTCTCTCTCTCCCTCTCCCTCTCCCTCTCTCCCTCTCTCTCTCTCTCTCTCTCTCTCTCTCTCTCCCTCTCTCTCCCTCTCCCTCTCTCTGTCTCTGTCTCTCCCTCTCCCTCTCCCTCTCTCTCTCTCTCTCTCTGAGAAACGGTGTTAGTTTAGTCTTTTTCATGGAAGAATTGATTTGGCCTTCAGACAGGTCTCAGCATGGAGACCATCCTTCAGACAGGTCTCAGCATGGAGACCATCTGCCACGGCACAAAGGAATAATAGCAGATAAGAAATAAGGATCCTCTCCCAGGCTCACTGGAGGTTCACACATAAAACCACTTCTTTAAGGATCCTCTCCCAGCATCACTGGAGGTTCACACATAAAACCACTTCTTTTTAATCATGTTTCATTGAAAATTAAAAGGAACTTTTGTATTGCTGATGCAGCATCACCATGATATGACCAGCTCTCTCTTTAATAATCTCTACTAGATGGGAGCTGGTAGTTATAAATCCTCTTCTTAGAAGTACATGGAATACATTGGTTTGTAATAATGTCACTACTTACATTACAACATTACAGTTATTTAAAACCAGTAAGACGCCCTAAGGGTGAGAAGCATCGCCCTGAGACTGACACAATATGGGCATATATGGGCATTCCCAGATATGGGCTTAATATTGATGACATCAGGGATCTCTAAATATGGGCATAAAAGGGACAAGAACATAATTCATTTTTAAGTGTGACTTGTGTCACGGTTGCCAAAATGTGTCCAAAATGTGGCCATATTTTCCCAGTTATGGACATGACTGACATCATAAATGTCTGACCTCATAGACCACATGAGACTGACACAATATGTCCATATATGGGGCTGAGGCGTGACGCACACAAACACACGCACATGATCTTCAGGTTTTCATACTAAATACGACCTGACCCTGGAAGGCTGCCAGGTCACCTTGTCCTGGTTCTAAGTATCAGGCTCAGCTGAAAGCCCTGACATTGCATCCTGTGAACTCTGTCCTGACTTGAAGCAGTGGAGCTGGGAGAAAGGGTTAGCCTAACCCTAACCCTAACCCTAACCCAGGGTTAGGGTTAACAGCTGGGAGAAAGTCCAGCTGGGCTTCAGGGTACATCAGAGCAGATTACTGTGACATCACAATATCTGGTCCTCATCCATGACATCCACTAAAACACAAAGCCTTCTACAGCAGCTAAATCAATGCTTATTGAAGCCTCCAGAACACAGTGAGGGACCAACCCTCATGGACCAACCCTCATTTGCAGCCATGCTCGAATAGGTAAAAGAGGATCAAAAGAAAAAAAGGAAACCAAGGCACTCTTCTTTAAAAGTTAAAAAGCTTTTCATTCATATTGGCCAATTCATATTTGAAACATGTTAAAAATGTGATAACCCACGCATTTGGGCTTTAACCAGCCTTCCTCAGGGAAGGTAAAAGAGGATGTTTAAAATAATGGAAGTGGATAAATGAAAGAGTGGTCTATCCATTTTTAAAGTGCTTTGTGATTTATTCCAAGTGTATAATTGGACAAGTGTTGACAAGTACAAAGTGGAAAAGGTAAATAGGGCTCAGTTGAAAGTACTGGATCAGAGTTTTCTGTTGAACCAGTTTGATCTGAAACAAGTGCTTTATGTTTGAAAATAAATCCATTATTTAGCTCCCACTGAGGCTCTGTCTACAGATCAAAGTGAAGGATTTGTATATATTTCATAATGTATTACAACAACATTACGTTTAGGTGAAGGATTTGTATATATTTCATAATGTATTACAACAACATTACGTTTAGGTGAAGGATTTGTATATATTTCATAATGTATTACAACAACATTACGTTTAGGTGAAGGATTTGTATGTATTTCATAATGTATTACAACAACATTACGTTTAGGTGAAGGATTTGTACATATTTCATAATGTATTACAACAACATTACGTTTAGGTGAAGGATTTGTATGTATTTCATAATGTATTACAACAACATTACGTTTAGGTGAAGGATTTGTATATATTTCATAATGTATTACAACAACATTACGTTTAGGTGAAGGATTTGTATATATTTCATAATGTATTACAATAACATTACGTTTAGGTGAAGGATTTGTATATATTTCATAATGTATTACAACAACATTACGTTTAGGTGAAGGATTTGTATATATTTCATAATGTATTACAACAACATTACGTTTAGGTGAAGGATTTGTATATATTTCATAATGTATTACAACAACATTACGTTTAGGTGAAGGATTTGTATATATTTCATAATGTATTACAACAACATTACGTTTAGGTGAAGGATTTGTACATATTCCATAATGTATTACAACAACATTACGTTTAGGTGAAGGATTTGTATATATTTCATAATGTATTACAACAACATTACGTTTAGGTGAAGGATTTGTACGTATTTCATAATGTATTACAACAACATTACGTTTAGGTGAAGGATTTGTATATATTTCATAATGTATCACAACAACATTACGTTTAGGTGAAGGATTTGTATATATTTCATAATGTATCACAACAACATTACTTTTAGGTGAAGGATTTGTATATATTTCATAATGTATTACACCAACATTACTTTTAGGTGAAGGATTTGTATAATGTCATAATGTATTACAACAACATTACGTTTAGGTGAAGGATTTGTATATATTTCATAATGTATTACAACAACATTACGTTTAGGTTGTTGTCCAGTGACTTACTGTCCTTCTTTAAAAGTTAAAAAGCTTTTCATTCATAGTGGCCAATTCATATTTGAAACATGTTAAAAATGTGATAACCCACGCGTTTGGGCTTTAACCAGCCTTCCTCAGGGAAGGTAAAAGAGGATGTTTAAAATAATGGAAGTGGATAAATGAAAGGAAATAATAAAACACTTTGTTTATTCCACAACAGAGTGGTCTATCCATTTTTAAAGTGCTTTGTGATTTATTCCAAGTGTATAATTGGACAAGTGTTGACAAGTACAAAGTGGAAAAGGTAAATAGGGCTCAGTTGAAAGTACTGGATCAGAGTTTTCTGTTGAACCAGTTTGATCTGAAACAAGTGCTTTATGTTTGAAAATAAATCCATTATTTAGCTCCCACTGAGGCTCTGTCTACAGATCAAAGTGAAGGATTTGTATATATTTCATAATGTATTACAACAACATTACGTTTAGGTGAAGGATTTGTATATATTTCATAACAACATTACGTTTAGGTGAAGGATTTGTATATATTTCATAATGTATTACAACAACATTACGTTTAGGTGAAGGATTTGTATGTATTTCATAATGTATTACAACAACATTACGTTTAGGTGAAGGATTTGTACATATTTCATAATGTATTACAACAACATTACGTTTAGGTGAAGGATTTGTATGTATTTCATAATGTATTACAACAACATTACGTTTAGGTGAAGGATTTGTATGTATTTCATAATGTATTACAACAACATTACGTTTAGGTGAAGGATTTGTATATATTTCATAATGTATTACAACAACATTACGTTTAGGTGAAGGATTTGTATATATTTCATAATGTATTACAATAACATTATGTTTAGGTGAAGGATTTGTATATATTTCATAATGTATTACAACAACATTACGTTTAGGTGAAGGATTTGTATATATTTCATAATGTATTACAACAACATTACGTTTAGGTGAAGGATTTGTATATATTTCATAATGTATTACAACAACATTACGTTTAGGTGAAGGATTTGTATATATTTCATAATGTATTACAACAACATTACGTTTAGGTGAAGGATTTGTATATATTTCATAATGTATTACAATAACATTACGTTTAGGTGAAGGATTTGTATATATTTCATAATGTATTACAACAACATTACGTTTAGGTGAAGGATTTGTATATATTTCATAATGTATTACAACAACATTACGTTTAGGTGAAGGATTTGTATATATTTCATAATGTATTACAACAACATTACGTTTAGGTGAAGGATTTGTATATATTTCATAATGTATTACAACAACATTACGTTTAGGTGAAGGATTTGTACATATTCCATAATGTATTACAACAACATTACGTTTAGGTGAAGGATTTGTATATATTTCATAATGTATTACAACAACATTACGTTTAGGTGAAGGATTTGTACGTATTTCATAATGTATTACAACAACATTACGTTTAGGTGAAGGATTTGTATATATTTCATAATGTATCACAACAACATTACGTTTAGGTGAAGGATTTGTATATATTTCATAATGTATCACAACAACATTACTTTTAGGTGAAGGATTTGTATATATTTCATAATGTATTACACCAACATTACTTTTAGGTGAAGGATTTGTAAAATGTCATAATGTATTACAACAACATTACGTTTAGGTGAAGGATTTGTATATATTTCATAATGTATTACAACAACATTACGTTTAGGTTGTTGTCCAGTGACTTACTGTCCTGGTCCGTCTGGAAGGTGACCTCTCGGCCCTCCTTCTTGCCCTCGGGGTTGGCCAGGGCCAGGCGGACATGGACACCATGGTAGGGCGGCAGGTCGCGCAGCGTGAAGCGCGAGGCGTTGCGCTCCACCGCCAGGCACTCGCGCACGGTGGTGTTGTGTCCGCCGCCGCCTCCCGCCGTGGCGTAGCGGTAGCACAGGGACACAGAGTAGGTGTGGCAGCGCGTCAGGTTGAAGGCCAAGGTCTCCCACTGCAGGGACAGCTGACGGGACTGGATGTCTGTGGCCGTGAGGCCCCGCAGCGCACGCATGGGCTCTGGAGGGAGAGGAAGAAGAGCAGCCATTCAGAATGTGTGCCATGGTTTCTGTAACAAGCCCTGTGGTGATGCTAGCAATGAGGTGCATGGGTGGAGGAGAACCAGAGGGAAAGGTTGAGTTTGGTGGAAAGGACCTGTAACCTGGCTTTTACTGTACACACACACACACACACACACACACACACACACACACACACACACACACACACACACACACACACACACACACACACACAGTATGCATGTCTCAAGGGTAAAATGTGAAGCAATCAATTCCTAATTATTCTAATGAATAAAAACGCTTTCCCTAATTCCCTAAACACTCAGGAGAGTTGTAATTATAGGAACGTATAATTGTCTATTTATCAGTAATTCTCTTATGAGGTGAGTCCTCATCAATAAAAAATGGTGACTCCCCCACCCATTGTTCCTGAGGTTTTTCCCCTCCTGCATAGTCTGGTGTGGCCAGACTGTTGACTCTGTGATTTACATAGTCTGGTGTGGCCAGACTGTTGACTCTGTGATTTACAAATGCTCCCGTTATTCAGTCTGGGAGACGGAAGAGAAGAATGATGAGAACCCGGTTAAAGCGGAAGTGAAGCCTCCTCCCCACTTCCATTTAGTTTTTAACACATTTATCTTAATATAAATCAAAATCATTTAAGCATATTTAGCTTGCTGCGTAGCAGAAATTACATTTTAAAAATATATTTTCAGGAACGGAAATGCCAGCTTCCATTACTCCCCGTTCAGGAGCTGTAGTTCCAGACTCTATATAGCATTGGGAGATTGTGGAATAGTTGTCTGGCTACGCGAGACTACCTCCTGCATAACTAGTAAGACGCCTCAGGGCGACAAGCGAACTCGCCCTAAAGGGCCCTAAAGGGCGAGGTCACACCATGTCTTGGCCGTCTGGCCAGTGATGTATATCGGACCAGTTACCCATATATGGAGACTCCTGGTACCTATATATGGAGATCCATCCTAACCCTAACCCTACTGTATATGAAGATATGCTGTGAGACCCCAAACACGCTTACTCGGTTATTCAGATGTGATATGACGTCTATCACATCTGACATCATACATACAATCCCTTTTATGTCCATACATGGAGATCCCTGTCTGAACCAGCCACACAGATATACACCCCACTGTCCACCAGAACACAGAGGTCAGCGCATCACACCCACATCTCCACGGTCACACGGAAACTCACTCCAATTACACTAATTAAACAGACAGGCCTCCACCGTCTCTGTGTCGACAGGCAAACTGACTATTCTGGAGTTAGAGTTTGGTGTCTGGAGGCTGAAAACAAAATGCCAAAGACATCATCAGCACTGCATCAATGAGGACAATTTGTCAATGACCATTATTAACACGATACTGTACATGCCTCTTTTATACATGATATTATAGTATTGTTTGTTCTTTAAATTGGGCTGTTAGTGTTGAGTGATGGGGCTTGAGTTATGGATGGGGTATGGAGAGATCAGCAGACAGACTCTGAGGTTACCAAGGTCAACATCTCTTCAGTGGGGCTCATAGGGAGTCTCAGCACACTGCAGACCCAAGCTGGGAGTCTCAGCACACTGCAGACCCAAGCTGGGAGTCTCACCACACTGCAGAGCCAAGCTGGGAGTCTCACCACACTGCAGAGCCAAGCTGGGAGTCTCACCACACTGCAGAGCCAAGCTGGGAGTCTCACCACACTGCAAGCTGGGAGTCTCACCACACTGCAGAGCCAAGCTGGGAGTCTCACCACACTGCAAGCTGGGAGTCTCACCACACTGCAGAGCCAAGCTGGGAGTCTCACCACACTGCAGAGCCAAGCTGGGAGTCTCACCACACTGCAGAGCCAAGCTGGGAGTCTCACCACACTGCAGAGCCAAGCTGGGAGTCTCACCACACTGCAAGCTGGGAGTCTCACCACACTGCAAGCTGGGAGTCTCACCACACTGCAAGCTGGGAGTCTCACCACACTGCAGACCCAAGCTGGGAGTCTCAGCACACTGCAGACCCAAGCTGGGAGTCTCACCACACTGTAGACCCAAGCTGGGAGCACAAATCAGGCTGAGAATGCATCCATGAGCAGGAGGCCGGACAACAGAGGAACAAAGAGGATAATCAAATGAAATTAAGAATGGGTCGTCCCTTGACAATCAGGGATGCATGAAAATGCACACACACTTTTCCATCCTCATCTCTTTCTCTCCTTTCACTTTGTGTTTCCCTCTACTTTACGTCCCACACATACATTAGTGCTTATAAATGGACGCTCAAACACATTCATGAGCAGCTAAACCTTATCAGACACAAGCGTCTTATCTCTACCCTGGGCTCTTACCCTTCCCTGAGCTCTCAACCTCTTCAGTGAAATTCCATAACAGCAGCATGCAAGCCACAGTCCTCTGCACTTACCCACTACTACCCTTGTAATTGTCTGTCTGCCATCTCATGCTGGGCAGAAACATGAGCAGGGCATCGATCTGTGCCCGCTGCAGACCAAAGCCATGGCAGACGAATGGACGGGCAGGTAATCAGTATACTGGTAGGCAAAGCAGGAAATGTTCTAACAACTGTTTAGTCTAAATGGTGCAATTGATATTCTGCACAGTTCCAGGGCCCAACAGAGCCTGGCATTTAAGCACAGAGCTGATGAAAGCACCGCCACAGAGGGCACAGTGTGCTCATTGTGGGCTTTCTCAAACTGCCATTCAGCCAGTTTGCCTACTGGTCTATTAGTCTGTATGCCACGTGTGCCCCATCTCTCTCCCTCTCTTTCCCTTGCCCCCCCTCTTCTTCTTCTTCTATTTCTCTTATGGAAATAACACATTTTATACCTGTAAACCTGTGATGTGACAATACAGTTGATTCTGATTTAAATGTCTCAATAGAAGAGCAGTTATGTTCATTTATATTGTATTAACGTACGGTACCAGTTATAATGTACAGTACCATACAGATTGGTCATTATAATAACCTTTTAATTCACATACTGTAAGTTACACATACATGCCTTTCTCAACACACGCACGCACGCACGCACGCACGCACGCACGCACGCACGCACGCACGCACGGACGCACGCACGCATGCATGCACGCGCGAACACATTAACAGATACAGAGGAGAATGAGGGAATTCCAGCTCAGGCAACAGGCCTTGCTATGATGAACAACATGCGGAGCGAGAACTGAAGCTCTTGTGTTGCTAATGTTCTTAATATCAGTGAAACTCCACCCCAGGGGTTTTCATAAGGCTCAGTGACCCAACAGCAGCAGGTGGAAGTCCATGAATGCAGTTTGGGGACCCCCTGCAGAAGTCCATGAATACAGTTTGGGGACCCCCTGCAGAAGTCCATGAATGCAGTTTGGGGACCCCCTGCAGAAGTCCATGAATACAGTTTGGGGACCCCCTGCAGAAGTCCATGAATGCAGTTTGGGGACCCCCTGCAGCAGCAGCTCTCCTCTCCTCTGTGTACTGGAGGAGCTTCAAGCTGCTGAGAATCACAGCCATGGCTCATCAAGCACACCTGGACGGCCATCAGAGCCATGTTCACATTTACGGACATTAGTTTTACAACGTCCACATGAGGACACGCCTCCTCCACTCCTAACGCCCATATATGGCAAGAGCATCTCAGGCTCTTCTGGGGGCTGTACTGTTTCCTATAGGATGGTATTGTTTCATATAGGATGGTATTGTTTCCTATAGGATGGTACAGTTTCCTATAGGATGGTATTGTTTCCTATAGGATGGTATTGTTTCCTATAGGATGGTATTGTTTCCTATAGGATGGTACAGTTTCCTATAGGATGGTATTGTTTCCTATAGGATGGTATTGTTTCCTATAGGATGGTACAGTTTCCTATAGGATGGTATTGTTTCCTATAGGATGGTATTGTTTCCTATAGGATGGCATTGTTTCCTATAGGATGGTATTGTTTCCTATAGGATGGTATTGTTTCCTATAGGATGGTACTGTTTCCTATAGGATGGTACTGTTTCCTATAGGATGGTATTGTTTCCTATAGGATGGTACTGTTTCCTATAGGATGGTACTGTTTCCTATAGGATGGTATTGTTTCCTATAGGATGGTATTGTTTCCTATAGGATGGTATTGTTTCCTATAGGATGGAGGCTGTATTGTTTCCTATAGGATGGTATTGTTTCCTATAGGATGGTTGCGACCGTCAGGTCACACTTACTATCAAAACCTCCACCGGCTGTCTGTCCGTCTGTCACACGTCACACTTTTGCCCTGCTCATATCTCCGCAACCGTTGCCCCGATCCATGCCAAATTTTGCACACACACTCCTTGCCTGCAAAACCACAACCTCCACCCCATCAATTCTCACATGGCCCTCTTCTAGCGCCACCATGAGGCTGATTCTTGCAAAACACATTTTTGGACACTGCTCCTTTATTGTTGTCCTAAAATCACGCAAATCGGTACACAGTATGTCTACACTCATCTCATCAACATGGATCTGTCCCATTTAGCGCCACTTTCAGGACGATTTTTTAAAACACATTTTTGGACACTACTCCTACAGATTTTGCCCTAAAATCACGCAAATCGCTACACAGTATGTCTACAATTATATCTCATCAACATGGATCTGTCCCATATAGCGCCACCGTCCCGATTAGGGAGTCTTACTGGTATTGTTTCCTATAGGATGGTATTGTTTCCTATAGGATGGTATTGTTTCCTATAGGATGGTATTTCCTATAGAATGGTATTGTTTCCTATAGGATGGTATTGTTTCCTATAGGATGGTGGGGAAGCAGAGAGCTTCTTTTACTTTACAATGTATTTCACATTCACACACAGACAGACTGGAGGAAACCCTGCAAGGCAACAACATGCTCATCAGGATCAGTTGGGGGTTCAGTGTCTTGCTCAAAGACACTTCAAAACACAGGAGGAGCCGGGGATCGAACTGGGAACCTTATGATTCCAAGACGGCTGCTCCACCTGGCCCGCAGTGGACAAAATCATTTATCTCCATGTCTCAGCCAATCACAAGCAGAGTCCTCCCCAGCCATCCAATAGAGAAAACAATATGCCTTCTGGAGAGGAAGCTTCGCTCGTCTTCACTGACAGTGAGAGAGTCCAAGAATCCCTTCTGTTCACCGTGATAATTCCTGCCTCCCCAAGATCTCCATGGCAACCTGAGAGACTTCTTCCTGGCGTTTTAAAGCTCATCAGAGTGAGGTGAGTGGGAAGGGGGGGGGGGGGTACAGCAGATGGTCAGCGGGGCAGGTAGTGTGGGGGGGGAGGGGGGGCAGGTAGGGTGGGGGGGGAGGGGGGCAGGTAGGGTCACAGTGTGGGGGAGGGGGGGCAGGTAGTGTGGGGGGGGGAGGGGGGCAGGTAGGGTCACAGTGGGGGGAGGGGGGGCAGGTAGTGTGGGGGGGAGGGGGGGCAGGTAGGGTCACAGCTGGTGATCAGAGTCTCCTGGTGAGATGGAGAAGGTGAGACACAGCAGGGGGAGGGGCTATATTTATACAATTTATGTTCCTCTCAGTCGATATACTGACTGACTGTGGAAGCAATTTATACATAGTGTTATATGTATGTATGTATAGTTTAATTAGTCCTATCAATACATAGTGTTATATGTATGTATAGTTTAATTAGTCCTATCAATACATAGTGTTATATGTATGTATAGTTTAATTAGTCCTAGTGTGATTGTTCTGCACCGGTGTCACTAAAATAAATTCATGTGAAATTACACTAAAGCTTCGTACACACCGCCGGCGAATTGGCGAATAGCGAATTAGCGTATAATTTGCCTTCTGTTTAAAACCTTATAAAGTCAATGGAAGCATCCACACCAAACGCGAATTTTAAAAAAGCGAAAAGGCGTCTGTTTTTTATTCGCCCTTGTGTCGAATTTAGCGAACATTCGCTGGTGAACTCCTCTCTCTCTCTGTATTAAATCAAGCTCACTCTATCCTACTTAAAGAAAGAGAGAGAGCATGGTCGAGGGACCTTCTCTTTGCATTTCTTTTCCGTGTCTCTCGTCTGTGTGGCTGCTTGGGAAAAGTACTCGAATGTCTACTGGTAAAAGTATGGTTTGTATATTTTATTGTTAATTTATATCTGCAAAAAGACTAATGTTTTAAAATAAATCGCTGTGTATAAATACAATAGGATCCGAAATGTAGTGGAGTAGAAGGAAAGTACTGGGAATTGGACTCAAGTACAAATACCTACAAGTACAGGCTACTCAAGTAAATGTACTTTTAATTACTTTACACCACCGCTGCTGCGAGCTGCCTGTCTGTGGGGGAACGGAGTGGAGGGGGAACGGTGAACGCGTGTTGTCTCTTTTGTGATGTGATGGGTTGTGTGCGCCGGCGAAGACTTCTATTCTTCTTTTTCTTTTTATTATTTAATAGGCTAACAACCACGACCAGGTCATCATCACTTGAGGATGTTGTTTCCATTGTTTTATTTGTTTCCCTGTCTCCGTTCTCCTCTCTCCTCTCTCTCCTTTCTTCTCCTTTCTCCTCCTGTGGCTACAGGCCGATATCACCCCCTCATATTTAGGCGAATTAAGCGAATATTATACGCATATTCGCGTCGCTTTTTGGTGTGTATGGAAAAAGGCGAATCGCAAATTCTTCGCCTTTTTGGTTCGCTTATTCACGTCGCTTTCGCTAATTCGCCGGTCTGGACAGAGCATAACACTGTAAACTTTGAGAGTGTAAACATGGACAGCAGATGAGGCAATTAAAAGTTGTACCACTGTATAGCTGCATAACTTTATCTTCAAGAGAAATCCCAATCCCAAGTTATAATCTAGCTAACCACCAGCCAGCTGTTATCTGTTAAAGTTTTACTATGTAACTTTTTTTATAAAACAAATCTTAAAATTGTCCTAACTGTTAAATCGCTAAAGTTTTAGAACACCCACTCCGTTATTTTCAGCCTCTGAAGCCTTCTCTTTATATGTTTTCTATGAGCCGTGAGGGGGGGAGAATTTCGCGCCATGATTACGTAATCTGCATCATCTGTATACGTTGTGTATACGTTGCCCAATCACATCGCCGATCATGCACACATGGTACACTACCGGCCAATGCAGCGCATCTTGAAGTGGGGTCGCCATATTTGTAGTCGCCCGTGTGTCTCTTTACTCAAAAGGTAATTCTCGCCTACCAGGCAGGGTGAAATAGTCTGTTTCTCCGGAATGCCTGAACGCACAGGAACCAGGGACCCCTCTAAAGATAGCTCTCGGCGTTGTGGAGGCAGACGCGGGGGTGTGAAGGTACGAAAAACGGGCGAAAGACGCGAACGCGACCGCGGTTTGCTATATGGCTACTGACCACTAGTTGAGAATCTTACACAGTATAGCTTTAAATTAGCATCAAACCAAATCCTTCCTCTTGTCTTCCTCCAGAGTTCACAAAGCACTGCATGCTGATAGTGAGAGTGTCTTTTTGAGCGGTGGTAGACCGCTCCATAGACTGGCTGTGTGTGTGTACAGGCTACAGAAGCCTGTACTCCTCAGCGTTTTGCCATCGCAATGTGTGTGTGTGTGTGTGTGTGTGTGTGTGTGTGTGTGTGTGTGTGTGTGTGTGTGTGTGTGTGTGTGTGTGTCTGTAGCCTGTAGCCTGTACTCCTCAGTGTTGCCATAGCAATGTGTGTGTGTGTGTGTGTGTGTGTGTGTGTGTGTGTGTGTGTGTCTGTAGCCTGTACATCCTAGACTTATATCTTAGTCTGAAGACGTTATGCAAGCACGACCACCGCTCACTTCACATTGGGTGTGATTTTTCCTTTGAGAAGAAGACCTGATCAGTTCCAGTGTGTGATTCAATGTGTTTGTTCCTAGCAGATGCAGTGTCATAATGAAAGAATGAGCGTCTGGCTGTCAGGGAGGCATCCTGGAAAAACATTAAAACATCCTTTATGGGATGATTTATCCATGGAAAAACATGAAAACATCCTTTATGGGATGATTTATCCATGGAAAAACATTAAAACATCCTTTATGGGATGATTTATCCATGGAAAAACATGAAAACATCCTTTATGGGATGATTTATCCATGGAAAAACATGAAAACATCCTTTATGGGATGATTTATCCATGGAAAAACATTAAAACATCCTTTATGGGATGATTTATCATCATGGAAAAACATTAAAACATCTTTTATGGGATGATTTATCATCATGGAAAAACATTAAAACATCCTTTATGGGATGATTTATCAATGGAAAAACATTAAAACATCCTTTATGGGATGATTTATCATCATGGAAAAACATTAAAACATCCTTTATGGGATGATTTATCATCCATGGAAAAACATTAAAACATCCTTTATGGGATGATTTATCCATGGAAAAACATTAAAACATCCTTTATGGGATGATTTATCCATGGAAAAACATTAAAACATCCTTTATGGGATGATTTATCCATGGAAAAACATTAAAACATCCTTTATGGGATGATTTATCATCATGGAAAAACATTAAAACATCCTTTATGGGATGATTTATCATCCATGGAAAAACATTAAAACATCCTTTATGGGATGATTTATCCATGGAAAAACATTAAAACATCCTTTATGGGATGATTTATCCATGGAAAAACATTAAAACATCCTTTATGGGATGATTTATCCATGGAAAAACATTAAAACATCCTTTATGGGATGATTTATCCAAGCAGAATGAAGCTGTCCCTCAGCTACGCTCTTAATCTGTCAATAACAAACTTAACTGAGAGTGAAAACTAAAATAAATCCTGTCATTGTTCACAAATTAACACGGCTGAAAAAGTATCACATCACATACTTTACAAACGTGCACGTAAAACATGTGAAAGCATCTGATGAGATGTGCAGCCATCTTCATGTGTGAACAACGGTGTGATCTAACATGGTTGGCAGTAAAACGCTGTGTCCTCGATACATAATGACCGTAGCAGCGTTATTTCCCAGCTCAGGTGCTCAGCGCCTCGGGGTCGGCCACCTCACCTGCACACTTGGTCCGGCTAACGAGCGGTGGTCCGGGCGGTCCCGTGCCCCCCTCCCCGGGCCGGGTCAGCAGCACGCTGATGTGGTACTCCGTGTCCGGCTCCAGGTGCCAGAGCTTGTAGGTGACCATGTTGACGGCGTGCACCTCCGACCACGGGGACTGGCTGGCGCGGTACTCGATCTCCTTTCTGATGATGGGGCCGTCTCCCAGGATGGAGTTGGTGTTGAGCTGGATGATCAGGTAGGTGGAGCCGGCACGCAGCAGCTGGGGTGGAGCTATGGGAGACGGAGGCACTGGGAAAGAGGAGACATCACAGTCAAGCTTTTACTGACAACCATGTTGATACACAACTTACAATTACAATTACAATTTAGGCATTTAGCAGATGCTTTTAATCCAAAGCGACGTACAATAAGAAGGTAATACATCTATATAATAAGCAAGATAATATGTCAGAACATCAACAACCATACAACAAATGCATAGGAATATCAATCTAGAAAAACAATAACATATGTAGACCACGCACCTAAGCAGTAAAAAAAAAAAAAAATAAAATAAAAAAAGTTTCTAAAACCTAAAAATGCTATCTAGCTTCATATGGTCATTGAGTAGTACAGTAGTGCTATGGGTTTAGTTGGAGTCTGAAGAGGTGAGTCTTCAGTCCATAGCGGAAGCTACAGTAGGGAGTGAGTCTGTAGTTCTAATGGAAGCTAGGGAGTGAGTCTGTAGTTCTAAGTTCGACAGGGAGTTTATTAACTGTACAGAACAAAAAACACATACGGATCAACAGAACTCATGGCACTGCTGTACTGTACACGATCTACAGAGATTAATGTAACTAATTAATATGATATGAATGTAACTAGTTCATGTGATATTAATGCAACTAATTAATATGATGTTAATGTAAGTAATTAATATGATGTTAATGTAACTAGTTCATGTGATATTAATGCAACTAATTAATATGATAGTAATGTAACTAGTTCATGTGATATTAATGCAACTAATTACTATGATAGTAATGTAACTAGTTCATGTGATATTAATGTAACTAATTACTATGATAGTAATGTCACTAGTTCATGTGATATTAATGTAACTAATTAATATGATGTTAATGCAACTAATTAATATGATGTTAATGTAACTAATTAATATGATGTTAATGTAAGTAATTAATATGATATTAATGTAACTAATTAATATGATATTAATGTAACTAATTAATATGATATTAATGTAACTAATTAATATGATATTAATGTAAGTAATCAGCTCTGAGGGAACACAGTTCCTGCCATCATAAAAGCCCTGGAGACCATGTGTGTTCCTGTGACTGCAGAAAGCCAGCAGGTCAACAGTTCACACAACTGACTGCTCACACCTATTAAAAAGCCATTAACAGCAGCACAAACATCTCACAAAAGGAACAAGTGTAGGGAAAACACAGCCAGGCATATGGCGCTAGTACGGGAAGTTTACCAACAACAGAGTTGGTTTAACCCGATCCATATGCATCGCATTCGCACATCTGACGCTCCAAACAGCGTGTTTCCTAAACCCACCAGGATTGAGTTAAGACCCGCCTCGTGGAAACGCGAGGCTGAAATCCTTGCCGGACACATGGAGGGTGGATAAAGTCAGACCTAGTAAAGGCATGAAGACAATATAAAACTTGTAGGCTACTGAGAAAAGCCTGCATTTGCACAAAGCACAGCTATTAATTTCTCACTACAGTGCTCAAAATAAACTGTGCTAAAAAAAACTTTGTAACTTTGCAAAAGAGAAAAACGTACTGAGAAAGCTATTAATTTGTCACTATACTGTACTCAAAATAAAAACTCTTACTGATTATCAGTTACATTGATTGTTATAGTTTGGATATGGCTTTGGGTGTATTATGCTGTGTGCATTATTGTAATGGATCGGTAGGTAGTAGTAGGTACAGTATTGCTTTGCACTAAGAGCACTAATGTTATATGCACTTTCATACTTAAGATTATTAAGAGGGGCGTTTCCGCGAGGCGGGTCTTAACTCAATCCTGGTGGGTTTAGGAAACACGCCTCCAAACAGCTTCCAACAAGAAGCCACTGTGATGAAAGAAGGGCCCTGTGTTGCTGAGAGGATTCATTTCAGAGCCCACCAGCAGAATGTCAGTTAGCAGGAGACTGGAGCCACTGAACAATGACACAGACAGGAGACTGGAGCCACTGAACAATGACACAGACAGGAGACTGGAGCCACTGAACAATGACACAGACAGGAGACTGGAGCCACTGAACAATGACACAGACAGGAGACTGGAGCCACTGAACAATGACAGACAGGAGACTGGAGCCACTGAACAATGACACAGACAGGAGACTGGAGCCACTGAACAATGACACAGACAGGAGACTGGAGCCACTGAACAATGACAGACAGGAGACTGGAGCCACTGAACAATGACACAGACAGGAGACTGGAGCCACTGAACAATGACACAGACAGGAGACTGGAGCCACTGAACAATGACACAGACAGGAGACTGGAGTCACTGAACAATGACACAGACAGGAGACTGGAGCCACTGAACAATGACACAGACAGGAGACTGGAGCCACTGAACAATGACACAGACAGGAGACTGGAGCCACTGAACAATGACACAGACAGGAGACTGGAGCCACTGAACAATGACACAGACAGGAGACTGGAGCCACTGAACAATGACACAGACAGGAGACTGGAGCCACTGAACAATGACACAGACAGGAGACTGGAGCCACTGAACAATGACACAGACAGGAGACGCAGGACAAAAGCAGGACAAAGAGCCAGAAGAAGATCAGAGTTGATCTGTGGCCGTGACCAATCCCTCATTCCTGCTCTGAAGGCCTTCCACATTACCAGCACCTCATCATCATCTTTCACTCTTTCAACAAATATGCCTGCTGAATATTTGTGTTTGTCTTTATCAAGTCATCAGAGCTGATTTAATGATCAGTTATCAATGTATTGCATGGTATTCTCTTACTATAGCCTACTTCTGTAGAGGTTTGGTGAAACCAAGAACCCCATGCAATATAACTAATGAATTATGTCTAGCCTCTCAGATTTATATTTCACGAGGTACGGCAATAAGTCATAATCATAATTATGAAATAAAAAGCCTTCAAAATGTGCTTATAAAAGCCAGCAAAATAACTTATGAGAAGAAAAAGTGCAATTCATGCACTACACTACACTGAGACTTGAGTGTGACTGAAGAGCAACCGTATTCAAAATGAGTGGATCCAGCTAATTAAAAGGATGATTAGCCTTTCATTAGTGGTGCATTAGGGGAGATTTATGAAAGTCTTGTTAAGGATTCTGCTGTGCATTCTATAAAACACATAACAGAGCAGCAGATGTATGAGCAGAGACTCATTTTTATAGAAAACACCTCTGAAGTTTGTTAAAGCAGATCCTGCACCACAAATAATGAATATATTTCCTGCAACCAAAGTGATCAAAACAAGGAGCAAATAAACAGTATAATACTGTCTGTGTTCACTGAGAGAGTGGCCAGGCTCTCTGTACGTCTGAGCTCCTTATGAGGGACTTCATGGCCTTCTATCAATGCATTTACTGTCTGCTGCTGTACTGAGGCTTTAGCAACATCCTGGCAGAAGACTGCTCTGTCACACACCAAGCACTCTGTGTCACTAGACTACCTGATCCATGCTGACACATCTATCCATGGATTAAGCTGCTGTCTCAGCTCTCTCTCTGTCTCTCTGAGAATGGGATTCTTCATCTTCATTTGTCTTCCTCATCCTCAGAGCTCCTCTATACATTCCTGTCTGTGTCACGGCAGGGCTGTCACAGCACCGTCACTCCACAGGGTTGGAGTTAGTGGAGCAGTTGGAGCAGACTGGTCATGGTGGAATGAAGGAGGAGAGCCAGTCAACGTCTAACAACAAGACAGCAGCCAGAATGAAGGAGGAGAGCCAGTCAACGTCTAACAACAAGACAGCAGCCAGAATGAAGGAGGAGAGCCAGTCAACGTCTAACAACAAGACAGCAGCCAGAGAGACAAAGTCCAGTTCAGCAGAACAAGGACTGCATGGAGCTGTTGGCAGCCACCTGCCACTCATACAGTAGTCGGGGGCCTTAGGGTTTTTTCGTGCTAATCAGTCTAAAAGCGCCACATTTTGCACAGATGTAGCCCAGGGCATGCTCTAATGATTTAGCTAGGGCGCCCGAGTCGGCGAGCTTCGGGGTTCGCCACAGCGGCCATCGACTTTCTATACAGGAGGAAAATACCCCAAAATAATTCTGCTTTAAGTAGGATGTGAGGGGTCTAGCTAGTGGTTTGTCATGATTCTGAATCCATTGCAAGCATTTGTTTTGCTCACAAAACATTCCTTGGGCTACAAAGGGCCCCACAACACGATGGTTTAGTGATGAGTCATCACTTTTCACAATTTTGTGGGTGTTTTGTGGGGCCATTTGTAGCCCAAGAAATGTTTTTCTGTGCAAAACAAATGCTTGCAATGGATTCTGAATCATGACAAACCCCCTAGTTAGACCCCTCACATGCTACTTAAAAACTCCTGTAGAAAAAACTCCTGTAGTATAGTATAGTGTAAGACTAAGGGGAACAGAAAAGCTGTTATCAAACAGAATCTCATTTGTTGCTGTCAGAGAAAAGGACAGGAGATTGACATGATGGAAAACAGACAAGATGATAAATGGAAAGACAGAGAGAGGAAGCAACGACACAGGAGGAAGAGGAGGATAAGAGAATGAGAGAGAGAGAGAGAGAGAGATAGAGAGAGAAAGAGAGACAGAGAGAGAGAGAGATAGAGAGACAGAGAGAGAGAGAGAGAGAGAGAGAGAGAGAGAAGGAATGAGAGAATAGTTTTTCATCAGTTTTCTAACCTTTGACGATGAGCTCAGCAAAGTTGGAGACCCCGGAGCCCCTGGAGGACTGGGTGACACAGCGGTAGAGGTCCTGATCCGCCCGCTGCACGCCGTCCAGCTGGAAGGACGCCACAAAGCGCCGGTGACTCAGGTGTTTGACCTGAGCTGTGGACGCTACGTCCCCACTGTGACGCTGGAGAGACAGGACAAGACACACACACACTGTGGTACCAATCTATTTCTCAGGTGTTTGACCTGAGCTGTGGACGCTACGTCCCCACTGTGACGCTGGAGAGACAGGACAAGACACACACACTGTGGTACCAATCTATTTCTCAGGTGTTTGACCTGAGCTGTGGACGCTACGTCCCCACTGTGACGCTGGAGAGACAGGACAAGACACACACACTGTGGTACCAATCTATTTCTCAGGTGTTTGACCTGAGCTGTGGACGCTACGTCCCCACTGTGACGCTGGAGAGACAGGACAAGACACACACACTGTGGTACCAATCTATTTCCCAGAGCAGAGCAAAGTCAACCCGCTAACAATGTCACAACATAATGCATTTAAATCATCACTATGTGCACCGCTTCTTATTGGACTTGACTGATTAAAAAGGATGACTGTCCAAGCGTGTTCCATTTAATTAGAAAAGCAGGACCATCACTCCCCATTTAATCATCCTAGATTACAATCAGCCATACTTTAATACAAACAAATGAAATGTGGTTAGGGTTGTTGTGATTATGAGGGGAGGATACATGACATGAGTGGCATTGATCCCACAGCAGTGGGAGGAATTAACTGGCATAACAACTAAATAGGAAAAAATTAAGGATAAAAATAATTGGCTAATACTAAGCAAAAAATCAAACCTCGGTTCGAAGTGAAGCGGTGAATTTTAATTCTATGTGTACATTCTGTGTTCTAGATCTATACTTTCTATGTGCTTTAGTTCTATATTTTTATGAATTCTGAATGAATGAATGATTTTATCTGGAGGGCCAAATTGTCATGTGAAGCTTGACCAATCCTCAATTCTGCATGCACGGGACATGTACGGGACAGACAAAGCCTGTTCATTCTGGACTGGAATGACCATATATGGACATGTACGGGACACACAAAGCCACTCCTTGGACGCGGCGTCCACCGCTTCAGAAACTAAACAAAATGTAAATCCGTCCACATCAGTGTGTGAGGCTATAAGACAGGCTGTGAGGCTTTCAATAAAGGTCTGTATGATACGTGATTATTGTACCAAAAACTCATGACTGTGAGCCACATGGTCTCTAATGAGTTAAGCTGGTTGCACACTGCTGCATTTTTGAGCAGTGGTCGATCCTCCTAAGAGTGACTTTGTCCCTGACTATGTCTGTAGCATGAGCTGCAATACCACTGGTGACCAGTGGTAGGCCTGTACATGTGCTCCGAAATTACCTCTGATATTCGGCCGAAGAAACCCAGCAGTGTGCAAAGACCTTTACAGTTTAGTCACTTTAACACATTCCCCGCCATTTTAACATACCTTCGTACTCTACGGTGCCTCTGGTCTCCATAGACTTCCATGTAATTCATAGTGCACGGATCATGCACACCCATGCCTAGATAATGCACCACATGTGTCCACATTGCTCACAGCTTTCAAACAAAAAAATCCGAATGGAAATCCGTTCAGGCATTCATGAGATAGAAGCCATTATGTTTTCCTAAAATGTAAACAAAGATGGCTGCCATGTTTGATAGATGGGGTTGCTATGGGGGTTAAACATGCAATTTCGCGATTTCTATCATGCCTACTACATTTTTTGGGGTCAGAAAAAAAATTTGAATATTTTTTTTTTTCGAAATGGCGGAAATTCACGGGACTATCGGGCCTGGCAGGGAAAGACATTGAAATAATCTCGGGACTATCGGGCCTGGCATGCAATGAGTTAATGTGTATCCCAGAAGACACATAGACAGACGAGGGTTTGGTGCTTTTGGTACAGAGCAAGAAAAGGAAATGAAACAGAGAAAATGTCTGACTCCTCAGTGCAGAGTATATCTAGTATAGTAGGGATGACAGAGAGAGAGAGAGAGAGAGAGAGAGAGAGAGAGAGAGGGGGGGGGGGGGGGGGGGGGGGGGAGTGGGAGACTCAAGGCAATGCAGTATGGATTCATAGTGCTGTTGAAAAGCTTGGAGGCATTTCTCACATTGTTTTACACCATTACAAGCAGAAGCATCCTTCATTTCTCACATTGTTTTACACCATTACAAGCAGAAGCATCCTTCATTTCTCACATTGTTTTACACCATTACAAGCAGAAGCATCCTTCATTAAGTGTGCCTGCCATGCAATGCAATGGCAAAACACTGTAATCCGCCATACTTAAGTCATTAATTAAGTCTTTCGCCACGAATTTCTGCACGTAATAACTGCCGCACAATTTACGCCACCGCCGCAATATATACATCAAAACGTGCGGCTCGGCCGGGAATGGTGTGCTATTACTTTTCTTTCCGATCCGCTTTACGATGTAATTCGCAAAAAACAACGCCCAAAAACTCCATTGACTTTGAATGGGGGACTCCGAAAAAAACCCAGAAACTTTGGCGCCACATAACTCTGCCATACTTTTGCCTAGCAACGTCATTTAAAATGTAAAATGCTCACACAACTTTGGTCTTTTTCCGACCAATAGGGATGAGCTGTAATTGATTAAGCCTCGCCCCCTCTTTAACAGGAAGTGCCCTTCACCAAACAGGAAGTGCCTCTATAACTCATGAACCGTTTGTCGTACAGACTTGCGGCTGGTGTCATACCTTTTCTTTTTTTCTCAATTTTTTTTTTCTCAAATTTTTTTTTTCTCAAATTTTTTTTTCTCAAAAAATTTTTTTCTCAAAATTGTTTTCTCAAAATTATTTTTTTCTCAACATTTTTTTTTCTCACATTTTTTTTTCTCAAGATTTTTTTTTCTCACAATTTTTTTTTCAAAATTTCTTTTTCTCAAAAAAGTTTTTTTCTCAATTTTTTTTTCTCACAAAACAATTTTTTCTCAAAAAACTGTCGTTAAAGTGCGACCCGTGATAACGGCCAAAAATGCTCCAAAACGCCACTAATTAGTCGAAATGGCTGACTTCCTGTTTGGTTTCTGATTGGCTGCTGGCCTTGTGACGTGGGTAGAGCTGCGAGGGCCTGGTCATCGCTGCTTGCAGCTTTAATTCATTAATCGTCCATGACCTTAATTGGGGCCTATTTCGCCAAACAGGAAGTGCCCCTCACCAAACAGGAAGTGACCCTTGATCTCGTGAACCGTTTGTCATACAGACACGCGGGTTGCGTCAAATGAAATAACGCTAATGCTAACACCAACCGCTACACAAGGTTGCACAGACTTAGCGAGCTGCAGGCACACTTAAAATTTCTTAGAAATTTTCTCTTCTAGTTTCTCACATTGTTTTACACCATTACAAGCAGAAGCATCCTTCATTTCTCACATTGTTTTACACCATTACAAGCAGAAGCATCCTTCATTTCTCACATTGTTTTACACCATTACAAGCAGAAGCATCCTTCATTAAGTGTGCCTGCTATGCAATAGCAGAACACTTATTGTAATCCGCCATACTTAAGTCAGTCAGTCAGTCAGTAAGTAAGTAAGTAAGTCGGTAATGTTCTTGCAAATTTCGGCACGTAATAAGTGCCGGACGATTTACGCCACCGCCGCAATATATACATCAAAACGTACGGCTCGGCCGGGAATGGTGTGCTATTACTTTTCTTTCCTATCCGCGTTACCATTGCGACGTAATTCGCAAAAAAAGACGCCAAAAAACCCCATTCACTTAGAATGGGGGAAACTTCGGCACGTAATAACTGCCGCACGATTTACGCCACACCCGCAATATATACATCAAAATGTGCGGCTCGGCCGGGAATGGTGTGCTATTACTTTTCTTTCCGATCCGCGATACGATTGCGATGTAGTTCGCAAAAAACTACGCCCAAAAACCCCATTGACTTAGAATGGGGGACTCCGAAAAAAACCCAGAAACTTTGGCGCCACATAACTCTGCCATACTTTTGCCTAGCAACGTGATTTAAACTTTAAAATGCACACACAGCTTTGGTCTTTTTCCGGCCAATAGGGATGAGCTGTAATTGATTAAGCCCCGCCCCCTCTGTAACAGGAAGTGTCCTTCGCCAAACAGGAAGTGCCTCTATAACTCATGAACCGTTTGTCGTACAGGCTCGCGGCTGGTGTCATAATTCTTTTTTTTCTCAAATTTTTTTTTTCTCAAATTTTTTTTCTCCAAATTTTTTTTTCTCAAAAATTTTTTTTTCTCAATGTTTTTTTCTCAAAAAATTTCTCAAAATTTTTCTTTTTCTCAAAAATTTTTTTTTTCTCAAAAAAAATTTTTTTTCTCAAATTTTTTTCTCAAAAATTTTTTTTTCTCAAAAAATGTTTTTTTCTCAAATGTTTTTAAATTTTTTTTTCTCAAAAAACTTTTTTTCTCAAAAAACTTTTTTTTTCTCAAAAAACTTTTTTTCTCAAAAAACTTTTTTTTTCTCAAAAAACTTTTTTTTTCTCAAAAAACTTTTTTTTCTCAAAAAACTTTTTTTTTCTCAAAAAACAATTTTTTCTCAAAAAAACTGTCGTTAAAGTGCGACCCGTGATAACGGCCAAAAATGCGCCAAAACGCCACTAATTAGTCGAAATGGCTGTGGGTGGTGTCATATGAAGAACCATAATGTTAAAGCTTATGCAAAAAATGCTTTCTCAATTTTTTTTTCTCAATTTTTTTTTTCTCAAAAAAATTTTTTCTCAATTTTTTTTTCTCATTTTTTTTCTCAAATTTTTTTTTCTCAAAAATTTTTTTTTTCTCAAACATTTTTTTTTCTCAAACATTTTTTTTTCTCAAAAACATTTTTTTTTCTCAAATTTTTTTCTCAAATTTTTTTTTTCTCAAATTTTTTCTTCTCAAATTTTTTTTTCTCAAATTATTTTTTCTCAAAAAACTTTTTTCTCAAAAAACTTTTTTTTTCTCACAAAACAATTTTTTTTCTCACAAAACAATTTTTTCTCAAAAAAACTGTCGTTAAAGTGCGACCCGTGATAACGGCCAAAAATGCGCCAAAACGCCACTAATTAGTCGAAATGGCTGTGGGGGTGGTGTCATATGAAGAACCATAATGTTAAAGCTTATGCAAAAAATGCTAATGTTAAAAAATGTAACGCTAATGCTAACACCAACCGCTACACAAGGTTGCACAGACTTAGCGAGCTGCAGGCACACTTAAAATTTCTTGGAAATTTTCTTTTCTAGTTTCTCACATTGTTTTACACCATTACAAGCAGAAGCATCCTTCATTTCTCACATTGTTTTACACCATTACAAGCAGAAGCATCCTTCATTTCTCACATTGTTTTACACCATTACAAGCAGAAGCATCCTTAATTTCTCACATTGTTTTACACCATTACAAGCAGAAGCATCCTTCATTTCTCACATTGTTTTACACCATTACAAGCAGAAGCATCCTTCATTTCTCACATTGTTTTACACCATTACAAGCAGAAGCATCCTTCATTTCTCACATTGTTTTACACCATTACAAGCAGAAGCATCCTTCATTTCTCACATTGTTTTACACCATTACAAGCAGAAGCATCCTTCATTTCTCACATTGTTTTACACCATTACAAGCAGAAGAAGCATCCTTCATTTCTCACATTGTTTTACACCATTAAAAGCAAAAGCATCCTTCATTTCTCACATTGTTTTACACCATTACAAGCAGAAGCATCCTTCATTTCTCACATTGTTTTACACCATTACAAGCAGAAGAAGCATCCTTCATTTCTCACATTGTTTTACACCATTACAAGCAGAAGCATCCTTCATTTCTCACATTGTTTTACACCATTACAAGCAGAAGCATCCTTCATTTCTCACATTGTTTTACACCATTACAAGCAGAAGCATCCTTCATTTCTCACATTGTTTTACACCATTACAAGCAGAAGCATCCTTCATTTCTCACATTGTTTTACACCATTACAAGCAGAAGCATCCTTCATTTCTCACATTGTTTTACACCATTACAAGCAGAAGCATCCTTCATTTCTCACATTGTTTTACACCATTACAAGCAGAAGCATCCTTCATTTCTCACATTGTTTTACACCATTACAAGCAGAAGCATCCTTCATTTCTCACATTGTTTTACACCATTACAAGCAGAAGCATCCTTCATTTCTCACATTGTTTTACACCATTACAAGCAGAAGCATCCTTCATTTCTCACATTGTTTTACACCATTACAAGCAGAAGCATCCTTCATTAAGTGTGCCTGCCATGCAACGCAATGGCAAAACACTTATTGTAATCCGCCATACTTAAGTCATTAATTAATTAATTAAGTCTTTCGCCACGAATTTCTGCACGTAATAACTGCCGCACAATTTACGCCACCGCCGCAATATATACATCAAAACGTGCGGCTCGGCCGGGAATAGGTTGCTATTACTTTTCTTTCCGATCCGCGTTACCATTGCGACGTAATTCGCAAAAAACGACGCCAAAAAACCCCATTGACTTAGAATGGGGGAAACTTCGGCACGTAATAACTGCCGCACGATTTACGCCACCCCCGCAATATATACATCAAAATGTGCGGCTCGGCCGGGAATGGTGTGCTATTACTTTTCTTTCCGATCCGCTTTACGATTGCGATGTAATCCGCAAAAAACAACGCCCAAAAACTCCATTGACTTTGAATGGGGGACTCCGAAAAAAAACCAGAAACTTTGGCGCCACATAACTCTGCCATACTTTTGCCTAGCAACGTCATTTAAAATGTAAAATGCTCAAACAACTTTGGTCTTTTTCCGACCAATAGGGATGAGCTGTAATTGATTAAGCCCCGCCCCCTCTTTAACAGGAAGTGCCCTTCACCAAACAGGAAGTGCCTCTATAACTCATGAACCGTTTGTCGTACAGACTCGCGGCTGGTGTCATACCTTTTCTTTTTTTCTCAATTTTTTTTTCTCAAATTTTTTTTTTCTCAAATTTTTTTTTTTCTCAAAATTTTTTTTCTCAATTTTTTTTCTCAAAAATTTTTTTTTCTCACATTTTTTTTTTCTCAAAACATTTTTTTTCTCAAATTTTTTTTTTCTCAACATTTTTTTTCTCAAATTTTTTTTTTCTCAAATTTTTTTTTTCTCAATTTTTTTTTTCTCAAATTTTTTTTTTCCCAGAAACTTTGGCGCCACATAACTCTGCCATACTTTTGCCTAGCAACGTCATTTAAAATGTAAAATGCTCACACAACTTTGGTCTTTTTCCGACCAATAGGGATAAGCTGTAATTGATTAAGCCCCGCCCCCTCTTTAACAGGAAGTGCCCTTCACCAAACAGGAAGTGCCTCTATAACTCATGAACCGTTTGTCGTACAGACTCGCGGCTGGTGTCATACCTTTTCTTTTTTTCTCAATTTTTTTTTCTCAAATTTTTTTTTTTCTCAAATTTTTTTTTTCTCAAAATTTTTTTTCTCAAATTTTTTTTTCTCAAAAATTTTTTTTTCTCAAATTTTTTTTTCTCAATTTTTTTTTTCTCCAAATTTTTTTTTTCTCAAAAATTTTTTTTCTCAAAAAATTTTTTTCCTCACATTTTTTTTTCTCAAAATTTTTTTTTTCTCAATTTTTTTTTTCTCAATTTTTTTTTTCTCAAAATTTTTTTTTCTCAAATTTTTTTTTCTCACATTTTTTTTTCTCAAAATTTTTTTTTCTCACATTTTTTTTTCAAAATTTCTTTTTCTCAAAAAAGTTTTTTTCTCAAATTTTTTTTTTCTCACAAAACAATTTTTTCTCAAAAAACTGTCTTTAAAGTGCGACCCGTCATAACGGCCAAAAATGCTCCAAAACGCCACTAATTAGTCGAAATGGCTGACTTCCTGTTTGGTTTCTGATTGGCTGCTGGCCTTGTGACGTGGGTAGAGCTGCGAGGGCCCGGTCATCGCTGCTTGCAGCTTTAATTCATTAATCGTCCATGACCTTAATTGGGGCCTATTTCGCCAAACAGGAAGTGCCCCTCACCAAACAGGAAGTGACCCTTGATCTCGTGAACCGTTTGTCATACAGACACGCGGGTTGCGTCAAATGAAATAACGCTAATGCTAACACCAACCGCTACACAAGGTTGCACAGACTTAGCGAGCTGCAGGCACACTTAAAATTTCTTAGAAATTTTCTCTTCTAGTTTCTCACATTGTTTTACACCATTACAAGCAGAAGCATCCTTCATTTCTCACATTGTTTTACACCATTACAAGCAGAAGCATCCTTCATTTCTCACATTGTTTTACACCATTACAAGCAGAAGCATCCTTCATTTCTCACATTGTTTTACACCATTACAAGCAGAAGCATCCTTCATTTCTCACATTGTTTTACACCATTACAAGCAGAAGCATCCTTCATTTCTCACATTGTTTTACACCATTACAAGCAGAAGCATCCTTCATTTCTCACATTGTTTTACACCATTACAAGCAGAAGCATCCTTCATTTCTCACATTGTTTTACACCATTACAAGCAGAAGCATCCTTCACGTCTAACAGCAGGTCTTGAACCGAGAGCATTTGTCTAGAGTTCAGGTCATTATTTTTGTCCATGAAATGAACTGTCAATGGATTCCTTTCTCTGGTGGTCTCTGTGTCTTATGCTAGCCTATCTCTGTTGATCTTTATTTTGTTTACATTTCAGTTTTTTCATTTCTTTTTGGGGGGGGTGGCTTCTAAAGCCCAGACCACATGAACCTCAGCTACAGCCCTCGTAAACAAACTTTCCACAGACACTGATTAGGGTGAAGCAGACGATCACACGGCTGCACAAAAACACACCAACCCTCAATCATCTCCAGGGCTCGGCCTCCGAGGCGTCTCACATAGGCTGTCTCCGTTTCTACCGGTTTCCAATCGCTAAAGAAACCAGAGGAGGCAGAAATCAAGGGTAAATGAAATAAGCATGGAGAGCATGAGGTGTTACGCTAACAATCTGGCTCCAGATAATTGGCGAGGAAACGACAAAACGATCTGTTAGCTTGGCAGGAGCCCATGTGCCCAGATTGGACTGCAGCTGGCACTGCGGACACCAACACAAGAAAGATCACAACAAACAACGTAGCCGAGGCAGCTTGATGGGCGAGAGCGGCCCTGACAGTCTCTTAAATGTGGGACACAGGCGGAGGACAGAGAGCAACATGGAGAGAGATGGGAGACAAGGCACGGCGCAGGCAGACCTTGTTGTATAAGACACCTGCATGGCTATGACAGCTAATTACCAGAGGCATCTGTCCTCGTCACTGTGCCGTGACCAAACCAACGCTTTCACATCAACCTCCCTCTGACGACAACATTCCTGAGCCTTTCAAGGGAGGCCGTGATGAGGTACACCATCCATTATGTGAATCACACATCATCCTGGTTTCTAACAATACAGTAAAGCGTCCCCAGGGCCTACAGTGTAATTATCACATACTGTAGGTGGTCAGAGTCCATGTGAGTCTGGAACCTGCTGATACTCTAGTTGCAGCACCAGAACCAAAGCTGAAAATAAGACCCTGAACTTCAATCTTTCATCTGGGCTGTGAGAAAATAAACTATGTCAGACCACAGAGCACTGTTTCCACCAGGGAGAGAGACAGCGTAGAGACACCTTCCTGAGGACCACAGAGCACTGTTTCCACCAGGGAGAGAGACAGCGTAGAGACACCTTCCTGAGGACCACAGAGCACTGTTTCCACCAGGGAGAGAGACAGCGTAGAGACACCTTCCTGAGGCATAATTTTATTTATCATTCCACACGAAAACATTGGTATCTAAAACAGGAGCTCAATTTGAATAGAAGCCAGAGCAGGTGAAGAGAGAGAGAATTTTATTTATCATTCCACACGAAAACATTGGTATCTAAAACAGGAGCTCAATTTGAATAGAAGCCAGAGCAGGTGAAGAGAGAGAGAGAGAGAGAGAGAGAGAGAGAGAGAGAGAGAGAGAGAGAGAGAGAGAGAGAGAGAGAGCGAGAGAGAGAGAGAGAAGAGAGAGAGAGAGAGAGAGAGAGAGAGAGAGAGAGAGAGAGAGAGAGAGAGAGAAGAGCTCTATGATCTAATAATCAATCCAGCGTTTCAAAGACACTGGGGCTGAAGAAGCTCTCAGGCCTCCTCTGTGGCCTTCAGTGCTTCTAGCTTTAAAACACTGTCTGGAATGTTTTATTTAAACACTGGCACCTTCTGGGACGCCTGCTTGTGTTGTAAACACACTCCATTTCATCAAGTGGTTTTGTACAGAAAGAAATGCTCTCAATGTTGGCTAAATAAGCCTTTACTTCCAGTTCATTATTCAATGCACGTAAAACCCAAAACCCATTTGGCAGAAGTGTTATTTTCTTAACCGCTATTTTAAATAATCCTCTGAAAAATACCATAATCTGCTTTAAAAGGGTCTGTATTCATTTTGTGTTGAACTGAAGTGTAAACAGCTCAATATTCTCCTAACAATGATTGCTATGAAGAGTTTGTTCAATAACAGCGACTCCACATTTCTACAGCTCCTTAGTGAACAGAACTCATACAGGATAGCAGATAAACAAGTGAAATTGAAAGATGAAACAAATAAATGAGCAGACGAACTGGAACACAAGATAATTGATCTCTGTGGGGTTCTGTCTCCTCATTGGACTATCACAATATTGTGCTGTAATCTTTTTTGTTAATTTCTGACCAAAAAAATATGAATTACAGCATCTGTAATTGCATGTAATTGATTTTTTTTTCTTAATTTGTTAGTTTTTGTTTTACAGGAGATCATGTCAAGTTCTTTAGTTGTTAACCTAACCCTACTCTATAGACTGACCTGAAACGTGTAACCCATGTATTTGTAACCCTGTCTACTATATAGTTGTATAGTACACATTCTACCACTTTTTCTAGTCACAAATACTGGTTCAAATACTGGATTCTGATTGGTTTAAAACAGTGGTAAATAGGCCAAACATTTCCAAGATCAATGCGCCTCCCAAACAACCAGAGTCGGAACACCTTCCTTTACCGACCCCAGTTCCTTACTGTGAGCTGATTATTGAAAACGTAGGTGGTCCGAGGTTGTCCTACATTTACTAACGTTACTATCGTCATTTTTCTCAGATTTATTCCATTGGATCCAATGCAATCCTCCAACTTTAAAGCCCCTTTTCTCTGAATCTAAGCTTTTCTGGAAGCGACCAGCCTCTATTTGCGGAAAAATAGCCGAAAACTGTGCTTCTAACATTAGCGTTAGCCTAGCTGTAATGTAAGCTAAATCCATGGTGGTGGCACTAAAAGGGAACTCTTTTAGCTGCAATCTGGGACTATATGCTGTGGCGGAAGTATATGTGTATTCTGAAACAATTAATGATTGTAACTAAAGGTCCTTGTGTGCCACTCGCCTGCGGCTCGTGGCACAACCCTGAAACAGTGGTAGATCAGCCAACAACCCACTCCCTCTCATGGTAAATGGCTTATGTTTACTCTATAGACTGAGGTGATGTTTGTAACCCTGTCTACTATATTGTTGTATCGTACACAGTTTACTCTATAGACTGAGGTGATGTTTATAGTATAGTATAGTAGTATAGAGGTTACTCTATAGACTGAGGTAATGTTTATAGTATAGTATAGTAGTATAGAGGTTACTCTATAGACTGAGGTGATGTTTATAGTATAGTATAGTAGTATAGAGGTTACTCTATAGACTGAGGTGATGTTTATAGTATAGTATAGTAGTATAGAGGTTACTCTGAGGTGATGTTATAGTATAGTATAGTAGTATAGAGGTTATGAGGTGATGTTTACAGCACTGACCTCCAGAAGGAACTTGTCAGCCTCAGCAGCACGGCCAGCAGCCACACACTGGAAGGTGGCATTCTGCCCTGAGTTGACCTCTTCATCTCCCAGCCTGGAGAAGTGAGGAGCCTTATCTAGAGAGACAGCAAGAGAGAGAGACACAGAGAGACACATGGAGAGAGAGAGAGAGAGAGAGAGAGAGAGAGAGAGAGAGAGAGAGAGAAGGGGGGGGGGAATAAAAGGAGCACATTACTCAGCCATTCACAAGGTCAGACAACAAGAAAAAAAATAATTTTACCTTAAAGTCGAGCTGAAATGGCTTTTTCTGGGTATCTTATTTTGAAGTATCAGTGTGAAACGCAAGCCAGTGTGTTTCTGAACCAATCAGAAGGGACCAGCCCTTCAGGCGATGGGACGGTCACGTGATGCGTAATGTTTTGGTTTGTGAAGCTTCATTAGCCTGTAGACGGCAGGCAGAGAGACACGACCAGGCTGCCAGTTGTGCAGAATGTTTGTTACCAAGTTCTTATTATTCTAAGTTGTGGGCTGAAGGTTTAGTTTAAATAATATGTGTGTATATTAATGAAGCAATAAACAGGGATATTATTCACTCTATTTAAAAGTGAGGTTTTCATCACATAGAGTGAGACTCCAACTTTCGCACACAGATAGCTCAGATCTTTGCCTAGGTTCTTAGCTACTTCCCCTGCCGTTACTGTACTTGCATGATGTACGGTTGTACAAAACAACATTTTTCAGTAGAACCGCCGATCCAACCAATATGCCCATAAAAGGGGACAAGGACTCAGTTCAGATCCAAATTCCACCACAACACTTGGTTAAGGATCTGAATACTCTGATTTCATACACCTTTCCTGACCTGCAAAATGGATGTATCGACAAAGACAACCTTCTCAACGGCACTGTAAACACTCCTCTGAACAATGACATCTGAGAAATCAACAACACTAGCCCTTACCCATTCAAAGATATGAGCTCCAAAATGATGTGCAGTGTGTGGGTTATGGGATGTGCACTGTGCATACATATATGAGGGATGGAAAGTAACTTTAACTGTGTTTGCATGATAATATGTAGGAGCATCAATGTAAGATACCCGTTTCGTTTAATGGCTACAGAGATACTGTTTCCCCCCCCCCACCCCCCCCCCCCCCCCCAGCCCGCCCGCCCACCCGCCTGCGCACACACCCGCCTGCCTGCACACACACACACACACACACACACACACAGAGCTGGTTAAAAATGTTGCCTCAAGCTAGATGCAGAATAGATGCGCCTCATGCTAGATGCAGAATAGATAGTAGATACAGCATAAAAATGCTAATATACAGCATACGATTTGTGAAAGTGACAAACGGGCTTCACAGTTATGTCAGGTGTGTTCATATGCTTATGGTGATGCGATTTCAGATCAATTGCTCCAGCCACCGAGGAGAAACGCTGTTTCAGACAGACAGACACTCACTCACTCAGACAGACATTCGCAAAATTATAGTATAGATATGCTTGGCTGACTTCCCAACAGAAGAGAGATTCTACCTTTCAGCCGATTCAATTCAGGAGGACGACCACAAGGATTACGTGCCTGTGGAATTCCTCAATTCACTGACACCCTCTGGAATCCCTGATCATAACCTCAAGTTGAAAGTAGGCCCACCAGTGATGCTGCTTAGAAACCTGCAAGCAGGTCCCGACGCACTCTTAAGAATGGCACCAGAATGGTGGTAATGCTAATGATGGACAGAGTCATTGAGTGTGAGATTGCAGTATAGGCACAAACGAGTGAAACAATCTTCCTCCCAAGAATACCTCACTATGACAGAGGTGAGCTTCCCTTCACCTTCATTAGACGACAGTTCCCTATCCGCTTAGCTTTCTCTGTTGCTATGAACGAGTTGGCATCTACTTGCCTCAACCTGTTTGCTCATGGCCAACTCTACACAGCCAGGGGAAAGAGAGCCAGCGCTGTAAAGGTTTTCATTAAGGATAATGACAAGGGCATTACTGACAACATTGTTTATAGTGAACTCCTTTAGCGTAGCGGCCCAAACTCTGGTTCTAGTTCTAGTTTAAATAATGTGTGTGTATATTAATGAAGCAATAAACAACAGGGATATTATTCACTCTGATTAAAAAGTGAGGTTTTCATCACATACAGTATTGCTGTAAACACACTGGTCTCACTTTACCAAAGAAAGATGATAGTACATTTTCTTCTCCATTATTCATTACTCATTTTGCTTTGCAAAATGATTAATATTCATTAGATATAAGATTTTAGACGCAAAACTGTTGCACTCCTACAGAGACAGGTGTGGAGAAGAAATCAAAGTGGAAGAAAAGACTTCTCTGAAATCATCTGTCAGTCCAGATGATTGACAGGGAGACATGTCACCGTGGCAACAAGGTTTAAGCATCAGTGAGAAGCAGATGTTTGAGTTCTCCTGTAAAACACACATTCTTACAGTGTGTGTGTGTGTGTGTGTGTGTGTGTGTGTGTGTGTGTGTGTGTGTGTGTGTGTGTGTGTGTGTGTGTGTGTGTGTGTGTGTGTGTGTGTGTGTGTGTGTACATGTGTACCCCACAGGTGTCCATGTTTCTTCCAGTGACTTCGTCCCCCCTGAAGGTTAATTCATAATTCATGCCCAACAACACAAACAAACAAACAAACAAACAAACAGGGAAATGAGTGTGAACCAGAGCCTGCAGTTGGCAACATCTGCGGTGTTACACAGATAAATGTGTCACATCTTATCCCCGGGACTCTTTAGGCTGATAAATATTTCATTCCACTGAGAAGCTGCTTTCAGAGTTAAAAGACTCACTGACTCGGCAGAGGAGAACAGAAATGTCAAACTTACTGTGTGGTTTCAGCCCCCATTCAGACGGAGGAGGAGAAATGTGCATGTTTCTCTTTCTGTCTGCTGTTTCTTTGTAATCTCTTTCTTTCCTTTGAATCTTCCTCCCTGTCTCTTCCCCCCTCCCCTCTCCTCTACACACGCCCGCTGCCTGCCAAGCGATGCAGGGATGGCCGTGTGCCACGCATCCGACATGGTGCCCAGGTCTTGATGAGAGTCTTAATTATTTAATGGTCACGGTGGGAGGATGTGGAAGATGCCATCTGCCCGTGTCTGGGAGAGATGGAGGGGCTAGCTGGGTGGTCTGCACATAGAGGAGAGGAAATGATCCCTGCCGGCGTTCCTCCAAACACATCACCGCTGGTATCCTCTTGATACGCAGCGCCAAGAAAGGCTCCACTCATCCACAACCCGTCCAAAACCCTCTCCTGACAACAACAGGGGGAATATGGAGATATTAATAAGGTGATCTCCCTGTGTGGAGGACAGTGGGAACAATACCCTTCAAGCTTGTGTCACTTCTATGAGTCACTTCAAAGCAGAGCAGCCGTGTTAACTGCTTCTGAGAGTTGTGAGCTCTTAGAGCTCCTTGTGGGGGGGCAGCGTACTGAGCTCCAGTCCTTGAAGTTTACACCAGTGACACAGAGACAGAAGAAAACCTTCTCTTCAACAGAAACCCTGCCACCACTCCATGAAGAGATGAAGCTTTTTCATGAAGCCACGAAGCTTCACACTCTACGATGGCAAAACAACACTAAGCTAAAGCTAGGGTTGTTGGCTCACAAACTGCCAACAGAGCTCAAGAATAATTCTTAAAACATTTTTCTTCTGGGAATTTCAGAACCTCCATCATGAACTGCTCTTCATTCTCATGAAGAAAAGCACCAGTGGCTCACTGATACTGGCCCAAGCACAGTAAAGCCGTTTTTTAGTTGAGCGTGAGCGAGCAACTTTTATAATGGCTCCTCCGCTCCGAGCCGATCCTGTTGGGGCCGTGCGCCGCATGTTTCCAACAAAACAGTGGCGAGTGGACAGCTCTCCAAGTCTCCATCAAAGCCGAGGCTCACGTTACCGCAGCCATTTGTGTTAGGAACACACCGACAAAAGAGAAAGTGTTTCGGAGACATTGTAGCGAACTACTTTTTTGACTCTGATTGACGACCCTGAGCGGAGCGTGGAGCGAGTGCAGAACGAGAGATGCGAAAATCAAGGTGAGCGACGGATCGGAGCCCGGTGGCCGACCAGAGTGACGAGCGAGTGGGACAAGAGCCCTCTGGAGCGGCTTTTGTCACCGCTCCACTCCGCTCGTGTGCCCTGGGCCTGTACAGCCTCTTGTAATCCTTCCTTGTGCTTGGTGTGTGAAGTGACACTTACAGCAGGGGTAGTTGAGCAGCATGATGTCGTCTATGGCCATGTAGCCTCGCTGCTCCCTGGAAACAGCTGCCTCGATCAGGACCTGAGAGAAAGATAATTAATCTGTCTTATTAAAAACATCAATGATTAGACAAGCACAACCAATTTAAACAATTCTCATCATTGCATGTTTTTTATTGTTATATCTTTGTTGCTATTTTTTATTTCTCTTCCATGCTTTGTTCACAATTGTTCAAATGGCAAACCGTGATCCTATTTCTTTTTTTCAGCTGTATACCTTCATTATTGTCTGCAGATAATAAACTAAACTAAGCTAAATGTCAGTAAAAGATAGTCATGGAAAACAACATCACATCTGACCTCACAGCACTTCAAACTGAGTGAAACACTAAACTGCAATATTCAAATGGAACCGCCGAGAGGCAGAGCAGATTCTATTGCTCTTGTCCCCTTTCAGTGACAGAAGCATTAATTACAAAACAACACCATCTCCACACCATTGAACAGCTACTGACCCGAAAGAGGGAGGAAAAAACAAAAAGTTAGCAGGGCAGACATGAGAGGAATGTAGGCGGAGGCAGAGGAACAGAGAGATGCATAATGTCTCGTCTCGATGCCCCGGCGGCCGTGAGAAAATAATGACTTTATCAGGAGGGCCGATGTGTTTGTGAGTCCTGGAGCCTCATTCAGCATTCTGGACGCAGGCTGCTGTGGAGCCATAACAGAGGAGAATACAGCCAGCACAGGGGTCATGGGACTCAGGGGAGGTGGACACTCCATACTGTCCTGTTGTGGAACAATAAGGTGGAGAACCCATGGCCTCCTGCCAAACCTAATCAATATCAAATCACCGGCCGCAGTAATGCTGAGACGGTTATGAGACACCGGGGTGATGTTTGTTTTCCCAGCACCGTCCACACGTTTGATGGAAGGCAGCTTTGAATGATTGTTTCTCATAATCTACTGACCTTCTGTAAAGGTGGATAACAGCTAGAGTCTATCATGGAGCTTTCATGTTTTCTATGATGCAGTTTAAATCTGTGTGCGTGCCTGACATTCTGAACACGTGCAAACAACACGGTCACAGGTGATGTGCCTTGGCTCAAGGGCGTTGAGGTCATACAGATTGAGGGGCTTATAGTCTTTACTGAGTCATAAATCCAGATGTGTTCTAACAGCTTGTGGCCAATTAGTTTTTCAGCACCGTGCGGCGATGATACACAGATTATCTCCCCCAGACCACAATGTGCCGTGGTTTACACAGCAAATCACTCCAGCACAACAACATCTTCTGGGACCTCTGCCCCAAATTCCAGCCGTCCACCGTCAGCAGAACAAAGATAGTCATCCTCCAGAGACCTGGGAGGGAGAGCTCTCATTACAGCAACAATTGCTGTGACCACAAGACTGAGCCGTACGTGACCTTTAGGGCATATGCCGTGCACGCACGCACACACGCACGCTCGTACGCACGCACGCAGACAGTCAGGTATGTGCGGTAAAAAGAAGAGGGGCTTAGAGAGAGGAGGAGGAACAGTCCAACATTTCACTGGGTGAGCAGGGTGAGCAGGGTGAACAGGGTGAGCAGGGTGAGCAGGGTGAGCAGGCTCTTGTCTATTGCTCTGGAGGAACCACAGCTAATCTGCTGTTTGTTTTCCTGGACCACGCTTGAACCTGAGCTTAAAGAGGCAGCGTTTCAGGAGGACGATTACATTAACATGTGTTGTTTTCATCTTGTTCTCATTTTATAAGCCTCCTTTATTTTCCACATGGTTGACTTTCCTAAACCCTTTCATTTCTATCTTTCTCTCTTACTCTTTCACCCTCTGATTCTTTCTCTCTCTCTCTCTCTCTCTCTCTCTCTCTCTCTCTCTCTCTCTCTCTCTCTGTCTCTCTCTCTCTCTCTCGCTCTCTCCTTGTGTCTCTACCTTCCCTCCCTCTGTGTGTAATATCTAAAGTATCTCCTGATTAAAACACATGCAGTCATAATGTTAGCACAGTGGTTACTGCCACGTCATTAAACACCATGTTTAATTCAAAGCACAGGCAGTGGGCTGGACTTAATGGCAGACAGAAAGACAAAAATACCTTGGAAGTCTAATTGAAGGAGCAATTATTCTCTGTCAAGCTAAAACACTCAATGAGGGATTGATTGCAGGCTAATCTTTAATTGTCTCAGCCATTAGGACAGCGGGTTATTAAGAAAGAGACTTTTGGAGCATTTGTTTTAATAAACAACCTTCCTCCTCAGACTTCTATTGAAAGCCTCTTTCCTGGTGGAACATTCCATATGCCAATAGTTTATTCTAATGACTGGTTAGTCACTTTCAGAAGAAGAGAATGCACTGAACAGAAAAAATAATCTGGCAGCCAGAGATTTACAGCCCAAATAAAACAGCCATTACGAGAGCCTATTAAATTACTGGGTAATGTTAAGACTATTAGAACTTAAGTGCTTGCTATGTATACAAATCCAGAGACCAAGCATTTGTCCCTGTAAAACATTGTGGTCATGGGGACGTTATTAAACGGTAATGCCTGTGTCCTCCCTGTTAAGACACACAGAGGGGAGGAGGGATAGTTCCTCAAACAGTCACAGATAAAAGTTCACATGTCAATGTACACCTGCCTGTGTAGAAAAATACCAAGAGGACAGCTGAGTGTGAGTGGTTGAGAGGCCATGGCAGGATGCTCACGTCATTCTCTACCTCGTAAAACCTCTTCCTCACAGAGACTCACAGTGAGGCATGCTGGGAAAAATAACAAGGATTATCAGACAATGCTAAAGAAAACTATCCTGATGCATATTCTTATTTCCAAGACTTTGATCTTCACTTTCTCCATAAGTTGCTGCTTTTCTCACAGAGGAGAAAAAAGAGAAAGAAAGAAAGTCAGAGCCAAAGCAAAGGAAATCATCCCACTGAGATGATAATAAACTGCAACCTGGATGTGGAAACAAAGGCTCGGTTGGATAAATTAGCCTCAACAGGGGCTGAGATGTTGGTTTTGACTGGTTCTACATCATGGCTGCAGACTTTCTGACTGTGACACGTATAAACATAGTTGACAGAATTATTTTTTCCACCTTCCTTCAAAAGAGGTGTCAGCAAGGTGAAAAAGAGAGGATATGGAAGCTAAGTGATAAGGCTTGTGAAAGAAGAGGACGGTAAACATGGTACAAAGGTGAAGTAGAGAGAAAGATGGAAGTGGCCTTCGAGACACTGCTGGAAAGAAAACAATGGAGGATCTTGGAGGACCCAGATAACATCTTTAATATCTGATAACAAGATCCTCCAGCTATCACACACTGCACTACCAGAGAGAGAGAGAGAGAGAGAGAGAGAGAGAGAGAGAGAGAGAGAGAGAGAGAGAGAGAGAGAGAGAGAGTTAGAGATGTGATATCAAGGTGATCTCTAGTCTATTAAATGTTTCCTACAGCTCCAAACCTGCTCTCCTCCGTACACAGTTCTCTCTATTACAGTATGTTGATTGATTAAATACTTTATTAGAAGTTTGCATAGGAAAAGGTACAGTTTCATGACGGTACAGTTCACTGGTACAAGGTCAACTAAAAGGAGATCCTAGTAAGCGTTTCTGCTGGGCTAGGTTTGTTTTTACCAGTTACGAACGGCTGCCTCCTGTAAGTGGTTTTTCAGGGCAATTTTAAAGGATGGATCTACACTCCTTTAAGGCCTTCGGTAAGGCGTTCCACTATATTATATTCACCTTACCCCACATCTCCTTGTACTCTTATCTATTTTCTTCATCTCTCTGACTATCCCATTTCCTTTCTTCGCCAACCTCTTCCACCGTATGCTTTCCTGGACTTCTTCATTCCACCAAAAGGTCTCCTTTTCTTCCTTCCTCTGTGCCAAAGACACCCCAAGTACTTTCAGCTAGCTGTCTCCTTTACCACTTCTACAGTAGTTGATCAGTCATCCAGCAACATTTCACTGCCACCGCCTGTGGCCTGTCTCATCTCCTCCCTGAACCCTAAATTATGTATTTATACACCCATAAACAAGAAGCAGACATGACCTGAAAGTCCTAAGAATGAACGATTTGAACATTTCAAATATGATCTCTAAAAATGATGAGCGTATTGTCTTGGGACAATGGGTATAATAAGTGTGTGTTCTCATCTTCACAGAGATCTGCTGGTCTATCATTTCTAAATCCAAACAGATTGCATTATGCTGACTGCAGGGCCGACGCCAAACCAAAGCACTTTAATATTTAAAGTCACAGGTTGCAGCTAAGACATGCTAAAGAGACTCAAGACTCTCTTTTTCATCTTGTTCAATGTGCTGGAACCTCCTCTGTCCTCCTGTGTCCTTTGTGCTCCTGGGAGTGACACTGGCACAAGACAAAGTCTCCTCTCATTTGTCAGGTTGTTTTCAGATTACTGCTAAGAGATTAACTACTGTAGGTAAAGGGAGCTGCAAGGTGGAAGGTGTAAAATGTTGAATAGGGGAATTAAAGTGCAAGGAAAAAGGAGATTAAACTACAATAGCTCTATCCAGAGGGACCTGCAACATAAGCAATTTAAACCTATAGATGTGAGCACTGTGCCCCACCACCACATACACACACAGAGTATAAAGATGAAAGCTAGCCTAAAGCTAACCCATTAGTCATTTTAAGCAGTTCTATAAAAAGCTGATGGCAGTTCAAGCAGCTTCTCTCTCATCTCCTCCTGTACTCTTTGTCTGACTGTCTTCTTCACAGTCCTCCCTCCTCTTCATCAGCTCATTAGACCCTCCTTCTCCTGAGTGAAGCCTCTGGTTGGCTGCATCAGCACCATGTGACTCACCTGAACCCTCCATGTTCACTGGTCCAATCCTAGACGCACCATAGAGGAAACACTGCTGCCTCACACAGTGAACCAATAAACACTGCTGCCTCACACAGTGAACCAATAAACACTGCTGTCTCACACAGTGGACCAATAAACACTGCTGTCTCACACAGTGGACCAATAAACACTGCTGTCTCACACAGTGGACCAATAAACACTGCTGTCTCACACAGTGGACCAATAAACACTGCTGTCTCACACAGTGGACCAATAAACACTGCTGTCTCACACAGTGGACCAATAAACACTGCTGTCTCACACAGTGTACCAATAAACACTGCTGTCTCACACAGTGAACCAATAAACACTGCTGTCTCACACAGTGAACCAATAAACACTGCTGTCTCACACAGTGAACCAATAAACATGATCACCATACACTACTGGACTGCACTCTGTCCAGGTGCCAACTTGTGCCTTGTGCACTCGTTGCCAAATATGGCATACTTGTGCACCAGCAGAGCGTGCAAGTACAATTTACGATTACAATTTAGGCATTCAGCAGACGCTTTTAATCCAAAGCGAATTACAATAAGCAGGTAATACATCACTATAATAAGCAAGATAATATGTCAGTACATCAACAACAATATAACAATGCATAGAATATCAATCAAGAAAAACAATAACATGGGTAGACCACGCACCTAATCAGTACAAAACGTTTCTAAAAATGCTAACTAGCTTCATATGGTCATTGAGGGAAGGGGAGTGTTACAGTAGTGCTATGGGTTTAGGTGGTGTCTGAAGAGTTGAGTCTTCAGTCCACGGTGGAAGCTAGGGAGTGAGTCTGTAGTTCTAATGGAAGTTAGGGAGTGAGTCTGTAGTTCTAAGTGTGACAGGGAGTTTATTTCACAGTTTGGGGGCCAGGAGGACAAATTGTCTAGGACGAGTGGATTTTTGTCCTGGAGTTTTTAGCGAGGCTTCTGTCAGCATCTGTGTTGGCTGATCAGCATCGATCAGCAGAGATTGTAATCCTTGTGTGGTGACAGATGTACTGAGACGAGTCCCCAAGCAAATAGAAAGTTGAGAGAAAGAGCAAGCTCATCTGAGCTCTGCAAGCATCAGCCATTATCAATGCACTGTTCCCTGGTTTAAGGTGTGTGTGTGTGTGTGTGTGTGTGTGTGTGTGTGTGTGTGTGTGTGTGTGTGTGTGTGTGTGTGTGTGTGTGTGTGTGTGTGTGTGTGTGTGTGTGTGTGTGTGTGTGTGTGTGTGTGTGTGCGTGCGTGCGTGCGTGCGTGCGTGCGTGCGTGCGTGCGTGCGTGCGTGCGTGCGTGTGTGTGTCACACATGTTTGTTCCTGTCATCTTTAAATAATCCTCACTGTCAGATTGCTCTCTGTTGCTTGGACAGTGTCAGCCTACCTTGAGTCTGTGTTTGTATAAAGACTGATTATTATTTACACAGCGAAGGTCAGATCTTGTGGAACCGAATGGAAGTTAATTAAGTCGGAGGGATTGACAGTTCTCGATAAAATGCACACTACTCAACTTAATTGCTTTCTGACAGCTCCGCAGAGTTAGCAGAAAATAGAAATTGGATTTGTGGACGGGGATCTCTTGTGTTTAAGTGCTGGTGGCTTATGCAGACCTCCAGAATACACCAAGGCACCCACAGAGGCTGCCAGGCACCGAGGGTCAAAGCGGGCAGTGATGCAGATAGTGCTGGACGATACCACTAGAAAGATCTTAAGATAAAGCAAACTGTAGCCTGACAAGCTAAGACAAAATGTCTCATGAAAAATCATCCGAATAACAATGTGTCTGCTCTTGAAAAGAAGGTTATTTTTTGCAGTATTTATTTGTGTGTGAAAGTACGTAGTACAGTAAGTAGTACAGTAAGTAGTACAGTAAGTAGTACAGTAAGTAGTACAGTAAGTGACACATTGGGAACAAATTGTTCCAGAGCCATGTGACCCATTAGTTCAGGAGTCTATTTCCTGTTTCTGTAGCATGAGTCAGCGTAATGTACAAGTACACCTCCTGGACATGATGCTAGTATGTCACAGAGACTTACCCCCAATCCAACCCTTGATGCTCAGTGCCAAGCAAGGAGGCATTAGGAACCATTGGTAAAGTCTTTGGTATGAATGCTGACCTCCCAATGTCAGGGTGGACACTCTAACCACTAGACCACTGACCTGTGTGTTAAAGTATAGGAATACATAAAACGGATCTCCTTATGTCTTATGTTCTGCTCTCCTACTTAATCAGACCCATTCCCTCATTCCATCTTCAGTTTAAAGTTGTACTATGTAACTTTTTTTATAAAACAAATCTTAAAATTCTCCTAACTATTAAATCACAAAAGTTTTAGAAGATCCGCGCCGTGAATTTCAGCCTGTAAAGCCTTCTCTGTATGTAAACTGAGATCCTTGCCGTGGACCGGATCTCGCGCCAAAATTGCGTCATCACACTACCGGCCAATCACAGCGAGGGTTATACAACTGCCGGCCAATCACAGCGCATCTTGAAGTGGGGTCGCTATGGCAGCCATATTTGTTGTCGCCCGTTTGTACCATCCCTTCTCTAGGTAATTTCGCCTACCAGGCAGGGTGAAGGAGTCCGTATCTCTGGAATTACTGAACGCACAGGAACAAGGGACCCCTTAAAAGATAGATCTCAGCGAGGTGGAGGCAGACGCGGGGGTCTGAAGGTACGAAAAACGTCCGAAAGACGCGGACGCGACCGCGGTTTGCTATAGGGCTAATGACCACTAGTTGGGCATCTTACACAGTATGGCTTTAACTCTCATTCAAGTCAACTCAACAAATCACATGTATTTGTATCATCCTTAATCACTGATACTGTCTCCAAGGGCCGTACAGGTTACATTTAACCAATGAAACTAGGTTTGAACCTTTACAACGCTCCAGGTGATTGCTTGCAATGTGAAACTAGTTCATGGTCCATTTATAAATATATCCTCACACTGGACACTGAATACGTTTAAGATAAATGAGCTGCAATGTACATGTAGTGAAACATGGACACATGTCTCACCTGGTACTCATTATGTACATGTAGTGAAGGACACATGTCTCACCTGGTACTCATTATGTACATGTAGTGAAGCAAACATGTCTCACCTGGTACTCGTTATGTACATGTAGTGAAGCAAACATGTCTCACCTGGTACTCATTATGTACATGTAGTGAAATATGGACACGTCTCACCTGGTACTCATTATGTACATGTAGTGAAACATGGACACATGTCTCACCTGGTACTCATTATGTACATGTAGTGAACAAACATGTCTGACTCATTATGTACATGTAGTGAAACAAACATGTCTCACCTGGTACTCATTATGTACATGTAGTGAAGCAAACCTGTCTCACCTGGTACTCATTATGTACATGTAGTGAAACAAACATGTCTCACCTGGTACTCATTATGTACATGTAGTGAACAAACATGTCTCACCTGGTACTCATTATGTACATGTAGTGAACAAACATGTCTCACCTGGTACTCAATATGTACATGTAGTGAACAAACATGTCTCACCTGGTACTCATTATGTACATGTAGTGAACACACATGTCTCACCTGGTACTCATTATGTACATGTAGTGAACAAACATGTCTCACCTGGTACTCATTATGTACATGTAGTGAAACAAACATGTCTCACCTGGTACTCATTATGTACATGTAGTGAACAAACATGTCTCACCTGGTACTCATTATGTACATGTAGTGAACAAACATGTCTCACCTGGTACTCATTATGTACATGTAGTGAACAAACATGTCTCACCTGGTACTCATTATGTACATGTAGTGAAGCAAACATGTCTCACATGGTACTCATTATGTACATGTAGTGAACAAACATGTCTCACCTGGTACTCATTATGTACATGTAGTGAAGCAAACATGTCTCACCTGGTACTCGTTATGTACATGTAGTGAACATGGACACATGTCTCACCTGGTACTCATTATGTACATGTAGTGAACAAACATGTCTCACCTGGTACTCATTATGTACATGTAGTGAACAAACATGTCTCACCTGGTACTCATTATGTACATGTAGTGAACAAACATGTCTCACCTGGTACTCATTATGTACATGTAGTGAAACATGGACACATGTCTCACCTGGTACTCATTATGTACATGTAGTGAAGCAAACATGTCTCACCTGGTACTCATTATGTACATGTAGTGAACAAACATGTCTCACCTGGTACTCATTATGTACATGTAGTGAAACATGAACACATGTCTCACCTGGTACTCATTATGTACATGTAGTGAACAAACATGTCTCACCTGGTACTCATTATGTACATGTAGTGAACAAACATGTCTCACCTGGTACTCATTATGTACATGTAGTGAACAAACATGTCTCACCTGGTACTCGTTAGGCCAGAAGGTGCTGACAGCCAGCTCCACCTGGTGCCACTGTTTGCCATGGGAACCTGACGTGTTCCACACGGGGCTGCCCAGCGGGCCCCCGTTGACTCGCACGTACGCCCGCAGGGCCCCCGGACTGTGACCGTCACGGCTGTACAGGAAGTAGCTGAACTGGACGCAGTGCGTGTCGTTTTCACTCAGCGTCTGGAGCAGCAGCTGGGCACGATGCCCCGCTGCATGCTGGGAGGAGTTGACCAGCATATAGGACCCTGGAGAGAGAAAGAGAGAGAGAGAGAGAGAGAGAGAGAGAGAGAGAGAGAGAGAGAGAGAGAGAGAGAGAGAGAGAGAATGTCAGGCAGGGTCAAAGGGCAGTGCAGGAATGTATTGATGGCATTATGACTTTATAGTGCAGCACCAAGCGTTGTTTTTCTGTCTGTGACTGTTTCTGTGTTTGCCATTTTCAGCTGTTTGTCACTGCAAGATACAACAAAACAATGCCTGAATAACACTTTTAAAATGTCTTCCTACTGCAGGGCCAGGAAATGTCAAGGTTTTTGACAACTGAAATGTTGGCAACACACTCCTCCTACAAGCTCCTACAAATACTTCTTTAAATGTGAGTGAAGCCTCAAGAAATCTTGCAGCCTGGGAAGCTTTGTATTTGAGCAAAACCCTGTATGAAGAATCCAGTCCAGAAAATGTAAGTATTCTCCAACAAGCCACTTACAGTATGTTCCTCTGGACTCTGGAGGTAGAAGGTAATGGCAGGAGCAATGCACACAGACATATAAACATAAATATACAATGGATTGTATAAAGAAGAGAGGCAGACATTTGGAGGTCTGCTAGCCGTTCTCCCTGCAAGGTGACACTGAGGTGGGAGGAGAGATTCACAACACAGAACCTCCACAAAGACCCTTCTAATCAGGATAACAGAAGCCAGCATCTGTCCTGCCTAGCGTCCATGTGGGCTAACCTGATTATCTCAACAATGATGAAGACCTTCAGGCGTAGCCACATAATCAGGCCAGTTGTCTTTGCTCTCCCAAGGTCTTTATGTTGCTGAACACAGGAGAGCAGAGCCGCCAGCCGTGGCATTGATGCCAGGGGTCTCCAAGACATACGGGCAGCCATAGCTTAGTGGGTAGAGAGGCTGTCTGCTAAGCAGAAGGTCACCGGTTTGCCTCGCTGCCCCGGTCTACAGTAAAACATGACACGTTCACCTCAGCATGTCAGGGTCAGCCCAACAACCTGCTGTATATGAAGGAGTCCCACCCTGTGAAACACAATGCTGTGTTCTGCTTTGTTATGAGAACACAACCAGACGTTAGAGCCAGGACAGAGAGGACTGTGTGTGTGTGTGTGTGTGTGTGTGTGTGTGTGTGTGTGTGTGTGTGTGTGTGTGTGTGTGTGTGTGTGTGTGTGTGTGTGTGTGTGTGTGTGCGTGCGTGCGTGCGTGTGTTCTTTGAGGATGTAAATCCTAATCAGATCTTCTATGTTGTGGTCTCCAAGGAGCTTCAAGGTGAAAATAATAGTGGAGAGAGAGAGAGAGAGAGAGAGAGAGAGAGAGAGAGAGAGAGAGAGAGAGAGAGAGAGAGAGAGAGCTGTTCTGACCGCTTACACCCTGGAAATGTTATTTTAGCTTTAATACACTGTACATGTTATTAGCATATGTTATTTAAGATTTAATAAACTGTACATACTATTAGTGTGTTTAGCTTAACTGACAGCCAACATAATGCAGGGAAACAAGAAGCCCTTTACACTCCATTAACACTAAAAACCAAAGAGAGGTGGAGTTATTATATGTGATAGCTGAGTGGAAACCATGTGTGAAAGAAACATGCAAGAATTAAATACAAGCCCAGGACACACACAATTCTTAATGAATAAATCACTCAAAATCTGCAAGCCATATTAAGCTAAATCTCATTTCATATATACTGTACCCAAGGGGTCTGTCAGTGGGCTCCAGGGGGTCCCCAGGAAGATGACTATTCAGATAATAGGTTTCATTCTCCCCACCAATAGTATAGACAGTTGTAGAATTATGTACTAAATCTAATCTAACAATAAACATCTTCTCTTCTGGGTGTAGCTGGCACAAACCTGTCTCAAATGGGGTTCAGTCAGCGGTCTAATAGTTGGATCTTGGACATGGAAATACTTGAAATATTAACAATTTTCAAACTCCCCATGCCTTTCATATACAAATACTATTTTCAGGAAAACATGACATACGGTATGAATACCATACAACCACAGAGAGCAGTTTTCCATTGTGTAGATATTAACCACCCCCATAAGGACAGTTGGAGGAGGACAGTAGAAACAGAAGCTACGCTACAGATTGGATGATTCCATTCTGTGCCCCATGTGACAGCGGTGAGATTATTTTGGGAGACGGTGGGCGAGGAGAGGAGTGGATCTCTCAGCGATGGCGCTGTGCCCAGTCCTTGCCTCCACCGTGCCCATCTGTTTCAGGAGGACTTGAGAGTGAAGGCACAGTGGGTCATCAGGGCCACCACCAAGGACAAGAGTGACACAAAGTCAGGGAGAAAAAGATCAATGTAATCACAGTGAGAGCCAGGCTACCTTAGCCTGGTTCAGACCCGGAATCGCTAGCCAGACCCATTAAAAAAAAAAAAAAGGCGATTCAGGGAGTCTGGTGTTGCTCTCACTGAAGAGGTTTTCCTTGTTTGGAAATTCGTACGGCGAATCAGCGTCGTGAATCAGCGTCTTGTGATCTGCGTGGGTGAGGTTTTCCCAGAACTCATGTGCAATTCGCCGCCGCCGGACGGGACCGCACACATCGCGTCGAGGTAAAATGCATTAAAACGCGATCGTATCGATCTCGCTATAAAACATCAGTAGCAGACATGTTATGGTCCAACTCCAATGGCTTACAACACTGAAGTGATGGATTATTAAAAGTGTAACCTTGAGCCCAATCATTGAACCTTTCACTGGACGCCCGCTCAATACAGAAGAACTTCTTTTGAAAACATCAGAGCCAAGCAGCCTGTTATCTTCTACACTCATTATGGAGAAGTGAAGAGACCTCTTAACACACAGGGATGAAGGCACTCTGACACTCACTTTTAACTGCCTCAGTTGGAACTGTGATGCTATGTTATCATCAGCTCTGTGATTATACAACTTCACTGTTACCTTCAATGTGTTGACAGCATTTGAGAAGTGTTATTCATTACAGCCTTGTAAAGTCAGAGTTCGACAGCCCTTTTATTTTGTTAACTCAATCCAGAACTTCAGTTTAAATTGAATTATTTTCCTTAAAATGTGAACCGTGAAAAAGGCACACATCACGTACTGTAGTTGTTACGACAGACAAGAGACAGACTAATTGGTGTGATACTACGAGGTAAACTGCAGTGTTTTAAGCAACTCTGACATGTACGTTCATTTGCATTCAAGCTCACAGTTGTTTTGTCCCTGTAGAGTCAATATGCAAATGATGAGCTGTCACTGGATATAAACAAAGACTTGCAACAAAGAACTGCAACAAGCATAAAACCTTTAGCTGAGTATTGTTGGGTATTTTAGCTGTTTGTAAGACAATCTCAGTGACCAGCATGAACTCCCATGTGGGATGAGTGATGCATTTCTTAAAGCTTAATACATATTCAACAGAGCTCTTATATCTGCTTGTGTTACAGACAACACAAGGCCAGGATATTCCTTCTTTAAGCTTTGAGAAGGTTGATCTCCAGCCTAACATTATCATCATTTACACATGTCTTGTTACCAAGAAACATTTTGGCATCAGGAAATGTGTTCAACTTTATTTTATGCTAAAAGTAGATCTGTTGAGTGTCACAGACATTTAATATGGTAGGTGTCTCACCAATGTTTTATTTAATATAATGGTTTTGTTCAGTTTTGTAGTTTTAAAGTCTGTGGTCCCCTGACTGCTACTGTAGCTCCGTGACCCGACTTCAGATAAGCGGTTGAAGATGGATGGATAGTTTGCAGAAGACTGAAGTTCACTTTCTTCAGGTCACGAAGCAGAGGAACATGTCTGGCTTTAAAGAAACAACAGAAAGCCCACTGGGCCCGGTCAGGAGGTTGGCATTGCAATGAGTACAGTAGGTTATGACTGAGGTGAGATTTATAGTGATAGGATATGCTATCCTTGTACCTGCATGTTCTTCTGAACTGAATTACAATGGAGTTGGACAAGCAATACAATGAAATAGGAAAAACTAAAAGCAACACAATTTGAAAGCAGCAAAACTCATCTTAATCCATCTACCTGATTTCAATAGGCGTCATAATACTTACTATCACTCTTATACTAAGACCATGGCCTTAGGAGTAAGGCTTTTGTATGTGTTACAATCACCTTATCCTTGGCTAAGACTCGAGAGATATCATCTGTTATCTAAAGATCCACACAGCAGAGTCTCTTGTTATGGCAACATTTTTACTGGAATTCTACTGGACAAAATATGCTGTTTGAATGAAGCCATCATCAAATACAGTACACACCTCACATACAGTACACACCTCACATACAGTACACACCTCACATACACTACACACCTCACATACAGTAAACACCTCACATACACTACACACCTCACATACAGTAAACACACCACTACATTTTGACCTTTCATGAATTATACCTCAAAGCACAGTGAAATGTGATAAAGCTCCATCCATTGCTCTGTGCTCCTCCCAAGGGCACAGGAACATCCATAACAGGATTAGGACTGATCCAGCACATCATAATTCACATGGAGCGCTGGTGGACCCACCCTGGTCACAGGCTGTGGGCAACACTATCTGTGTCAAACCACCATGGAAGAAGGAGAGACTGTTAGAGAACAAGGTTGAGATTAGAGGTAAGAGTGATTGTGGAACAGCATATTAGATAGGAATCATCAGTGAGCCGGGGAGAGGAGGGACTCCAGAGAATTAAAAAGAGGGGAGATGGTAAATGAGAGGCAGAGATGGAAGACCCTGACAGCAGACTGAAGTAGGGTGGAGGAGATCCACCTTTTCACTTCTTCCTCTAAGGTTTGTCCTCTTCCCACATGCTGTACCACACCTACCACCTCCCCCACCTCCTCTTCTCTGAATCAAGGTCAGAACACCAGTACTCTCAACACAACACAAAACCTGAGGAAAACAAGTGGTGAATACACTGGAATGAATGGCTGTGTTGCTGTGAAAGGGTGTTTCTATTAAATCTGCCTTAAAGCTGGCTCACATGTTGTCGTTGCAGTCAGTGGTCTCTGCCCTTTCTCTCTCAAGTTTGACATCAAAGGTGGCGATCATCGATGGTAACAGTAGATGATGTCTTCTAATGGCTCATAACTGGAGTTTGTTCGTTTGAACGGTGTAGACATGGGGACATTAATTTGATGTGTCTTTATTGTCCCCTTGTATAAATGTGTCCTCTACATTGAAGCCATCCTCAGGTTGTATAAATGTGTCCTCTACATTGAAGCCATCCTCAGGTTGTATAAATGTGTCCTCTACATTGAAGCCATCCTCAACAGGTTGTATAAATGTGTCCTCTACATTGAAGCCTTCCTCAGGTTGTATAAATGTGTCCTCTACATTGAAGCCATCCTCAGGTTGTATAAATGTGTCCTCTACATTGAAGCCATCCTCAGGTTGTATAAATGTGTCCTCTACATTGAAGCCATCTTCAGGTTGTAAAAATGTGTCCTCTACATTGAAGCCATCTTCAGGTTGTATAAATGTGTCCTCTACATTGAAGCCATCCTCAGGTTGTATAAATGTGTCCTCTACATTGAAGCCATCCTCAGGTTGTATAAATGTGTCCTCTGCATTGAAGCCATCCTCAGAGCAGGTTGTATAAATGTGTCCTCTACATTGAAGCCATCCTCAGGTTGTATAAATGTGTCCTCTACATTGAAGCATCCTCAGAGCAGGTTGTATAAATGTGTCCTCTACATTGAAGCCTTCCTCAGGTTGTATAAATGTGTCCTCTACATTGAAGCATCCTCAGGTTGTATAAATGTGTCCTCTACATTGAAGCCATCCTCAGAACAGGTTGTATAAATGTGTCCTCTACATTGAAGCCATCCTCAGGTTGTATAAATGTGTCCTCTACATTGAAGCCTTCCTCAGGTTGTATAAATGTGTCCTCTACATTGAAGCCATCCTCAGGTTGTATAAATGTGTCCTCTACATTGAAGCCATCCTCAGGAGCAGGTTGTATAAATGTGTCCTCTACATTGAAGCCATCCTCAGGAGCAGGTTGTATAAATGTGTCCTCTACATTGAAGCCATCCTCAGGAGCAGGTTGTATAAATGTGTCCTCTACATTGAAGCCATCCTCAGGAGCAGGTTGTATAAATGTGTCCTCTACATTGAAGCCATCCTCAGGAGCAGGTTGTATAAATGTGTCCTCTACATTGAAGCCATCCTCAGGTTGTATAAATGTGTCCTCTACATTGAAGCCATCCTCAGGTTGTATAAATGTGTCCTCTACATTGAAGCCATCCTCAGCAGGTTGTATAAATGTGTCCTCTACATTGAAGCCATCCTCAGGTTGTATAAATGTGTCCTCTACATTGAAGCCATCCTCAGGTTGTATAAATGTGTCCTCTACATTGAAGCCATCCTCAGGTTGTATAAATGTGTCCTCTACATTGAAGCCATCTTCAACAGGTTGTATAAATGTGTCCTCTACATTGAAGCCATCCTCAGGTTGTATAAATGTGTCCTCTACATTGAAGCCATCCTCAGGTTGTATAAATGTGTCCTCTACATTGAAGCCATCCTCAGGTTGTATAAATGTGTCCTCTACATTGAAGCCATCCTCAGCAGCAGGTTGTATAAATGTGTCCTCTACATTGAAGCCATCCTCAGCAGCAGGTTGTGCTGCTCAGGGACTCCTGTTGTAATGACAGTACGTTGCTCAAGGGCACTGGCAGGAGTTCCCAGCATGCATTGTCTTTTGGTGAGGGAGGAAACCCAATACAAACACAGGCACAACATAAACACTCTACACAGAAAGGGTTTTGAACCCAGGACCTTCTTGCTGTGAGGTAACTGTGCACCACCATGCTGTCCTGTGGTGTTAATTAACACATTATTACCATGCTGTGGTGTTAATTAATACATTATTACCATGCTGTGGTGTTAATTAACAAATTGAACAAGAGACAGAGAACCAAACAGGTTTAACTCGTCAGACAAGCTGTTCCATTGACCCCATCAGCATTGCAGTAGCATTTTCATGCTCCGAGGCTCAAATTACGACAACAAATTGAGCGAGTTGTTTGGTTTAGATTATTTCCTTGTACTTGCCAAGGTATGATTCATTAATTGCACGTGTTTCATTGCCAGGCCCTGTCATTTTCCTTATCAGTTGGTATGCAAGCTTTTCCATTCATGTTTGTTTGTTTTCCCTCTGTGAAGGTTTAGCTCACATGTCCTCCTCCGCTCCATCCTGGGGTGTTTTGACCTGGTTTAGTCCCACGTCAAGAGCTCCATCCTGGGGTGTTTTGACCTGGTTTAGTCCCACGTCAAGAGCTCCATCCTGGGGTGTTTTGACCTGGTTTAGTCCCATGTCAAGAGGGATCTTCCATGGTGTTGTATTGTTGTTGTAGAACAGAGGGTTGCAGGAGGTGAAGAAAAGGATCCAGGATATCTTACTATGTGGGTGTGTCCACTGGAGTGTTCACAGCCTCGGAGTTACGCAAGCACAACAACAAGGTGTTTTACTATAAATATACACGTAAACCCATACACTCACATGATCTGGAAGGATTATACACATGCCCAAACAAACGTAAACCCATACACTCACATGATCTGGAAGGATTATACACATGCCCAAACAAACGTAAACCCATACACTCACATGATCTGGAAGGATTATACACATGCCCAAACAAACATAAACCCATACACTCACATGATCTGGAAGGATTATACACATGCCCAAACAAACGTAAACCCATACACTCACATGATCTGGAAGTATTATACACATGCCCAAACAAACGTAAACCCATACACTCACATGATCTGGAAGGGAAGATTGGGAGTTGAAAAAATATTGCATGCACTTTATGAGTCCATTTTGGTTATATCTGTATTCTGTACACACTGAGTTCAGGATTTGACGGTGTCGAGGCCTCTCTGTTGCAGCTGGATGGATACAGAAAGCTACCAACCTGTCGTCAGGTAAAAGGACTACTGACACGTTTACATTACCTCAGTCTGACTGACACTCCTCCCCAAGTGTGGAACCTAATCTCATTTGAACCCAACCTGTCTACAGTACTCTGTCATCTAGCTACCTCACTCTGTCATCACACACATACTATATAGATCATGTTTCCATCTTCCATACATCAGGTGGAAGCCCACACCCCTCATTTGAACACTGACATTCTCTGTTCTGTAGAACAATTTGGCCCTCAAGGCAGAGATATCTCCCAATGACAAGAGGTTTATGGTCTGACAGACATTTAATAGTGTCTCTGAGGCTTCCAGCTTCTAGTCTCTCCATCTGTCTTTGTCTCTCTTTTAGCCTGTCTGCCTTTGTTTTGTAACTTTTGTTCAGATGCTATTTTAGTTGCACTTTTATTTAATGTTATTCTATGCTATTTGCACAGCTACTTTGCTATTGTGTGTCTATTATAGTGGCTATTCTATTAATTCTATGAAATGTCTTTCTGCATTCATGTCTTTTTCCACACAGTTGAGTGGGCTCTAAGTACAAGTTTGTTACCTGCAATGTTATCACAGCTGTATTGCAGAAGTATTTTTGCCTTTGTGAACTTCCAGTTCCAGTCCTGCTTATATTGTTTTATTTGCACACTGTCCAGGGAGTTGACCTATATACTATACATTTCACTATACATAGTATATATCGCACCACCAAAAGCTGTACGTGATAAAGGTTGAATTGAATGAGACAACAACCTTCAATGTTGAACTTGAACTAGTTTGTCTCTCTCTTTGTGTGTCTGTTATTCTGTCATTTGTATTGTCTGTCCGTCTTTCTTGGGTTGTCCCGTATTCATGTCTTTGTTTCACTCTCTTTCTCTCTGTTTATTTCTGACTATTCAAACTACGCAGCAACAAGAAGTATTCAGAGGGAGTGAGGAGGGGGAATGGGGGGGGGGGGGGTGAGAGGGTCAATCACTTCATCAACTTCATCCCTCTGAGAACAATGTGTCAAATCCAGGGCGTTTTAAAACACACACACACACACACACACACACACACACACACGCACGCACGCACACGCACACGCACACGCACACACACACACACACACACACACACACACACACACACACACACACCCTGAGCCGCTCCAATGCAATAACAGGCCACAAGGTGACAGGATGAAAACTATTGAAGTGGGCTGCACAGAGCCACAGGCCATCCTTAACACAACTGCTGCCTCTTAATCTGAAGGTTTGCTTGGTGCCTCGGTGCCACGCCGTTTCCTCCATAGGCCGCCGCTATTATTTTGAAGGGCTGGAAGGGGGTTGTTTTTGTTTTTTTGGATTATCACTTGACGGCAACGATTACGTCATCTAGTCACATGACAGTGTGGGACAAGAAGAGGAAGATGGCTGCGCCCTGCCTTGTGCCTTGTTTACATTTATATCTGCTGCAAAATGTCTCAAAATGGCTATTTTGTTTAAATGAAGTTTCTTTATGGGCCTCTCCATTGACTTAACATTGAGGAGCTTCACTTCGCGTGCACGCCCAACGTGCGTTGTAGGGCTGCAAGCGAACCTTCGGGGATTCGAACGTTCGTTCGTTACGTTGGCAATCGAAGTTTGAAATTAATGGGTTCAGGTTTTTTTCTTTTTTTTTTCTTCTTTTTTTTTACACGAAAAATAATTATCAGAATGTGATAGGCCTATTCAGAATATCACAGTAGTAGAGATAGCCAAATACTAAATAAGTTAGGCCTACCGGTAAACACTAACAGTTAATGGTGACCGTTATAGTAGTTATAAAATGCACCAGAACAGCTTGGAGCGATCAAGGACCGTCCTCCGCTCCAATTCCGCTCCTGTTTTGGGCCGCGAACCAGCCTCGCTGACACACGCTTGATGACAGACAGTAGAGTGAGAGAGGCAGCACTCTGAGCTGGGCAGAGAGAGACTTGTGTGTGTGCTCTGAACAGCGAACCCCATCCACGCACCCAAAGATTAAACAGCCTTTCTCCTAAGCATGAGCAAAGATGGATTTCATTGCAACCCCCAAAAGGATCTATAATGCGATTTCTGGGGTTGTTACATCGAGACCAGTTCAGCCCGAACGCGACGCGCTCCGACGCAATCACCAAGTCTAATCATCATCCGTGCAACTCCGCTATACATTGAGCCTGTTCGTCAACAAACTGCGCAACATTTTCTCCGATTGGGTTGGATTTTCCAAGTGTTAGCCTACGTGTTAATGCGGCCGCACGTTTTCAATGGTTAAAACAGCGCATTTAACACATTTCCTACACTGTTTTAGCTGGTTAAAGGGTACAGTACGTTCGATGGTTCGGTGAACCAAACGAACCATCGAAGGTTCGATGGTCCGTTCGGAAAATCCCCCGAAGTTCGAATCCCTAAAACAGGGCTAGATTACAGCCCTAGTGCGTTGTAAACAAATCGCCGACATTACCGATGCGGGCGGGACCGGAGCGACATTAAGTAAGTAATAATATCTTTACTGTATATACAGTAAGATTCACAGTCCTCACCGTCAACGGCGCCATGGTATTAACCCTTTCAATGACGGTGAGGACTGTCAACGGCAGCAGAACAGTTAACTCCTCCTCCACCTCTCTGTCTACACTCTGACACCTCCACCCCCCCATCACCCCCACCTCTCATTCAAAGCAGGCTCTGCTGGGAAGGGACTGGCAGAGGTGAGCGGCCGCTAGACAATTACCCCGGGCCCTGGGGACGCCAGCGCTACACGCAGAAGTAGCTACGAACGGCCAGAGGGAGAAACACGGAGCGAGCCCAGCCGAGGTCTGCTTTCAGACCGGATAATGAATGGAATACAAGTGTGGAGATTGTAGGAGTAGACGGTGCCTTGCAGCACTTGAGGAAGATAAGGATACATCATCTGTATCCTCGGGAGAGGAGGAAGCGAAGAGAGGAGAGGAGTCTCTTTTTCATCAACAGTCTGCCTGTGCTGACCTCTGAAATTGTCCTCAGGGCTGCAGGAACAGAATCCACTGGCAGGTTGACTCCAGAGAGGAGAGGAGAGGATGAGTGAACAGCAGGTTGACTCCAGAGAGGAGAGGAGAGGATGAGTGAACAGCAGGTTGACTCCAGAGAGGAGAGGAGAGGATGAGTGAACAGCAGGTTGACTCCAGAGAGGAGAGGAGAGGATGAGTGAACATCAGGTTGACTCCAGAGAGGAGAGGAGAGGATGAGTGAACAGCAGGTTGACTCCAGAGAGGAGAGGAGAGGATGAGTGAACATCAGGTTGACTCCAGAGAGGAGAGGAGAGGATGAGTGAACAGCAGGTTGACTCCAGAGAGGAGAGGAGAGGATGAGTGAACAGCAGGTTGACTCCAGAGAGGAGAGGAGAGGATGAGTGAACAGCAGGTTGACTCCAGTGAGGAGAGGAGAGGATGAGTGAACAGCAGGTTGACTCCAGAGAGGAGAGGAGAGGATGAGTGAACAGAGAGATGTGTCCTATCTTTACACCACAGCTCTTGACCCTGGCTGTCATATCATCCATTCTGCAGAGCGTCTCTATCTATCTGTCTGCCCTGGCCAGAGAAAGGAATAATAGACTTGGAAAACACTATAATAAAACCTCAACGACCCTCCAGACCTCAGACAAACACCTTCCCACCTCTGACTGCCTGTCTTTACTCTACTGTACATGTACTGTACACCAGATGTAACAATAATACCTTGAGTCATGAACCTCTCAGTGTGACAGGCTCCCAACACTCCCTCAGTACTTCCTGTGAGAGGACAGTCATGAAGCCTGGGAGTAGGGCTGTCACAATTATTACATAATCGTCTAATCGTGATTATTTGACATTATCGCAATTATTTTGTCATAATCGTCATAATCGTGAATGCTGAAAAATTACAGAAATAGTGGAAATAGCAGATCTACAAGTAGATCGGCTATTTCCACTATCAATGTTATTTTTTAAGTAGTAAGTTGTCAAATATGTCAGTAATTTATTTGTGTATTTATGTTATGTGTCATATCTGCAATGTACAACTTCAAAGCCTAAAAGCCAAACAGAAATGTAATTATCAATGACAAAAACACAATTAAATCGTTAATCGCCAATTATTTGAGTGACAATTAATCGTCATGTAAAATGTCATATCGTGACAGCTTCTGAACATGTTCTGAGCTCTGCTCCACTAGCACTTTTCAAACAATCCCACTTCCCACAACATTATATTAAGTATCTGTATAAACGAGCAACACATCTATTTTATTTGTATTATTAATATTTATTCTTTTTTTTTATTCTTAGTTGCACCTAAAATAGAAGATCACAACGAATGTGAGGTTGTAGATAAATGATATCAAGTACTTAAAGGAGCTATAGTCAACTTTTTCTTGAAAAACGGATGCTAAAATAAAAATAATGTTTCGAAAATATTTTATAAAAGAATGAGCTTCATATATGTGTTTCTATTCAAAAATGACCACGAAAGGCGTAAAATAATGATAAAATAATCATTTTGGCCATTGTCAGACCGACACTTTGTTTACATTCTAGTCTATAGACTAGGATCTAAACAGAGTGTCGGCCCTACAATGAAAAAGTTGACTATAGCTCCTTTAACAGTCATTGTTTAATGTCAAGCTTTTCTCCCACACAACGCCTATTAGTGCGAACCATTTTGTAAATTTGATGGAATCCTGAATTATTATTATAATTAACCATATAGTATATTATTTTTGATACATTTAACAACAGCCTGGTGCAAAGTATAACATTTTAAAGCATGTTTCCATGGACCACCTATAATTCTACCAAGGACCACTGGTAGAGAAACAGTGTTAATGTATGTGGGCCATTGGAGCTGCTCTGTAAAGACCCTCCCTGGGGCTTCACTGCAGTACTGCTGCCTCAGGCCTTCATCCCACTTAGTGTCTCTCCAGAGCCTCCATCTCTGACAAGGTCCAGAGCTGTCTCCACAACGTACATCTCTGACAAGGTCCAGAGTTGTCTCCAAAACATACATCTCTGACAAGGTCCAGAGTTGTCTCCAAAACATACATCTCTGACAAGGTCCAGAGCTATAAAATAGTCATACCATACATGACCTGTCCATATAACCAGTACAAAGTAACAGCATAGGTTTATACATGTTTCTATATACCCAGTACAAAGTAACTGCATAGGCCTGTACATGTTTCTATACCCAGTAAGCATAGGCCTATACATGTTTCTATATACCCAGTACAAAGTAACTGCATAGGTATATACATGTTGCTTGTACCTCATAAATTGTTGTATGTGTAAGTGACGTTCTGATCCACTGTGAACCGACCCCTGTATGAAACTCTGCTATTAAACTAAATGAAAAAGTGCATTTACTGGTATCTTCGTCTCATCTCCTGCCTCTATGCAGCCCTGAAGGAAGCAGAGGAAATGGTACTAAATATTCCCTGTATCCCCCTTCTAATTCCAGAGACACATTTAAAACAAATGGTGTTATCATTTCTCTATTGTACTGTAGGCTACCTGTTAATGTCACACTGGAGATTTATCCTAATGTCTGTCAATTCAACTCAATTTCAATTCAAAGGGCTTTATTGGCACGAGAAAACATTCATTACCATGTCCAAAGCAATGTCTGTCTCTCACTGAGGCACAGCAGAGAGACAGACAGACAGACAGACAGACAGACAGACAGACAGACAGACAGACAGACAGACAGACAGACAGACAGACTAGCATCATGATGTGTGAGGTAAACAGAGAGCCTGGCAGGGACACCAAGGCCAAGCAGGCATATTAACACCAGGACGGGACGCTGCTCTGACATCTATCACTACAGACCTCTAATGAGACAGTCATGAGAGGAAGACCAAATGCAGACGCCAAACACACACATCTGTATCTGAACACTTCTGCATAATAGTTACACTGCTGTTACTACAGTACTTTAAATATATTGTTGTCTCCATGGGTCCATTCAAACTCATCGTCTTACAGATTTAATTGCATGGCCTCAGGCAGATAACTTGACATCTTAGAATCGATGGTGATAAATCAGTATAATAAGACACTCAACTGAAATAACCCTGTATGCAATCTGCTCTACCTCTCTCTCTCTCTCTATTAAAAGTTATTTAATAGGTGTAAAACCCTATATCTGATATGGTTAAGGACTTTGGGGGAGGGGCTGAGAGATGGACTGAGAGCAGGACACAGCCCCGGCCCAGATGACATCAATCTGAGACAGACATTGATAGGGTGCAGAGTCATCACAATGACAGGCAGGAGGCTGTCAGTTTGCCCATTCCCAGAGGTGTAGTGTGTTTGTGATTAAGTGTCAATCTCTCTGTCTCAATTAGAGACACTCATCACACTGTGGTCTAACACCTGACCTTGGCTGCACTTCTCTTTTCAGGAATAATGAAGCACAAGGCAGAACCACAAACACTTTCATTACTTTTTTTAATGACTAATGATGTGTTTGTTTCAGGGATTAAAGCTGTGACCATCCAGCTAGTGTACGGAGCAGCCACTCTAACCACCCGGCCACAGCATTAACACAAATGGAGCCTTGCCAATAAGACGTACGTGAAACATGAAGCAGCGAGGCACACAACGATACACAGCGTTTGTTCCAGGACACAGAGAGATGGATGAATGCAATATTCACTGAACCATGATGATGTTTCATGAACATCCACCAATATGGCACGGTGCCAGAAACACTGTTAAGAGGCTTTGGCTGTGGTTTGATCACAAGCACCTGCTGTGGGAGAAGGAACACCTGATGTTATCCTGGATGGCTGTGTGGGGACATAAAGGACCAGCAGGAATACTGACACTAGAATTAAACATGTTATCCTGGATGGCTGTGTGGGGACATCAAGGACCAGCAGGAATACTGACACTAGAATTAAACAAGAAAATAGCTTTCCAAATCCACTCCTACAGGCACATAAACAACCACAGACCACAACACTTTGCTGCATTAGACTGTAGCTCGTTACACTGACGAGGGCTGAAAGTCTTAAATGGTTATTATCTGTTTTAGTGGCCATCACTTTCCTCCATGGTGGGTAAAAAACTAAAAACAAAACAACAGACATTCCATACAGCTGAAGTATTGTGAGGACAGAGGAACACTTTGAAGCTTTTTTTTTTCCTTCCCAGACCATGAAAATGTTTGTTTTACAAACTTTTCTTCCTGTCTTTGTTTTTGTTTAACCTCCTATCAATCGTTACCTGGGCCAGCCGTGAAGCTCAGTGAATCATTTCTATCCAACTCTCCACGGAGCCTCTCTGTGGTGGGACATCCTCTTCCTGATGAGGGGGGGGGGGGGGGTAGTACCGAATCCAGCAACCAATCAGCAGCCAGCCTCACAACCCTTACAACAGGCAGAGGAAGACAAACTTTCTCTCCTTATTCCTTATGACACTCTCACTTTCTCATTTCTCCTCCTCCACCCTTTGCTGCGTTTAGTCCATTGCTTTCTCACTCAGTCTCTTTCTACATCCCTCTCTTTCAATAAGAAATCCCTCCTCAGTCTGTGACTCATATTCCATTCTCTCTACAGCCCTGTGAGCCTTGAGGGAATTCATTAGAGACGCTCACAGACGAGGGAGCAGGCATGGTCTAGTATGGGGACGTCTGTCCTCTGGCAACAGGGATGATACCATGGTCTAGTATGGGGACGTCTGTCCTCTCATGGTCTAGTATGGGGACGTCTGTCCTCTGGCAACAGGGATGATACCATGGTCTAGTATGGGGACGTCTGTCCTCTGACAACAGGGATGATACCATGGTCTAGTATGGGGACGTCTGTCCTCTCATGGTCTAGTATGGGGACGTCTGTCCTCTGGCAACAGGGATGATACCATGGTCTAGTATGGGGACGTCTGTCCTCTCATGGTCTAGTATGGGGACGTCTGTCCTCATGGTCTAGTATGGGGACGTCTGTCCTCTGGCAACAGGGATGATACCATGGTCTAGTATGGGGACGTCTGTCCTCTGGCAACAGGGATGATACCATGGTCTAGTATGGGGACGTCTGTCCTCTGCATGGTCTAGTATGGGGACGTCTGTCCTCTCATGGTCTAGTATGGGGACGTCTGTCCTCATGGTCTAGTATGGGGACGTCTGTCCTCTGGCAACAGGGATGATACCATGGTCTAGTATGGGGACGTCTGTCCTCTGCATGGTCTAGTATGGGGACGTCTGTCCTCTCATGGTCTAGTATGGGGACGTCTGTCCTCTCATGGTCTAGTATGGGGACGTCTGTCCTCTGGCAACAGGGATGATACCATGACTGATGTTGTGAGGGCTGTGAGGAGCCCTGTTGAATCTGGCTGCACATTTTACACACAATGGTGCAACACAATGTCATTGGCTTCATCTGCACTGCAGTGTGGATCGCACCCCGTTAGACGCTAATGAAGAGATCAGAAAGCAATGGGTTGGATCCACACATTTAATTGGCTTTCTATCGTAGCATGTGTTCTGTAAATACTTACATGCTGCCAGCGAGCCATGAGGGAAGCTTTTTACAAAGTGATGAATCTATACAATGTCAACGTCTCTCTAGTTGTCTTCAAAAAAGCAAAATAAAAATCTTTAAAAAGCACACCCACACTTTCCAGACAGCTCACTTGAACATAATCAATAAATCACAAAGCACAAACCCCTCCACTTTTTCCTCCCAAACTACGCTGCTTTTAGCATCTCAGTGGACAACCCACTCTCCACATCCAGTTCTTTCCTGCTCGCTCTTTGTCTGTCAGTACTTTTATCTGTGCCTTGTGCTCATAAAAGGATCAGAAACTGTCAACTGTCAAACGCTGAGGAGAAGAAGCATGGCCATTAAGCATCAGAGAGACAGAGAGAGAGAGAGAGAGAGAGAGAGAGAGAGAGAGAGAGAGAGAGAGAGAGAGAGACACACACACACAGAGAGAGAGCACTATGTCCTCTTCCACAGATCTTGACAGTGAGTTCTTGTAAAAAGCTCTTCAAGCTCCAGCCTAAAGGGAGCTCCTGCTGGCTGGAGGCCCCTCCCCTCCCTGGAGGCCCCTCCCCTCCCTGCCTCTACATGCAGGCTGAAGTTCATCAGTCAGGCTGCTTGACATCAACAATGGAGCCAGATGGACACAGACACAGAAAGGAGGCCAGAGAATCAAGACACTGACCGCCAGGTAAGGAGCCAGGCTATAGAAGTGGTAGATCCTTTTAAAAGGCTGCTGACAGGGACTGATTCCTGCTACAGAGAGAAGCAGCTTGGATCCAGCGCACAAGAACCAAGCGGATGTTCTCTGTTTTGGTTCACGCAATTTAAACACCAAATTGGACGCCCCCGTCCTGATTTTTCCCAGGCATGCTCCCTGGGACCCCCCAATTCCCACGGAACAAACCCTGTCCTTTTTGGTTGCCGGGAACAGCAGAACCAAAAAATTGCCGAAATCCAGAAGTTGAACTCCAGATGACCTCAAAGAACGCGCTGTTGAGGGCATGGCATATGCAAATGAGCCATGTGCTTTTTATTCTAATTAGCCATGTGTTCATGTGGGTCCGACGTGTCTTATACTGCATAGAGAAGTAAAAGTCTGTCATTCCAAATTTACTTGAGGAAAAGTAAAGTATTGGAATCAAGTAGCAAAAGTATAAGTACAAAATGTTTGAAAATAGCAGATCTACCACTCACAACTTTTAGATCTGCTATTTTCAAATAGCTTTGGTATAAATTAAAATAGGGCTTAAGTGGTTTATGTATGTTTTATCATAATTTATATTTTCAAAGTAACTAACATTTTCAAATAATTGTAGGGGAGTAAAAGTACAATATTTGGATCCCAGATGTAGTGGAGTACAAGTAAAAGTATTGGAAACTGGAAATACTCAAGTAAAGTACAAATACCTCAAAATTGTACTCGAGTACAGTACTTGAGTAAATGTCCTTTGTTACTTTACACCACTGACACTGTAAATAATTGCAAAACAGTGCACATGTCTTATTTTAAGTTGTAAAGATATTTCTTATATTAAATTATGCTCTGCAGTGGCACAAGGGACTCCCAGTGTGGCAACCCAAAGACAATAAAAGAGTATGGCCACAGCCAAGCGACCCTGGGTGGCAGGTGCCTTGACTTAGAGCTTGTACAGAGTGCTGACAGAAGGCTTGTCCACCTGCATTTTGAGCTACAGTCTATGATTTTGAGAGGGGACGTAACAGTCTATAAACACAACAAGACCTCTGTCTAAACACCTGAACGTGGCCATCGTGTCTTCTGGTCTGTGGAATGCAAAAGAGCACATTTTACCTATACCTATACCTATATGTGCCGTTTTTACTGTTGCTACGCTTAAAAATGTAAAATAACAAGTGGAGACCATAGACATTCAATAATAGCTATGTAGGTATTTGGAGTTGGAAATATTGAGGTACAGTATGACATTTTTTATCTCACAGCCCCAGAAAGAAAATAAGGAAGTGTTCATTTGAGCGGTATATAGTTCCTATCATTTTATAATGGACAATTTACTTTTCGGGCAAGTGGGCATGACCTTTGGGCAAGTAGAACATGACCTGTGCTACCCTTTTTCTTTTTTTCTTTTTTTATTTAATTTTTATCCCACAATTTTGTAACCCATTTTTCACCCAGTGCCAACTTTTTCTTTTTTACACATGCACTTTATAATAAAAAATGTTAAAAGAAAAATTCAAAGACTCTTATTCCCTTAATTCAAAGAAAAAAGACATGAGAGAAATCAGAGTGTAATTTACTATATTTTGAGAGAGACAGACAAAAGTTAACAGTACAGAAAACATCCAATCCGTTTCATGGTTGGAGATCTCTCACAAGATGGTGGTCAGTAGCTGGTCAGACATTCGTATATAAATAATACAGTATATGACAGTTAGGTTCCTGTTAATATGATGAGGTTGCCACATCCATCAAAAACATGTGGGGGTCTTCCTAGTAGATTTCTACAAAGGCAGTTAAACTGTTGTTTTGGGGCCACAGTTGATATTAAAGGCAGAGCGTCCTCATTTCCACCAGACAGTGACCTGGCCTTGTGGGTGCACGTGGCATGGCACAATATATACTGTGTATATTGATTGAATTCAATTATTTATATCGATAAATAAACAAATCAAAACACTGATGAAAGTCATTTCTTCAATAACACTTAAAAAAAAGGACCTGTAATTTTTCCATTAGGGTTAATGAGAACACACTGCATGTGTTCTGTATATGTGTGCATACTTGTATTACTGTGTGTGAGTCTGTAACTCTAACACTGTCCGAGTTGAGGGGAAACCTTGAAATGTAAAGGTTTGAGAAACACTGGTATAGACATTGAGCAATTGTCCTTAGGCTTACAATTAGTAATAGATTCAGCCCTGGGTTAGGATTACGATAAGGCATTCAAAGGTTAGATGTAGGGGTCAGGGTTAACGTTGTGTCTGATGTATACGTGAGCAGGTGTGCAACAAGTATAACTAAGGCTTTAGACTTAGGGGTTATAATGGCCCCCCAAAAAATAAATAAAATTGTCGTCCTAAAATATTATTGTCCAATAATCCTAGACTCTATGATGATGATGATGGGCGATGCGGAGACGTGCGGGGACATCCAGATACGTAGGGTTCTTCAGGTCACCAGGCCTCCTCGGGTAGTTTTCCTACGGGCAGAGAACCGTAAATAATATGTAAATGTAAATATTACAACAGGACATCTGTGACAGTAGGTCGTTTTCAGCACTGTGTGGAGTTGCACCCCATATACGGCAAGTTAACTACCAGTGCTTTGGTAATACCTTGCCACACCATGTCTAGTTATGTGATTGTGAATATGAAATAGCCAATCTATACGGGGTCATACGGGGTCCTCCCTATGTTCCAGGTTCTATGTTCCCCACTTCCCCCCCAAAAAAGGTTCTATGTTCCCACACCCACCCACCAACAAAAAAGGTATGTTCCCTGCCCAACCAAAAAAGGACTTATGTTCCCAATACCAATTCCCAATTTTCACAACTCAAATGCAGGGACATCTGGGCACTAAGAACATGTGGGCAATCCTAATTTAAGTGCCTACTCGTCCAGGTGCTCTGCCCAGATGTCTCCACCCCTAAGTGCCTACTTTTCCAGGTGCCCACTCGTCCAAATGCCCACATTAACCTACCTAGTGCCCAGATGTCCAGGTGCCCACTCGTCCAGATGCCCAGTCATAACACAAATATGGTGCCCAGATGTTCCTAGTTCCCCCCTGACACCTATTTGTTTGTGTGTGTGTGTGTGTGTGTGTGTGTGTGTGTGTGTGTGTGTGTGTGTGTGTGTGTGTGTGTGTGTGTGTGTGTGTGTGTGTCAAATAATGAACACAACAATAACAGCCATTTGAAAATAGCTGATCTACAAGCTCAAAACAGTGTGAGCTTGTCCATCTGCCATTTTCACAATGTTGTGAGCTTGTAGATCTGCTATTTTCAAAACAATACACATCTTGCATGGGCAGAGATAGATGGAAATTAAATCATGTTATGCCCTTTTGCATCTGACTCTGAGCAGCAAGCTGAACCTAGAGGCTAGTTTCTGATACATCATACAACCTCACTTATCCCCACTCCAAATGGACATTAAACGTGTCACCTACTGTCCCATTTATTTACAACATCAATGACTCTCTAACCGAGGCATTTTTGGGATGTAAATGGCTATCCAGACGCCTGTATGACTCCATTTAAGGTACATAATACATAGACGCTAGCGAAACATGCTAACGGAGGCTAACAGACAAACTTTATGATAGCTAAATGGAAACTGCACCAAATGCTTTATTTATAATTGCCAGGGCTTCACATAAGACCTGGCTGATAAAGACAGTAAACTTTGATGTGTTTAGGGCACTTGCCAATATTATATGATTTTATGAATTCTCCTCTCTTTGTGTGCCTGGTCACTTGGGCCATAATTAAATAAAAAAAAAAAAAAAAAAAAGCAACACATGCACTCCAAACTCATTCCGATTTCCTAACTAAGCCTTGACTAATGAAAAATGTTAATTTTGTTGATTTAGAAGCACTTACCAATGTGTTAATCCTCTGAGTACAGCACAACACACAGAAGATGAAAGAACTCCATGAAAAAGCACCAACATGTCAGTTTCCTCCAGTCTTTATCTAACCCTCAGCAGATAAAAGATGTAAAAGTTATATTCCTTAATGCACTCTGCAATTCACCACGATTATAATCCTCCTGTATAGTCCCCATTCAAACTGTGCACACACTGTCTGTCTGACATAGCTCTGCCTGCCACTGCAGCCCTGCTGTGCTGGGCTCGCTCAGTGGAACACGAGCCAATCAGACGCTGCAGGGCGAAAGTGGGTCAGTTGGAAGGCTTCTGGGCCAATCGGACGCTTCAGGGCGAAGAAGTTCAGTGGGACAGAGCCCTCCCATCCAAGTGGAACGGGCCAATGGGCAGCCTATGCAACCGGCAGGCCCTCCCAGCCACATTGGAACAAAGTGGAACAGTGGGACAGAGAGCAGTGGGATTCAGCAAGCGCACATTACAAACTGAGTCCACATTGAATGAGGAGATTCTGTTGGGTTGATTCTTATAATTCATCTAAGTCCTTATTGTATTTATATTGTTATTTAGTTTCTTTATTTAGATTTTCTAGTAGGTGTATGTCATGTACTCCTGATTATTTTCCTAGCACATTTCACTATGCTCTCTGAAAAAACATCAAACTATTCAACAGTCACGTAGCTCTAAATTAATTTAAGCCTACATGCTAATTGTCCCCATTACTGTAGAGTCCTGTTTCATACAGTTGATTTATTTTTTATTTAGTGTTTGACCTCATCATACTCATACAGTATGAGGACTGAAAGCAATTTAGTCTTACTCAGCACAGCAGTTTTCTTATGTGTAATTACTTTTAAGCATCTTCATGTTTTGTAACTGGAATATGGCTCTTAAAATATATTGTTCTATTTTGCAATAGTTACTGTACAGTATGTTTCAGTTATTGGTCATTCAGCTTTATATTCATTGTCTTTCAGTTTGTAACACATGTCATTGTTTAGCTGATTGTTAATAGATAAGGAGATTCCATTATGGAGCCTTCATTCACACTTCTATTGTGTTATTATGGATTCTCTTTGCATATTAGTGATTGGTCATCACTATTGTCTATGAAACATCATTTCTGCTGTTGTGAATATTATGCTGACAAAGTTATTTTTGCCCTCAATAAATACAACATGATGAATGTGTGAGCGTTGCTATTGTTTGTTTTGCAAGATGGCATAAAACCTCTGGCCAGCTCTGTGTGCCAACTCATTCTGTTGGCTACAGGGAGAAACAGCAGCCTGGCTAACGTTGTTTGCAATGAATTTCATTTTACAGCAGTCTGGAGAAAATACCATGGGATATGTCCTGGTCATAAGTGCACGCACGCACGCACGCACGCATGCACGCTCCACTTTATGTCCTCTTGATGTCTCTTTTGTCTCATCACATGTTCAGTTTTCCTTCCAGTGGTATAAACTTGCTGAACTCTGTGGTTGTGTTCTTTCAGCTCACAGTCTCAACACAACAGTGAGCTGCAGTGAGGATCAACCCTGACTGTCTGGCTGCATTCATCAACTCCTCTCAGCCACTTACAAGACCAGGGAGAGTTTTACGTTTCATTCTGAATTAACACTTAACACATTCACCGTCTTTTAAGAATACCTTCGTACTCCCATTTGCCATTCGTCTCCATAGACTTCCATGTAATTCATAGTGCACGGATCATGCACACCCATGCCTAGATAATGCACCACGTGTGTCCACATTGCTCACAGCTTTCAAACAAAAAAATCCGAATGGAAATCCGTTCAGGCATTCATGAGATAGCAGCCATTATGTTTTCCTAAAATGTAAACAAAGATGGCTGCCATGTTTGAAAGATGGGGTTGCTATGGGGGTTAAACATGCAATTTCGCGATTGCTATCATGCCTAGGCCTACTACATTTTTGGAGCGGTGTGCTAGCACAGCTCCCTTTGTGTGGCTTTGTGTGTCCAAATTGTGTTGGTCAGCACGGCGGCATCTGCGCATGCGCAGACTTTTACCGTGTCCAAATTGTGTTGGTCAGCACGGCGGCATCTGCGCATGCGCAGACTTTTACCACACACACACACACACACACACACACACACACACACACACACACACACACACACACACACACACACACACACACACACACACACACACACACACACACACACACACACACCCGTGATAGCCGCTAGAGTGGAGGCTCACGAAGCATGCAGCCACCGTAGCGAGCCACGGGCAATCAAGAATTGACACATGTCAATATATAAATTGGTGAAAAAAAAGTCAGGGACTATTCTATTCTCTTCCCCCTGCCACGGGAGGTTAATGTTGTCAATCTGTGGGTCAAGACCCGCAGAGAGGTCCCCAAAATATGTATATTCAATATTCAATTATATATATATATATATATATATATATATATATATATGTGTTACAGTATGTTTGGGTAACTCAGGACGGTAAGAGTAAGAGCGCTTGTTTTGTCGTTCACCACACACTAATCACCACCAGATGGCGACGACAGCCCATAGACAGCCATTCACTAGTGCAGGCGCTGACGTCACTCATTTGCGACTCTCTTTCTTTATTTACTAGCCTAGCTGGGCGGTGTTTAGCCATTAGCTTAGCCATTAGCTTAGCCATTAGCTTACTATGAGCGTTTATCGTGGGCTTGCCCAGGCCTTACGGCCTGGGCATAAATATAACGATTGCATTCACCACGGCTTCGTAACTCGTAACTTCGCGGCCACTCGCGCCTGCGGCGCTCGGGGGCGAAGAGCAGGACCAAGGTCCGCTGGCCTTCGCGCCGCTTGCAATGTCGTGGACAATCGAGCGGCTCCGCCTGGAGGACGTTGTTGTGGGCGACCGCTTGTTCCGCCCCGTGCGGCACCACGAGTGCTCCGTTTCTCGACCGTCCTGTTTCTCTAACAAACCGTGACATATATATTTACCTGGAACTGCTCAAATTCACCGCTCCACTTCGAACCGAGGTTTGATTTTTTACTACAAAAAGGGCCGACATGGGATGAGTTTTAATGCACTAGAAGGTCGGCCGGCTATGCCGGCCTCCCCTCTAGGTCGTCGCGTTGCGTCTATAGGAGTAAATATTCGTCGAAAACAAATCCCTGAGGTACAGGGTGGCCAAAAGAAATTTGAGAAAAAAAAATTGAGAAAAAAACATTTTTGAGAAAAAAAAATTTTGAGAAAAAAAAATTTGAGAAAAAAAGATTTTGAGAAAAAAAAAATTGAGAAAAAAAAATTTTTGAGAAAGAAAAAATTTTTGAGAAAGAAAAAATTTTTGAGGAAAAAAAAATTTTTGAGAAAAAAAAATTGAGAAAAAAATATTTCTCCAAAAAAAAATTAGAGAAAAAAAAAATTTGAGAAAAAAAAAGTTTTTTGAGAAAAAAAGTTTTTTGAGAAAAAAAAAGTTTTTTGAGAAAAAAAAAATTTGAGAAAAAAATTTTTTTTGAGAAAAAACATTTTTTGAGGAAAAAAAAAATGTCTCCAAAAAAAAATTTTAGAGAAAAAAAAAATGTTTGAGAAAAAAAAAAAAAAATAATAATAATAAATAAAACGTATTGGTGATGCGATGACGTGGTGTATACGGATGTTACTGCGATTGAGGTGAAAGAGAAAAGTGGAAAGTTGTGAGCTAACTATTAGCTATTTTTGTGTGTGTGTGTGTGTGTGTGTGTGTGTGTGTGTGTGTGTGTGTGTGTGTGTGTGTGTGTGTGTTCTGGCTACGCCCCCCTCGGTTGAAATTGGATCCGCCGGTCCCATAGCTGGGAATACCAGCCAATCACCGGTCACCATGGCAACGGGGGGCCAATGAGAGTTAGGGGCGGTATTCCTTACGTCCTAGACGCCGACTACCTATGAGTTGGAGTGGATGTAAAGGGGGCGTGAACGGGCTTGGAAGTGGGATGCGGCAATAGGAGGAATGTATATATAAGATTCTACTGCATTCTACTGCAGTCTCTGAATGAATACACAAACGCGTGCCCGCACGCTCACATAAAGAGTATGCTTAAGAATAGAAGATGCTGACTAGAGGGAACAGTGTAGAATATTTGAGTGCTTGCAGTTTTATGTCGATGGTGTTCAATGACTGATATTTTGAGGAGCACTGTGTCCGGGTAGCTCAGTTGGTAGGGTAGTCAGCGTATGAGTAGCGTGGCTTGGGTAACTGAGTCATGCAGTAAGTACTGAGAGTTGATGGTCACTTCAGTAATCTCCCAGTGCTCTAGCAAACCACGTTCTCAGCTGATACCAATAAAAAGCCTTTCTGACATCCTGAATAACTTGTTTATTTTGAGGATTGGAATTGGTTTTTAATATTTTCATGAATGATAAAACCTGAAACCAGCTGGGAGGACACACACACACACACACACACACACACACACACACACACACACACACACACACACACACACACACACACACACACACACACACACACACACACACACACACACACACACACACACACACACACACACACACACACACACACACACACACACACACACACACAGCAATCCTACGCTTGCTTCTAAAAGTGTGAAGTGGTTTAAGCCTGGCTGCTGCTTTGAAGTGTTCCTCTGGTGATCTCAGTGCTGTAAGGAGGGTTAGAGACCCGTTAAGGCCGTGGAAACAGGATTAGTCTGCTGGCTCCGCTCCCTAATTAATTGTCAGGGTGTTTGGGTTAATAAATCTTGGTTATCTGGCCCTCTAATCGGAGCAGGAGATCGCACGGCTCCAACCCAGCAGCAGGAATGTTAAACAGGCCATGCTTTTCTGGAATCAAGCTCCCAGAGATGTGGAGGGAATATCTGCTTTACTTTTGCCTCTAATTCAATTAAAAAGATAGGCCAGCACGTTTGATATGCGGAAAGCGTCGGGCATTGTTTAAGATTAGTCATATTCTGCTGCAAGCTGTCAGGATCTTTAAAATAACTTTGTCTTTATTCTTTAATATTCTGTATGCTGTCTGGAGAACAGAATGTCAGGAAATGTCAGGAAGGATTGAGACGAGTCTCGCTGCAGAGGTTCAGCTGAGTGGCTACGCATCCTAGTGTAGCTTGGTTGTCGTGGTTACGCTCAGACATCCTAGTGTAGCTTGGTTGTCATGGTGACAGTCAGACATCCTAGTGTAGCTTGGTTGTCATGGTGACAGTCAGACATCCTAGTGTAGCTTGGTTGTCATGGTGACAGTCAGACATCCTAGTGTAGCTTGGTTGTCATGGTGACAGTCAGACATCCTAGTGTAGCTTGGTTGTCATGGTTACAGTCAGTCATCCTAGTGTAGCTTGGTTGTCATGGTGACAGTCAGACATCCTAGTGTAGCTTGGTTGTCATGGTGACAGTCAGACATCCTAGTGTAGCTTGGTTGTCATGGTGACAGTCAGACACATTGACAGACATGCAAGTCAGACTAGAAGCTCTCCTGGGCAGCATAGTCTATGCTCTGTCTACAGGGGCCGTGTGTGTGTGTGTGTGTGTGTGTGTGTGTGTGTGTGTGTGTGTGTGTGTGTGTGTGCGTGTGTGCGTGTGTGCGTGCGTGCGTGCGTGCGTGCGTGCGTGCGTGTGTTTGTATCCAGAGCCTGGGGTACAGTCAGATCTTCCATGTCTTATTGTGGATATGACGCTACCACCACTGAAAGAGGTGAACAGGCCACAGTTTGTAAAGAGAGGAAGGTCAGAAGGATGTCAGAAGAGAGATTCATCATAATCATCATCACCCAGTCAGAGACAGGAAACAGGGGAGACAACCAGGGAGTGACACGTAGCAAATCCACTGCTAGGCTTGGGAATTGAACCCGGGACACGCTGTCATACATCAGAGCCTATGAGGTACTCAGCTTAACCACTAGGCCATCAGAGCCCCACCTTTTCCAATGTAATCCTTCCCACAAGTTGGACTTTCCAAGTTCCCAATTCTCACTGTGATGAAAAGCATCATAATCACCAGAGTATAAAAGGATATGAGTTTCCTCTGAAGTTATGATTGTGGTTGTTTTCAGTTGCTCCCTGCAGAGCCCATTGGCTCTCAGCAAGGTGACAGGGAAGGTGGAGCTGGAACTTCATCATTATACTGTCCTCATAACATTGATGCAGGGTTTACACATTTCACTAAGCTGCTCTCAAAAGTGCCATAAAGTGACACCAAATGAACAAAGAATTGTCACAGCATCACTCCTTCACTCAGTTTCCCTTCATAAAACACATATTATGACAACAGAAAGTGTTATGAATGCATGGGTTAGGGTCAGGGCACACTTGCCAGGTTAATGAGTGTTTCCTGAGCGGTGGCTGTGTGTCGTTCCCATCCTTCACATATGAACAACACTTATGGTGGAGCAAATGACTTCAGACAGCTCTCTGTACAGAACTCCCTGCAGTCATTAGTTGTACCAGTCTGGGAGAGTTCCTAGCAGCCTCCCACACTGTTCAGCCTAGTTGACTTCAACACATAGAGAGTTCCTAGCAGCCTCCCACACTGTTCAGCCTAGTTGAGTTCAACACATTCAACTTGTCAAATCACAAGCAGTAAGTTGTAACACATTCAACTTGTCAAATCACAAGCAGTAAGTTGAAACACATTCAACTTGTCAAATCACAAGCAGTAAGTTGAGACGCATTTATGAACTCACACATGTTGTGAATCTGTGCAATGTAACATACACATCTCTCTTTCTCCCTCCCTCTCTCTCTTTCTTTCACACACAAACAAATGCACATAGATTATAGAGAAGCATATTTTTCCACAACACAGGGCTAGAGAGCTTTAATTATGAGAGGCGGCAGTGGCTGCTTGGCAACCGGAAGGTTCCCAGTTCGATCCCGGGCTCCCCCAGAGTTGGTGTCGAAGTGTCCTTGAGCAAGACTCTGAACCCCAAATGGCTCCCGATGCATGGTTTCCTCCGCCATCGGTGTATGAATGTGTGTGTGAATGGGTGAATGTAATGTACAGCCTCTGTAAAGTGCCTTGGATTTAAAGGTGCTACATACAAAATTAACCATTTATAAAAAAGGTGAGTTTCCGTTTTGTTTCATGTCCAATAAATGCATGAGTAGTTTTCTGAGGTATTACAAGTGGACATAATTAAAAACAGTGATGGTCAGACTAGAGTGGTAAAATAACAAATCCTGTAATAATCCTACAGCCACCATAATGTCACACATGACTCGCTATCGTTTCCAGACTACAGACTACAATGACTTCACTACAATTCAGAATTCTCTGTCCATTCTTGACATTTATGGAGCTCTGCTAATTATCTTCACACAGAGGACAACTTTTCTCTTCTGTTTGTTTTTCTACGACTGGGAGATCCAGTTATCCTCACGCTATCCCATCAACCCAGTCCTCTATCATTCCTCTCTTTGTGAATTAGTTTCTCCACACTGTATTAAAAAGCTACATTCAAGCTGTTCAAGCTTCAGCGCTGATATAATGCACTCCTTAAGAATACATCCGTTAAAGCAGGCAAATTGCCCAGGGTTAATAACAGCTCCACCAGCTCTGGCTCTCAACCCATCTCAGCTCTATTCTAAAAACCCACTCGTCATTGCAATTCATGATGCTGAGTGCAAAAGCTTGACCTGTAATTTCTGCCAAAGGAAAACTTCTAATAGGATGTGACCTTTCTATTCTAGTCTAGTCTAGTCTTTCTGTGCCAGCAGATTCTCTGTCAAGCTCCCGTACAACGCTACTAGGAACACAGAGGAGTTATTGAGCTGAGGCCAGTCGCTGACTAATTATGTCCCTTTTTATCTTTGTTTTCAGTTAACTTCACTGTAAGTCATTCATAAGAAACTAATTTAAAAGGCAATGAGCTTATCATATGTATTAATAGGAGAATAATGAAGATTGGTGGAGGTTGAGAAGCTAATTATCACCACTCTGGTTAAAAGCATGAACATGCACAGAATACTAAGCATATTGACACATTATGGAGCAGCCATTTTGTCATCTTTTAAATCATCCCTGTGAAAATGCAGTGTAAAAATAAATGCCATCACTTCACGTATCACACTGCATGTTCTATTTATTCACACTCATAAAAGCCATTTCCACATCTTGCTGTTTCCTTGCTCATCAGCTCACAGAGTGGGTAATGTCATAAGGAGCCACTGAGGAGCGATGGACGGGAGAACAGCCAAGGCATTAGACGCTAGTAAAGAGCTGGCAGATGTACAGAGTGCTTTATAGCCAGGCACACTCCAGCCACAGCGCTCCGGGGAAAATAAACACCCACCAGCACAGCACGGAGCATTGTGGACCGCTGAGACCTGATAATATATTGCTTATTGTGTATAATTCAAACAGCCATCCATCTCCGGCCAGCCGTTCTGCTTGCATCAGGCCTTTTCCCATTCATTATGATATCAGTTAACACAATTATATGCAAATAGCTCCACCCAGAAGCCATGCCTACTTATCAATTACCCTGACGGTGTGTTGAGCCCACATGAGTTATTATGGTAATACCAGAGAATTAGATTGTACCTGAGATGAGCCAGTAAATGAGGATAGCACTGCAGGAGGGACATAGAAACACACAAACTCACACACACACACACACACACACACACACACACGCACGCACGCACGCACGCACGCACCTACGCATCTGAATCTCTCTCACTTCACCTTAGCTCAGACAGACAGACAGACAGACAGACAGACAGACAGACAGATAAACCTCTATTGATCCTCGTGGGGGGATCACTGTTATTGTAACAAATGGATTGTAAATTATCCTCTCCTCACACCCCTGCTGTCTAATGAAGAGCTGCTCCATTTCCTCGCCAGTGAAAATGCGGTGACAATTTGTAAGCCTCGTAGCAGAATGAATGAAGGTTTCTGACGAATGGGATGTGATTTCCAGGACAGGACAAACATCTTGGTCCACCATGTAACTGCTCTCACCTCTGAAGCTTCATGTAAAAACATTGGCAGTATAAAGCAGGCTTTGGTGCAGCACAGCAACATATCTGGGTAGTGAAATTCAAGGACTTCTCCTGTGTGTGAAGTGGTTATTTGGGCTGCTTGGACACTGTGCAGCGAGTGCACAATTATTCTGTGATGGCCTCAAGGCACGTCCACCGTTTCCCAGATCGTCCTCTCAAGTGTGAGCCCAGGAGACACGTGGCATCACATTAACAAACAGATGGTAGTAGCTTCACGCTCCCAAAGGAGACCCCCCCCCCCCCCCCAAGCTAAGTGCTCAACCTTTAAATGAAAGCCAAGTGTTCACTAGAGAGCAGCAAGTCAGCCAGTAGGTAATGATAGAAATGCAACAATATGACCTGTAAGAACAAATATCATAATGTTCACCGGCCCGAGTTTCCCTGTAGAATTACAGAGAACGAGCACAACTCTGAACTTTACTTTCCTTCAGTAAAAAGACACTCTGACACTGATTATCATATCAGTTGACTCGGCTGTAGAAAATCCTACATGGACAAGAATTATCATAATAAAAAAACACCTTTTCTTCCCATCTGTGATTTCAGGGCACATACAGAGAGATGTCCCACAGGCATGGTGGCACATTTGTACCAATTAATTACAACTTACTGAATCAGGTCTGATGAAGGTCCCTACAGTTTGTCCCTATGACCGATACGTTGATTAATAAAGTAGAGAAAAGTATGTGCAGGAATATGCCTCCCTTTTTTATGAATATTCCTTCTAAATGGATTTACTTCCAGCCCCACAAACATTTTTGAGCGTGTGGATGATGATCACTCCTTGCATGGTATCTCTAGCAGCTATTGGGAATGTGCAAGAAGGCTTGCATATGCAAAGCTGCACACCGATCTGTCCTGATGTTTCCAAGATTATTTAGACACACACAGACACAGGCAAACACATAATCTTCACCACCTGGTCTTCCAGCCTGGTGGAGATAATCACCTCAAACATCATTTCCCTGAAGTTGTGCTTGAGGAGAAAAGTTTTAACTTAATCAAATCAGGCTGCTAACTCTCCTGCTCCATAATGCTAATGTATGTAAAGACAAACATAAACCTGCCTGTTTGGCTGTAATGTGCCTGGGGAGGCGCTCTCCATTCCGACATGTCGCCACTCCGACAGTAACTTCTTATTGTCGGAGTGGCGACACTTCCACAGAGGTTAAGGTTAGGGTTAGGTTAAGAGATAGGGTTAGTTCTGTCGGAAAGGAGACATGTCGGAATGGAGAGATGCACCCATGTGCCTGAGCTTCAATTATGCTGTTAAACTGACAACCTCCCTCATGAAAAAGAGCTCTAGTTGTCCCTGCAAAATGACACTAATTAGAAAGACACTGCAGCCAGGAGGGGTTGTGTTGCCATGTCTAGCTTGTGTGTTGCAGACCTGCAGGCAGGCAGGCAGGCAGGCAGGCAGGCACGCACGCAGCTGATGCAAATCAGCTGCATAACACACTGTGTCTAGACTAAACAAATCAGTGCTCTGGAAACCACTCACTGCTGTAACTCACATTAATGTTCACTTCTTAACCTCATAGAAAAGATAAGCTGAGGATTGAGGTTTGTTACCCTAAAAATATAAACATTTGAATCGCATGGGTGAAGTGAACGAGAGGTTGAGAGAACTTTGCTTTCAGACTTTTATACAGGGCCACTGCAAATACTAAATATGTTCTTATTTAGAGGTAATGAGTCCCCCAGAAGAGAGACAAAAGTTCCTCTCAGGCAACAAGACATAAAGTGTGTTTATTACCCCTCTAGGAATAGCTGCATGTCCACCACCAGCTAGAGTAAACTACACACCTGTTATCTGATCTCTAATTTACTTTATCAATGGGGCTTTTAGCCTTGCAGCACAGACCAAGCTTTACACATAAAGCTGAAGTGTTGTTGGGTCTTTATATTAAGGTTTACTTCAAGCTCCATCTGTTTGCCTGCTTCCCTCAGGTCTCCACACGCACCCTCACATCTCCACACAGGAGCAGTTCTTCTTTTCCAAAACATGTCCCCCAAAGACAAACAGTGTGCAATCAGCCTGTTATTTCATCTTTTCAGGGAGAAAGCACATTATTTTCCATAATATATTGCTATTATTTCTCAGGTGAGGATGGCTTAGGCTTTCTAAAAGGTTGGTCAACTGTAGGCAGCAAATGAAGCATGATATTTACACATCATTCTTCCAAAGCTGGGTAAAAAGAAAAAGTGTTTTGTTTAGCAGGCCTTTCTACAAATCATTCCACTTTCTTGAAAGTAGTTTTGCTGCTTCAAAACGTATCATTTATTCACAAAGACACTGATCTGCAAGGAACCATGACCGCAAAGCAATTCCACAGTCTGTGTGAGAGCCTGTACCTTTTTGATGATATGCAAATGCTTTCCATAAAATGACATGTTGATCTCTATTAACGTTTTAGAAAAAATATTTAGCTTTTTGCATTTGTCTGAAGAAGATTGCAGATGGATGCAGATTCTTCATGATTATTATTATTATTATGATTATTTTACTTTACAACTGAAATGCATAAAATCTACGTGTAATTTCCATCCTTACAGAAAACCTGGCCTCAAACTGATCAGATCAGGTTCTACTGTATAAAACTGCTTACAAAGGTAGCTTTATTGTGAATATGCAAATAGGAGATGATGCACATTATGTTGAAGGACAGCTGCCAAGGAAGTGAGCGATGTAATAGAGTATTAAACCTCTGTGTGTGTGTGTGTGTGTGTGTGTGTGTGTGTGTGTGTGTGTGTGTGTGTGTGTGTGTGTGTGTGTGTGTCTCAGACAATGACACAGTGACACCCAGCTGGTTCAGGCTGCAGAGTGGAGGCCAGGCAGGGCTTACAACACACTACTAATAAATGTCAGTGTCCTCCATGGCTCTCTGGTACAGACTGATGATGACAAGATGACACAAGATGGAGGACAGGATGTGTTTTACCCTCCCTGGGTGGCCATAGCTTAGTGGATAGAGAGGCTGTCTGGTTCACCTCCCATAGCTTAGTGGATAGAGAGGCTGTCCGGTTCACCTCCCATAGCTTAGTGGATAGAGAGGCTGTCTGGTTCACCTCTCATAGCTTAGTGGATAGAGAGGCTGTCTGGTTCACCTCCCATAGCTTAGTGGATAGAGAGGCTGTCTGGTTCACCTCTCATAGCTTAGTGGATAGAGAGGCTGTCTGGTTCACCTCCCATAGCTTAGTGGATAGAGAGGCTGTCTGGTTCACCTCCCATAGCTTAGTGGATAGAGAGGCTGTCTGGTTCACCTCTCATAGCTTAGTGGATAGAGAGGCTGTCTGGTTCACCTCCCCATAGCTTAGTGGATAGAGAGGCTGTCTGGTTCACCTCCCATAGCTTAGTGGATAGAGAGGCTGTCTGGTTCACCTCCCATAGCTTAGTGGATAGAGAGGCTGTCTGGTTCACCTCCCATAGCTTAGTGGATAGAGAGGCTGTCTGGTTCACCTCCCCATAGCTTAGTGGATAGAGAGGCTGTCTGGTTCACCTCCCATAGCTTAGTGGATAGAGAGGCTGTCTGGTTCACCTCTCATAGCTTAGTGGATAGAGAGGCTGTCTGGTTCACCTCCCATAGCTTAGTGGATAGAGAGGCTGTCTGGTTCACCTCCCATAGCTTAGTGGATAGAGAGGCTGTCTGGTTCACCTCCCATAGCTTAGTGGATAGAGAGGCTGTCTGGTTCACCTCCCATAGCTTAGTGGATAGAGAGGCTGTCTGGTTCACCTCCCATAGCTTAGTGGATAGAGAGGCTGTCTGGTTCACCTCTCATAGCTTAGTGGATAGAGAGGCTGTCTGGTTCACCTCTCATAGCTTAGTGGATAGAGAGGCTGTCTGGTTCACCTCCCATAGCTTAGTGGATAGAGAGGCTGTCTGGTTCACCTCCCATAGCTTAGTGGATAGAGAGGCTGTCTGGTTCACCTCTCATAGCTTAGTGGATAGAGAGGCTGTCTGGTTCACCTCCCATAGCTTAGTGGATAGAGAGGCTGTCTGGTTCACCTCCCAACCCTGATCTGTGTGTCAAAGTGTCCCTGTAAGGCACTGAACCCCTAACAGCTCATCATGGCCATCTGAGCAGCCATCAGCCGGGTTAAGCTGAAATGTAATTTTTCCCATGGGATTAACAAAGGTTTTCCTCTAAAGTCATTCTATTGGGTCTGCTAGCTGCTACTCTGCAAACATTTACCTGGTAAACAACATTCACACAAACCCACGTTTCAAAGAATTTGAACGTTTTCTTTGTATGTGCTGTGGCCCTCATGGGATGTCAGGCCATCATTAACTCACTCTATCTGCTTTGAGTATCAAGGAGCTGTTCAACAGCAGTGTGCAATGAGTAGGTTTGAGGATATTAAAGTGAAGAGACCTTGTTATCGTAGAGTGTAGGACAGGAAACAAGCTCTTGTTTCTAGCATCATGTAAAGATGCATGCCAGTCTGTTGCAGGGCTTAAAGTCATGTTAAACATTGAGTTGTGAAGCTACCTGGTCATGGAGGATATTGGAAGAGTATTGCTTAATCCAAGTTCTAACAGCAATATTGGCACAATACATTATTACTTCCTCAACTCACATTATTTGGAATTTATTCAACGTGGAGTGCTGAAAATACAATCGATTATACTATACAAACCTTTTACTAAAGTTCCTCAAAACCTTCATATTATATATTAAAGATGTTATACACCATCTGACAAATGTCCTGAAATGTTACAGTATCTGGCAGCCTTTTCTGATTTGTGTACTTTCTTAACTCATTCTCTGTCGGAGATGTCTGTCTGTCTGTCTCTGTCTCTCTCTCTCTCTCTCCCTAAAGCAAGGTGAAGACGGTCTGAAGAAAAATGAAAAATGAAGAGTAGGACCTTTAACAAAAAAGGAAAAGAAAAGAAGTAGGAGCAAGTTTAATTAAAAAAGACATCTAGCCTCTTTTTTACACGTTTCCCATGCATGAGAAATGTAGTGTCTAATTTCTCCTGGGAGCTCCATGCTCTGCTGCTATCTCAGCTGTGTTTACTAATCTTCCCTGGACACCAATTTCTCAGCAACAGAAAGTTAATAGTGGTCCACTGTAAATAGACTGATCTCATGAACACGAGCTGTCCCCTCGCACCTTGGCTGCCAAGATGGTGGATAGAGACCCTCCCAGAGCGATGGTGGATAGAGACCCTCCCAGAGCGATGCGCAGGCCGGATTCAACACAGCAGGATTAGATGGTGGATAGAGACCCTCCCAGAGCGATGCGCAGGCCGGATTCAACACAGCAGGATTAGATGGTGGATAGAGACCCTCCCAGAGCGATGCGCAGGACGGATTCAACACAGCAGGATTAGATGGTGGATAGAGACCCTCCCAGAGCGATGCGCAGGACGGATTCAACACAGCAGGATTAGATGGTGGATAGAGACCCTCCCAGAGCGATGGTGGATAGAGACCCTCCCAGAGCGATGCGCAGGCCGGATTCAACACAGCAGGATTAGATGGTGGATAGAGACCCTCCCAGAGCGATGCGCAGGCCGGATTCAACACAGCAGGATTAGATGGTGGATAGAGACCCTCCCAGAGCGATGCGCAGGACGGATTCAACACAGCAGGATTAGATGGTGGATAGAGACCCTCCCAGAGCGATGCGCAGGACGGATTCAACACAGCAGGATTAGATGGTGGATAGAGACCCTCCCAGAGCGATGTGCAGGCCGGATTCAACACAGCAGGATTAGATGGTGGATAGAGACCCTCCCAGAGCGATGCGCAGGCCGGATTCAACACAGCAGGATTAGATGGTGGATAGAGACCCTCCCAGAGCGATGCGCAGGCCGGATTCAACACAGCAGGATTAGGAGTAAAACATGCAGAGATGCAGAATTCTGATGCAGATGCAGTTAAAGCCCGCTCACAGCCATGGTGGAATTCGGAAATCTGTGAATCAATGAAACTCAGAGACAAAAAATACTCTGAGAAACGCAAATATAATCACAAACTCAAAAAAGGCCCCAATAAACACCTTAAAGCCAAATTAGAAATAGTCAGTTTAGAGGCTAATAAACTGAGAAATCGGACAACCTCCTTAATCCTTTCTGCCAAAAAAAACTACTTGGATGAGAAAGTTGAGGAAAACATCCACAAACCACGAGACCTATGGAAGCTATTTAAAACCCAGCTAGGCTGTGGTGCTAAACTCAGATCCATAGCCAGCAACATATCCATCCAAACTCCCATAACCCTCCTCACTGATAGTCTTGATGTAGCCAAAAATCTCAACATTTACTTCACCTCCATGGCCAAAAATCTGGTCAATAAACTGCCCGCTCCATCTGGGCTGTTTGGTGTTAGGCACATCTCGAAATTCTACAGGAACCTTGGGGTATGCAAAGACAACTTTAAACTTGCCACGGTGTCAACTGATGAAGTGTTTAAAAAACTGCGCACCCTACCTCAATTCAAGGCCGCTGGCCATGATAAAATTGCCCCCAAATTTCTCATAGACTCAGCTGCCACCATTGCCCCAATCATTACCCATATTATTAATCTATCTATTAAGCAGGGTTATGTCCCCCAGGACTTCAAATTAGCCAAGGTAACCCCCCTGCACAAAAAAGGCAGTAAACTTGACCCTGGCAACTACAGGCCAATCTCAATCCTTAGTTCCATCTCTAAGGTAATGGAAAAAATTGTCTATGAACAGGTGGCTAAATATCTTGAAGAGAATAAACTGATCTACGAGTTCCAGTCTGGCTTCAGAGAGTCCCATTCCACAGATACATGCCTCATCTATTTGAATGATTACATCAAACGTGAAATTCACGATGGCAAATATTGCGGCATGGTCATGCTGGACCTCCAGAAGGCATTTGACACCGTCGATCATTCTATTCTGATCGAAAAACTCAAAGCTATTGGTCTTGATAGCACAGCAGTGAGATGGATGCACTCTTACTTGGTGGGGAGGGAACAGATGGTGGAAGTCAACGGAACCCTGTCCCCCCCCCTCCCAGTAAACTGTGGAGTACCTCAAGGGAGTATACTAGGACCACTGTTGTTCTTAATATACGTAAACGACATGTCATCTGCTTGTGACTGCAATCTGTTTCTGTTCGCGGATGACTCGGCTCTCCTAGTCTCAGGCAGAGACATTTTGCAGGTTGAAAAGGCCCTTAACTGTGAACTTAACAAGATCTGCACCTGGCTCAATGACAACAGACTCTCAATTCACCTAGGCAAAACTGAATGTATCCTCTTTGGATCTAGTCAGAAACTTAGCCTAGTTGAGAACTTCACAATTAAAGTAGGTGACACTGTGATAGAAAGAAAAAACCACATCTGCTACCTGGGTTGCATCCTGGAGGCTAACCTATCCAGTGAAAAAATGACCACCAAGGTAATCAATAAAGTCAATCAACGAATTCGCTTCTTGCAAAGAGTTGCCCCACTGATCAATATTAAATCCCGAAAGACACTAGGAGGTGCTCTTATTGGGCCCCTCATTGATTACGGAGTCCTTGTCTGGTATCGCGACGCCCCAGTTGCCTTAAAGCTAAAGCTCCAAACAGCCCAAAACAAACTAATTAGGGTTGTGCTTGGTCTCCCTCCTCTGACCCACCTTACCGAGCATCACCACGAAAGCGTGGGGTGGCTCAAAGTAGCTGACAGAGTACAGCATCTTGCAATGGGCCTGGTGTACAAGATACACTACACCTCCAAGATTCCCATGTACCTGACAAACTACTTCTTAAAGGTCAAGGATGTTCACGATCATAACACCAGAGGCAGCTCCACTAATCATCATCAGCGTAGATTTAACACTAAACAAGGCGCTAACTCGTTCTCCTGCTATACCATCAACATGTGGAACGCCCTTCCACAAGCCCTAAAGGAGAGCAAATCCCTAGCCTCCTTCAAAATTGGTATGAAAAGTCACCTTCAGACAGCAGCTACCCGTGACTTGTAAATAGACTAAGCCCCCATGCTCCCCCCCCCCCTTTTTCTTTGTATTCTGCCTTTTGTATTTGATGTTATGCTTTTGAAACTGATATTATCCTAGATAAAGTACTATGTTCTATCCGTCTGTCTTTCAATGTTATATGAGATACTTAAAGTGTGGTTCCTGTGGAAATAAGCCTCGGCTTTCTAGGATCTCCTTTTAGTTGACCTTGTACCAGTGATTTGTACTGTCATGAAACTGTACTTTTTTCTATTGCAAACTTCTAATAAATTCTTCAATCAATCAATCAATACGGTACAGTATGTAGCATGAAGAGATCCAACTACAGTAACTCAGTGAAACCTGCCACGGAGTACAATCACCAGGAGTTACTATAATGTACATACTATAGGCTATTATTATGTTATGAGACTTGTCATCAGATTAATTGCGACCGTCAGGTCGCAGTTACTATCAAAACCTCCACCAGCTGTCCGTCGGTCCGTCAGTCTGTTCGTCACGTCACACTTTTGCCCTACTCTTATCTCCGCCACCGTTGACCCTATCCATGCCAAACTTTGCACACACACTCCTTGGCTGCCAAACCAAACCACCCCTCATTTTTCACATGGCCCTCTTCTAGCGCCACCATGAGGTCGATTCTTGCAAAACACATTTTTGGACACTGCTCCTACAAACTTTGCCCTAAAATCACGCAAATCCGTACACAGTATATCCAGACTTCTTAAGAGTCTTACTGGAAACAGACTAACAGATTCACAATGCTTCAAGGAGCGGCTGTAGCTTAGACAGGTCACCTGGCAATCAGAAGGTCATCGGTTCACATCCCAGTCCGTCCATGTCTACGTGTTGAAGTATTCCTGAGCAAGACATTTAACCCCTAACAGCTTCCCCCTGAGGGCTCATCATGGCCATCTGAGCAGCATCAGCTGGGTGAAGATGAAACAGAATTCTCCCCATGGGATTAACAAAGATCTAAACTCCTTGGAGCCTGAAGGACAGACAGGTAAGACGTTCCACAACACCTTGGCTCACTGTGACCTCAGTCATCATGTTCAGAATATACTGTAGCATCTTATTTCCACCTGTTCTTCCATTCTGATGAAGGTCCCAGAATGCTGTAAAGGTCGTCTGACGAGGCAGTAAGCTCTAATTAAACCTGAAGGGAAAAGTATTAATTATCCTGTCGTCTGCACTGACATGCTTGGTGGCTGTGGGCAGATTGTGTCTGGAATGCTGATGATGCAGAGGTGAGAGAGGTGCAGTCCAACTGTTTCAGGATTATCATCACATTTATCAAAGCAGGTATTCTATGTGCACAGAGCCTGGGAGAGGGGCATGATAGAACTGTGCTACATTTACCAATCAGAATCACAAGCACCGTGCCTTTAAAAATAGCATGGCACACCTTGACATAGTCAAGGTGTTCCGCAGGGAAGCTCCATGGTCCCTCGTTAAATAGTTTATTAATTAACCGCTCTTGATTAGTGTGAACCTTGTTATTTATCTTCATATTTGTGCCCGGGTAGCTCAGTCGGTAGAGCCCTCGCCTGTGTACCGCAAGGTCATGGGTTCGATTCCGGGCACCGCCAACTCAGCGTATGAGTAGCATGGCTTGGCAAGTCATGCGGCAAGTACTGGGAGCTGATGGTAGGTGTGGCGCTCCACCTCAGCAGTCCATCTCCCAGGGGTCTAGCGCATTGTAACGGGGACAGACTCCCGCGTGTTACCGGTTGATACTGACAATAAGCCACTCCCGATCTACTTTTTTTGTCCTCCTCATCACCTCCATTTGTCTTCTTTACTTTATTTTTGGCATCACACTTATTTGATCTGCCACGTTAAGTTGCAACATCAGTGTTCAGTAACCACATTATCTGTCCTACTTCTCTCTACCTCTTTTGTTTCAATACCAAACTAACATGATTTTATAAATGTGCAACAATGACTTCTCTCTCTCTGTGTTCTCTCTTATACACGATGAATCATTGATTATTGATGATCCCAGTATCGTGGTGCCAAGGTCTCTTTCACAGTTCATCGGCTAACTGACTGGCTGCTTATGCATCTTAATCACTCTCCTGGACAGTTGGCATGTCTGCAGGGGTGAGGCCACCACAAGCCCTCCACAACCACACATATCTCTGTCAAGGAGCTTTTTGTCACTTTCCTCCTGGTAGGGTGTTTGCTAATACAGAGAGAAGCAGAGGAGCTCCTCATAAACTATGCATGCCATCTCCCGCTGTCAGGAAATGGTGTGTTTCCATTATCCAGGGTGAGAGCCTGGTTAACATCAAAGTGATGCTCGGGGGTCAGCAGGAAGCAGACACCACCAGGTTGCTGCCTGCTTGATTAATGCTGATCAATTAAAAATGGACGCCGGTCGTCTCAAGGTTGATTTGAGCGCCGTCACAATCTCTCTGCTGGACGCGTCAGCCTCGCCACAGAACATGAATGCATTCATCTGTCACACTGAGGCACACTGGTGGATGTCTTAAACTCACACAGCATCTGAGTGTCCACTAAACACACATGGAGGCACCCACTGCTATGGATCTAGTCTAGAAGATACACTGTAACACATGGTGGCACCCACTGCTATGGATCTAGTCTAGAAGATACACTGTAACACATGGTGGCACCCACTGCTATGGATCTAGTCTAGAAGATACACTGTAACACATGGTGGCACCCACTGCTATGGATCTAGTCTAGAAGATACACTGGTGGCACCCACTGCTATGGATCTAGTCTAGAAGATACACTGTCAAAATAAATGTCACAATACTCACCAGGCAGGAGCTCAGCGCTGGCATGAGGTGTGTTGTGCGTCCGGAACAGCTGCCAGTCAAAGTGGTCCTCCTCCCCCTGGGTGAAGTCACACAGATTGGGGTCTGAATCCTCATCGAAGGTACAGCCAGCCGCTGAGAGGACACAGAGAAACAATAGTGGTCAGAGCACCGGACACCTTTTATTGGTCTGAGCTGAAATCATCTTTATTAGACGGAGACCATTCATAAGTGGTGGTCCTGGACCACTAGCCAATTACTACCAGCTGCAGGAGTTTGAGGTCATGCAATCTAATTGGATATCTATTTTATATCTATTTTATATTTATTTTACCCTGTATAGGCCTGACATTTTTCACTGCAGCCTGATGTCTTGGTAATTTGTGGTGGGCGGGGGAACATTGTGAACAGCTGGGGACACTGTGACTCACCCCCTTGTACTTGTATTTAACTTGTGTATTTCCTGTTTGTTACCATGCCTGACGAAGACCCATTGGGGTCGAAACTTTGGTAATAAAGAAATTCCTATACGGGGAGCTTAAGCCGGTGTGCGGGCCTCCTCCTTTCTTGCTCATAACACAGTTGTTGTAATATCTACCACTGAGGACACAGAGGTCATGTACTTGCGGGTTTTAGCTAATCTAAAACATAATGCGGGGGCGCCCGCTGGCCTGGTGGTCAAGGCGCGTACCATATACTAGGCTATGATGCCTGCTGGCGTCGCCGGTTCGATTCCCGATCCGGACGACCTTTGCCACATGTAATTCCCCATCTCTCTCCCCATTTCCTGTCAGTCTACTATCCTGTCAAATAAAGGCATAAAAAAAGCCCCAAAAACAAATCTTTAAAAAAAAAAGAAAAAATAATGCCTCCAGCACAGCTGTCCACTGACGGAGGATGAAAAGAGCACAGGTTCAGCTGCTCAGGCGTTTACTAACTAGATAACTTGACACTTTCATCATGATTGTTTGAATAAGATGAAAATGACCAGTTATCATTAGCTTTGCCAGCAAAACAAGTTTTCCAGCATCTTATAACTGATTTTCTCATGGAACATCCTCTGAAAATGGTCTTCCAGACCTCAGTATTTCTACACTCCTGACTACAGTCCTCAACACACAGTAGAGAGAAGAACCACAGTCCTTCTTCAGAAACATTCACTCTCCACAACAGCCTTGGCTGTGTTATTGTGGACATTTCTCTGCCTGTGAGTGTATGGTTGTAGTGTGTTATTGTGAGTGTATGGTAGGGATGTGCCGAATACAAAATTATTGGCCGAAACCGAATACCGAATAGTGGAAACATTCCGCCGAAAACCGAATACCGAATAGCCGAATATTATATGCGCATAATGTATTTTTATTACCATTGTTGTACCATTTGTTGTAAAGCTACCTTATTATGGCAAACGTGATTATGTCAAAAACATACAAAACTATAATAATAATCCCCATTATCAGGGCTCAAAATTAACTTTTTGATTACATGATTTGAACATGCCATATCACGTATGTCATTATCAGCCCTACATTTATCATTGAACTTATTCTTTATGCAGAAATGATTGTATATTTCTTTTTAGCAGTTAAATAAATATTAGAACTTGATATCAAGGTGCCCACTCCTCCTTAGTGCCCACTCTTCCTACCGTCTGTCCCTCATCTATCCATCTAACTACAGAGTCCAGACAGGACCCTACATCTCACATCTTGTTTACTAGCCATGTGCCTATAGCCCCCGCCCCCCCACACCCCCCCCCCCCCCCCCACACGCACGCACGCACACACACACACACACACACACACACACACACACACACACACACACACACACACACACACACACACACACACACACACACACACACACACACACACACACACACACACACAGTGTGTGTCTCCATCTCTCTAGAAGGTTGAACATGAACTCAGCAGCCAAACCGAGACGCTCGCTGACAAACACTCTGACAAGCTTCACACAACTAACACCAGTGACAGAGACATCCTTATCCTTATGCATTGTTGTTGTTAGCCCTTAGCACTGCTATGCTCTGTAGCAACAAAGAATTGACAAACAGCACTCTACTAACTGCTATCTTTGTCAATCAAAATCGCGGAGGCTCTGCTCCTGCTCAATGAACACTTTAACGAGCTTGACGGAGGCACGCTGCCTGGCACAGAGCTAAGCTTACACAACGAGCGACAGGTCGCAATGACATACATAGGCTATACTCGTTAGCCGGCAGCTGCGCAGACTAGTGAAGTGAAGTGAATGCGAGACGGAGTGAGTGAGTGAGTGAGTGAGGGAGGGAGGGGGGAGAGAGAGAGAATGCTGTGCTGCGGCTGCTTTTTGAGAGATTATACTGGACCCCTGTTCTTCACACTATTCGGTGCTATACTATTCGGTTTTAAAAACTATACGGCCGAAAACCGAAAATGCATTTTTAGCCATTTTCGGCCGAAAATTTTCGGTGCCGAATATTCGGCCTCATCCCTAGTGTATGGTTGTAGTGTGTTATTGTGAGTGTATGGTTGTAGTGTGTTATTGTGAGTGTATGGTTGTAGTGTGTTATTGTGAGTGTATGGTTGTAGTGTGTTATTGTGAGTGTATGGTTGTAGTGTGTTATTGTGAGTGTATGGTTGTAGTGTGTTATTGTGAGTGTATGGTTGTAGTGTGTTATTGTGAGTGTATGGTTGTAGTGTGTTATTGTGAGTGTATGGTTGTAGTGTGTTATTGTGAGTGTGTTATTGTGAGTGTATGGTTGTAGTGTGTTATTGTGAGTGTGTTATTGTGAGTGTATGGTTGCAGTGTGTTATTGTGAGTGTATGGTTGCAGTGTGTTATTGTGAGTGTGTGGTTGCAGTGTGTTATTGTGAGTGTATGGTTGTAGTGTGTTATTGTGAGTGTATGGTTGCAGTGTGTTATTGTGAGTGTATGGTTGCAGTGTGTTATTGTAGTGTATGGTTGCAGTGTGTTATTGTGAGTGTATGGTTGCAGTGTGTTAATGTGTGTGTGTGGTTGTAGTGTGTTATTGTGTGTGTGTGGTTGCAGTGTGTTATTGTGAGTGTATGGTTGTAGTGTGTTATTGTGAGTGTATGGTTGTAGTGTGTTATTGTGAGTGTATGGTTGTAGTGTGTTATTGTGAGTGTATGGTTGTAGTGTGTTATTGTGGATATTTCTCTGCCTGTGAGTGTATGGTTGTAGTGTGTTATTGTGGATATTTCTCTGCCTGTGAGTGTATGGTTGTAGTGTGTTATTGTGAGTGTGAGGTTGTAGTGTGTTATTGTGAGTGTATGGTTGCAGTGTGTTATTGTGAGTGTATGGTTGCAGTGTGTTATTGTGAGTGTGTGGTTGTAGTGTGTTATTGTAGTGTGTGGTTGTAGCTCATCCAGGCTGCATTCCAACATGATCTCACCTCTGATCCCCTTCCCTTCTACTCAAGGTGGGACAGATGATCTCACCTCTGATCTCCTTCCCTTCTACTCAAGGTGGGACAGATGCCAGACAACAAACCCACATCCATTTCCCACTCCACCTTTCACCCAGACAGCCATTAATAACAGCCAGCCACTTAACAACCACGCTGACATGGTAGCACGCTGCCACCAAAAGCACTGTGCATGCACAGCACGCTCACCACTTTAACTTGCAACCAATCACACTGTGGCCTGTAATTACCTCTGACTCAAGTTCTGGTGAAATCTAAGTATCCCACACAATAGAACATGTACAAACAAGACCACACAAAGCTCATGCATGAAGGCCCACATACACATAGCAATACTGCTCGCAGAGGGCTGAGACCCATAGGGAAGGTAGTGATTATTGTAATACATCAGAAGCTGCCATATTCTTTGTGCCAAAAAGCTAATTCTTTCAAATGATGTTTAATAGCTGGCTAGCTTTATGGCCCAGAGGTGCTGAATAATGCTTGTTGTCTCTGCTGCCTGCATCTGCTGCCATATCTCACATTAGCACAGTGGTGATAAAATGACACACTAACAGTGGTGATAAAATGACACACTAACAGTGGTGTGAAAATGACACACTAACAGTGGTGTGAAAAGGACACACTAACAGTGGTGTGACAATGACACACTAACAGTGGTGTGAAAATGACACACTAACAGTGGTGATAAAATGACACACTAACAGTGGTGTGAAAATGACACACTAACAGTGGTGATAAAATGACACACTAACAGTGGTGATAAAATGACACACTAACAGTGGTGATAAAATGACACACTAACAGTGGTGTGAAAATGACACACTAACAGTGGTGATAAAATGACACACTAACAGTGGTGATAAAATGACACACTAACAGTGGTGATAAAATGACACACTAACAGTGGTGTGAAAATGACACACTAACAGTGGTGTGAAAATGACACACTAACAGTGGTGTGAAAATGACACACTAACAGTGGTGATAAAATGACACACTAACAGTGGTGTGAAAATGACACACTAACAGTGGTGATAAAATGACACACTAACAGTGGTGATAAAATGACACACTAACAGTGGTGATAAAATGACACACTAACAGTGGTGTGAAAATGACACACTAACAGTGGTGTGAAAATGACACACTAACAGTGGTGTGAAAATGACACACTAACAGTGGTGTGAAAATGACACACTAACAGTGGTGATAAAATGACACACTAACAGTGGTGATAAAATGACACACTAACAGTGGTGATAAAATGACACACTAACAGTGGTGTGAAAATGACACACTAACAGTGGTGTGAAAATGACACACTAACAGTGGTGTGAAAATGACACACTAACAGTGGTGTGAAAATGACACACTAACAGTGGTGATAAAATGACACACTAACAGTGGTGTGAAAATGACACACTAACAGTGGGCAGCTTGAAAAATCCCTGGCTCACGTGACGAGGAGCTCATGCCAACGCTGTGGAGGGACACGACGTGATAACGACCCAAATGACCATAAGCCCATCCTGAAGGTGACCCCCACCATGCGCTGTGGCTTTATTACAGCTCATTCTTCTGGCTAATCTGCCATTAAACAATATGGTGGAAATGTGACTTCCAGCAGACACACGGCTGCAAGCATGGCCGAGTCACTGTGCTTATCTACTATTACATTTTTCTTAGAGCCGCATCCCACTTCCAAGCCCATACACGCCCATTTCGCCTCCACTTCAACTCATAGCTAGAGCAGATGTCGGTAGAGCGTAGGGAATAAAACCGCCCATAACTCTATCATTGGCCCCCCGTTGCCATGGTGACCGCCGTCCATTGGCTCGTATTCCCAGCTATGGGACCGGCGGATCCAATTTCAACCGAGGGGGGCGTAGCCAGAACACACACACACACACACACACACACACACACACACACACACACACACACACACACACACACACACACACACACACACACACACACACACACACACACACACACACAAAAATAGCTAATAGTTAGTTCACAACTTTCCACTTTTCTCTTTCACCTCAATCGCAGTAACATCCGTATACACCACGTCAGCGCATCACCAATACGTTTTATTTATTATTATTTTTTTTTTTTCAATTTTTTTTTCTCAAAATTTTTTTTTCTCAAAAAAATTTTTTTTCTCAAAATTTTTTTTTCTCAAAAAACTTTTTTTTTCTCAAAAAATAGTTTTTCTCAAATTATTTTTTTCTCAAATTTTTTTTTTCTCAAAACATTTTTTTTTCTCAAAAAACATTTTTTCTCAATTTTTTTTTCTCTAAAATTTTTTTTTGAGAATTTTTTTTTTCTCAAATTTTTTTTCTCAAAATTTTTTTTTTCTCAAAAAAAATGTTTTTTCTCAAAAAAACCATCAGATCGTGGCCACCCTGTACCTCAGGGATTTGTTTTCGACGAATATTTACTCCTATAGACGCAACGCGACGACCTAGAGGGGAGGCTGCTACTGCTGGAGAAAACATAGAGGTGACATCTTCTAGTCATCATTGTCGTGTGTATACATGTGTATACAGCAGGGTTAGGTTAGGGTAAAATCTTTACAGACCAGCACCCCGTTTTATGGGGGAATTATTTTGGCGACATGAATTATGTTTACAAAAGTAAAGAATACACTGGTAGCTTTGTATAGGAAAATGTATCATTAAATACATTTACCATGTTCAATGTAATTTCTATACACATGTGTAAATGGAAGCATAAATATAGTCAACCCTATCTGTTGCCAGAAATGCAGAAGAAAATACTTAATGGGATGGATACATTTATTCATTTTGCAGTTGCAAAATGAAAAAATATAAATGTATTTGTATTTGAGGTCCCAAATCCTCGTGGTTCCTGTCCACAGTTAGTGTTGCATCACTCTTACAGGTCACATGACAGCAGGAGGAGACAGCATCATGTGACCTCAGTCCACTGGGTGAGAACAATATCCAGCCAATCAGCAGGGAGGGAACTGGAGCTTTGATTTATCACTCTATGTGGATGTGATGCCAGGGGTCAAGGGTTAAGGATCTATTTCTAATAGAAGTGCCAGAGATATGAGAGCTGACACATCCAAACACTCTGCCACTATATTATTATTCCCTGCTGCTTCTGTCAATGAAGCCCAAAGACTCTGGCCTACAAAGACTCATCACCAGGAGCAGGGAAATGAGAGCTGAGCGCCAGGGCTTAGCAGGAACGTCATCTCCAGAGAGCAGAATGGATAGACATGGCTCATCTGTCAGGACAAAGACAGGAGCACTCGCTGCACCAATCTGCACTATTTCCCCTGGAATCAATGTGTCAACGCACAGTGAAGGCAGACATTGTTCTGAATATTATACAGCATAATGTGATGGCATGTCCAAAACTCATGGCTGAGATATTGCCATGTGAAACCATTTCACATGGCTGAAGACTACTTGAGAAGTACTTATACAATATGTATGTATGGACTGTATGTGTATGTTCAGTAGTGTGTGAACACAATGCAACACAGTGATAGTTTAACTCAGAGTCAGATCAACACTCCAGATTGTACTGCCTACCCAGTTCCTAGTTTATCAACCTTATGATGAATCAGACAAATACATTAGACTGCAGAATGCTGTTTGCTACAGTATGTTGCCCTGCTTGTCATGCCTCACATCAACAACCTCTTCAACATCTCTGCATTTGGACAAGGCTGACACCTCCGGTCTCTCACCATTTTTGTGAAATAAATGGTAAATGGTGCATTTATAGCGATTTTATCCGAGGCGCTTAACAGAGATTGTTAATTACATTCAGACATTCATACACAGATGGCAGAGGAAACCATGCAAGGCACCAACCTTCTCAATGGGAGCAACTAGGGGTTCAGAGTCTTGCTCAAGGACTCTTCCACACTAACTCTGAAAAATAAACTGCTATTGTAAAAATATTATTGATTGACCTGCACAAGAAGCATTTCTGCCTTCAGTAGACACCTATGTATTGCAATTTGTATTAGTAAATGTGTATTTTATTGTGTGTAAATGTGTATTTTGTTCTGTGTACCTTTCTCTTCTAGTCTCCATTCCCATATTTTCAACTCTTTCTGTAAATGTATGAATAATTTCACCCACTCTTTCACACTTGTAATCATGTGATGTGACGTTAAATAAAGTTGATTCTGAAATATGAAGACACAACCAATGCAGGAGAGTTTCTCTTAAATAAATACTGCCATAAAACATCACACACACACACACACACACACACACACACACACACACACACACACACACACACACACACACACACACACACACACACACACACACACACACACACACACACACACACACACACACACACACACTGCAAGCGCATGTACGCACACAGAGAGAATGCTTAGATTTGAGCTGTGACGACATGTGAATCCTTTTACAGCCCTCGTCTCATCTTTTCCCCACCTTCCCACCCTGATGTGCGTCCTCAGTCCTCAGTCAGTAATGATGTATCAGTCAGGCGGGGTAATGAACAGCGGCACCCGGGAATCACCTGGGAAATCCAACGAGGCGAGGCTCTGCTGCGTCTCACATTATCAAACTCACTGCTTCTGTATGGAAGACACTGTTGAGTGCATTGCTCCACACAGACAGCCTGGTCTAAATCTGGTACGTCTGTAGGCTGGCTCCAGGTGGGAACGGGTGAGTAATGCTGGAAGACACTTTCTCCTGGGAGAAGCTGCTTGATTTGCATTGCGGTGAGCGCCAGCCCCATGCATCAGCAGGAGACAGGTATATTTATTCTCAACAGAGGCTCTCCAGCCCAGCACTCCCTCCACTGTCTCCCAAAGCCATCCATCCCTGCACCTGAATACGCAATGAAATCATTTCTCTGCCTCCTCTAATAACTCACCCCTGGTGGCTACTAAGGGGTCCCAGTCACACAGGGAGGTGGAGGGGCCAGGAATGGGACTGGGAAAAGGACAAAGATGGAGATAGTGGTCAAGTGGAGCAGAGGGCTTGTGGAGAAAGGACACAGGTTGATGAAATATATAAAACAGAGCATGAGGAGTAGGATGGCTAGAGGGCCAAGAACAACTTGAAATAGGTAAAGGCAGGGACCACAATCCATTCAGAGCAGCCAATTCTACTATTACATGACATAATGTATCATGATTTATATTGTCATACTTTTAAGAAAATGGAGGTTAAATTCAACCTAAAGCCACACTGCTAAAAGTGAAGAGAATGTATTGCCTTCTATAATTTAGTGCAGCATATCTTCCAGGTCTGGAAGAATATTTGTTCCTATAAACTTTACAGACTGACAGACTCTTTCCTCCAATAAATGGGGGGTCCATCTTGAAAGCAACGTGGAACTACAGTACAGTACAGTACAGGTACAGTAGGTCACTATAATAAAGGAGCACTATAATAAATGTTTCTCCAGCATCAACTCTTTTCTCAACTCTATTCTAAGGACACGTAAAGGAAAAACAAAGAGAGAGATGAGAGAGAATTAAGATAAGAGATCCTTGTGGAGAAATCCAGGTGTCATATACTTAACTGTATAGCAGCAACAGCAGCCAGCATGAAACGACAACACAGGATAGGAACAGATAAGAGTAGAGAGAATAAGAATAATAAAATCATATCTTAGAAAGAGAGAGAGAAAACTCACACAAACTGAGCCTGTCTCCTGCTTGAATGTTCTTTGTTACCAATAGAAGGGGAACACTTCAATTATTACACTTCCTGGTTGCTGTGGGTTTGGGGTAGAGGATGGAAGAAATCTCATTTGATGCTGCTGATAAGGAAGGAGTTTTAATTATCATATTTTCTCCCTCAGCTCTTTCATTTAGATCTATTTTCAGACGATGCCTCTGTGAAGAAGGCTTGAATCGCTACGCCGCCTCCCTTAGTCTAGTCCAGCCATGACATCCATCTCCCATTTGAGAAGGAGACACTTTGCTTTCCTCCAGATAAGAGAACAGATCCTGACGGCTAAAAAGAATCTCAAGGACCATAAAATAAATCTGTTTAATTGGCAGGAGGAAGTTTCACAACACACTCCTAAACACCTGTTCCTTTTTTATTTCAGTCTCTCATCTCGTACGTATTCCTTTATGAGCTGTAAGTGACAGAAAGACACCTGGAGGGACTGTAGAGAAACCTGTATGAAGGCATTTATATTCAAAGCAAGCAGTTGGCTTTATGTACTGTAGCTTCATATTAGGACCTGAGGATATGTTATTAATGCAATTATTTTCACAACTGCATCAGTTGATCATCTATCGGTACGTGACGATTTAAATTATTGCTGTGCTTGAGATGGCATTTTATCAAGTATTTTACAACAGCTCCAAACACTTCTTACTTAGCTTCAGATTTGAGGGCTGGAATTCTATTATGCATTTAGACAGATTAACTGAACATCTGGTGAGAATCTATTTTAATCCTAGGAGAAAACTCAAGACAGCTTGTTATTATTATTAATGGAGCCACATGCAATCCAATGTCGATGCCCTTGGAAAAAAAAGAACACAGCATATTTTCCAACTAGCTACTGTATTAGGCTTTTATTTGGGGTGGACAGAACTTGTGTGAGTTCAAAGTCACCCACAGACACAGACATGTCAGTACTGGACATCCAGTAGACACTGTAACCTTGGACAGGAAGCAGAATGGCTGCTGTTCATGGACAGAACCAGTGTGTGCAACATGCTCACATAGACATGTCTCATGTACCATGTGTTCATCAACTAGAGACTCTTCACTAGTCTGATCTGAGGTCAGCTGTACCATGTGTTCATCAACTAGAAACTCTTCACTAGTCTGATCTGAGGTCAGCTGTACCATGTGTTCATCAACTAGAAACTCTTCACTAGTCTGATCTGAGGTCAGCTGTACCAAACCTTTGAGCACAAAAGCAGCTCAGTCAGTCAGTCAGTCAGTCAGTCAGTCAGTCAGTCAGTCAGTCAGTCAGTCAGTCAGTCAGTCAGTCAGTCAAATGGACATTGGCTAACCACCAAATCTGGTAAATAAAATCTTGTACTGAAATGAGATGAGATTTTAAATACCAAGTAGAAATTATCCTTTTTTATACTGAAATAAGAACACAAAGAATTGAAGTCCAGCAACTAGAGTAGGCTATAGTAACTAATTAATTATGTTCCACATCTGTCCATCATCAACAACTGAGTTCACTGCTAATTATTTACTAATTCAACTTTAATTGGTCCATTATGTTCTATTATGTACTGCAGCTCACTGTGGTTCACAAGCTCCAGTAAAAGCAATACAAAGACCTCATAGAAACACTAGACAGCAATAAAACCCAATCATATAAAACATATGGGCGCTCCTAGCTGAATGGGTAGAGAGGCTGTCTGCTAATCACAAGGTTGCCGGTTCGCTGCCTCGGTATGCAGTCTATGTGTCGAAGTGTCCCTGAGCAAGACAATTAACCCCTAACTGCTCCCTGGGTGATGAATGAATGGTACTTCCCCACTGCTCCTAGTTAGAATGTACCGTACATGTGCAAATATACAGTGACAAAATACCCCAACAACAATAATCTGTCTTCATGTTTTCACAATCCCTCAGCTCTCACAATCTATGATCACTCTTGTTTTATTTCTTCATACTCCTGTTCTCCTATGTTTTATCTCTTCATACTCCTGTTCTCCTATGTTTTATCTCTTCATACTCCTGTTCTCCTATGTTTTATTTGTGTCTCTTTTTCTTTGGGGAGTTTTGTGTCCATCATGCCTGCATGATTGACTTGGACAGTAATGTGAAAGATATTCAATAAAATACTGCCTATTCTCATTTCAATTCATCAAATATTCATTCTGCTACTACAGCATATATTTTGAACCTCTCTGTGATTATACTTTCATGATTATTGTGAATCTAGCATTGGCACCTCAAAATCAAATCACCTTCCAGGATGGTCTTCAATACCAGAATGATCAAGGATCAAGTTTGAAGTATAACTCAAACATTTTCTGCACAAGGTTCACTCTCTACAGTAGCTGTCTATCTGAGCAGGTAAGATGAGAGGATTTGATGCTTCAGCTCTTGTCTGCTCTGCACTGCAACACATTGTGGATAAAACATCCTCAGAATTATATTTGTTATTGTATATCAGCAGTTTAAGTTGAACTAAATTGAAGAAATCCAATCCTGCTCTTCCCTATAGAATCAAACAGAATTACATTTTACCTTCACAGTACAAACTAGCTGAGACACAGCATCAAGCTCCAAACAGCTGCCAGTGAAAGCTGTCAAACACTAAACAACAAGCAACAGATGTATGAATGGACCCAGAGGGAACAGTTGTCAAGTGTTCAGCAGCTACTGGAATAAACTGTTGATGTGTGTTTGACCTGCGACAAGTTCCTTTTCACGGATGACTATAGAGTACATTCACTACTGTACCTTCTGACATCAAACCAACACGCGCACGCACACCCCTCACCCTATATCAATAACCATATCAATATACCCAGGTGACGATATGATAATCAATATTAATAATACCATATAATAATCTCATGAGCCCCCTATGATCACAAGACTTCAGGTGACATCACAACCAGGAAGCTGTGAGATCTGCTTCCTGGTTCAGATGTCTTAATGCCTGCTCTCCTCACAGATATAAAAAGCTAGATACCTCGTCCACCACTGCAGTTGATTGGAGCGACCCGTCCAACTTGATAGACAGAAAAGCGGATGTGTCGAGGGCAGGCTGGCACCAGCTGCCACTCAAAAAAAACAATGGCCAATCACAACGCGTCTTTTCCAGGACTTTTCCATTCAAACCTGCCTCTGATTTGCCTACCGATCTTCCGTGTCTGTTACACACACAGAAGAATTCCAAGCTTGTCAATCAAAAATGCCTATCAATGCGAGACGGGTACCAGAGAGCTGGAAGAGGCGTCTACCTTTTTATGTCTGTGGCTCTCCTGATGTTTCCCTGACCAGCCTCCTGATGTTCAGCATCAATCTCACGGTGGCCAGCAGACTGAGTGTGTGTGTGTGTGTGTGTGTGTGTGTGTGTGTGTGTGTGTGTGTGTGTGTGTGTGTGTGTGTGTGTGTGTGTGTGTGTGTGTGTGTGTGAGCAGACTGCATGTTAGCCTTCCTCTGATAGGTGCAGACAGACACAGACAGAGATGGACAGACAGAGTGATGAGAACAGACATCTCACAATCACACACATTAGCATGTGTTTACACACACAGTGACCCGCCAGAGAAAAGACCACACACGTCCAACAAGCCTGCAGTTACAAAGTCCCTCCTTAACGGAGGCCAGAAAGGAAGTGATTAAAGTGTCAGATGGTTCTGGTAAATGTCACTTCTAGTTGACTGAGATTGGTTGTGTTTCCAGGCCCTTATAACAGCTTACAACTATTTATTTACAAAATGATAAGAGAATATTCAAAGAAAGTCAATGTTATGTGTGAACTATAACTAGTGCCCAGGCAGGTGTCACCTGTTACACTATGTGAAGAGGTCAGGATCACGCATGTCTAAACCAATACATCCATGGTCAAACCAACTAGTAGGCATAAATGGTTCACACAGCCCGTTGATGACGCTCTCACTTTCCCTAAGGAGACATAGTTTTGTCTGAAATATTGTTTTAAAAAGCAGCCTACGCACTAAAAACAGTTCCATTATCAAACAACACAGTGTCAAGTCAACGCTACGTCCTCAAGGTTTACATGAGACAGACATGCTTGAAAAGCACTGCCTTAGAACACCCAACTGGAAAGAGAAAAGCAGAAGGTCTGATTCCTGCACTGCTGACACTCATCTCCAGGAAACTCCACATTGCAGACGCTTGACATTCAACCTCCGTCTGCGCTTGACTTTTAACAGCCGTGATGAGAAGAGTAGAAATACCACTGTTAGTAGAGTAGATGAGTAGAAATACCACTGTTAGTAGAGTAGAAATACCACTGTTAGTAGAGTAGATGAGTAGAAATACCACTGTTAGTAGAGTAGAAATACCACTGTTAGTAGAGTAGATGAGTAGAAATACCACTGTTAGTAGAAATACCACTGTTAGTAGAGTAGATGAGTAGAAATACCACTGTTAGTAGAGTAGATGAGTAGAAATACCACTGTTAGTAGAAGCTGGGTCAGTTTACAGAGGGGGGGGGGGGGGGGGCAGGAGGAAGGTTGGATATCATTTCCAATATCAAACCAGAAGGTCAGTCTCATGGGGAATAATCAGTGAGATCCTGACCAGTCCACAGAAAGCATTTCTTGAGAGACGGAAGGCTTTAGATATCGTCAAGTAACATTGATATCATTCACGCTTCTCTCCAAAAAGGTAACTATTTTCTGGTTGAGGCACGCAGATCGCTTTGCCAAAACACTCTGGACGTTGAGAGCTGAAACGCAACGCTCAGTACTGGTAATATGAGACACACGTTCCAGTGTGTCTTACCATAGAAATGCACAGCAGAACAAACAGTGCTGGAAGCTCAAAACATGCTTTCTGTGGAGAGTGGACCCAGCCTCTAAGAGGAGAGGAGAGCTGGCTGGGGGCATCAGTGATGAGGGGAGGTGAGGGGAGGAGCTGGAGAGGAGAGCTGGCTGGGTGCATCAGTGATGAGGGGAGGTGAGGACAACACCATGTTCAAGTCCTGTTAGTCTGAGTGGAGACAGCAGGAACAAAAAGCTTCATTTAAAGTGATTCTCCACGCTTCAGTCACAGCACTTTGAAGACCAACTCAGAAGCTCCTGGGAGGACAATGCCATCTGGAACAAATCTACACATTCTTTTTCATCTCTGCAGTTTGGAGACACATCACTTTGTGTATGTGTGTTTCACCCAGTTGCCTGAGGGAATATCCCATCCACACCCGAGAGTGGGATATTATACCCAGTGGAAGTTTTTTTGTTTCCCATTTATTCTGTCTGTCTGCATACTATATACATATACTGTACATATACAGAGAGAGCAAGACAGAGAGAGAATGAGAGGTAACATATAGAACTTAATGAAGGGAAACAAAAATGCGATAAAAGCATCAGAGAGCATCCAGTAGAGTGTGAAGCAGTGTGTTGGACTTGGGCCTACCAGCAGGGGGCAGGCTTTGTGAGGGACAGACTGAGGAGGAAGGAAGGCTGCTGCTTCAAACCTAATGAAACTGTGAGAGGAGGAGAAGCCTCTGTCTCACCCCAGGAAGCAGCAGCAGCACAGAGGATGAACTCACTGAAGATACAATCCTCACTGGTCATTTCACTGGGAGACTGAGGCTCTATCATAGTCCATCACCCCACCGCTGTGTAGTTTTCTAGCTATCACATTAAATGTATAACAAAGCCTAGAAAACTACACTGCGGTGAGGTGATATCTCTTCACTTTGGACTATGACATAGGCTTGAGGCTCTTCCCCTTGCTCCTCCAGGGTTACATTCTGTCTGAGAAAAGGTAAACCGGTAGGAAACCAAACCACTACACAGTCAAACATGCATGAATGCAGGGAACTGGATTCTGACGCCTACAGAGACCAGAATACACAAGTTCAATTCCTCCGACCCTTCGCTCTCACAGAATGTGAGAAAGTGAATGGGAGACAAATATTTAATTTGCATAGTCACAAATGTAACCCAGTAATCCACAGCACAAAGCCTTGTCAAAAAAGTACAAAATACTTTCTGATTTTACTGACATGTGGAACAGTGGGCTCCAAATCACCAAAGTTAACGTCTCTTCTGTCCATACTAATCCCTGTCAAATCCAGGCCATTCAAAGGACTGCTCCCCCATTACATCAAGCTTTACATAAAACCTGAAAATCCCCCTGCTGAAGATGCAACTTTGAACATCCAAGAACAATTCAGAGAAATCTGCAGAACAAGGACATTTTTACTGGCAAATGAAAGGTGTCTGGCCCAGAGAATGGTGTGCTTTATGTGCTAAATGGCTGCTGGCCAGAAGAATAATGGCCCTGCACTGTGATATAAGCTTTGACTGGCAATCCACACAGCCAGTCCTCGAACCATTTCCTCCTCATATGAATGAATGGTTGAAGTAACAGAACACCTTTGACATTCAATAGTTAAAGTGATACAGTACTATCGCTCTTGAAGAATTATAGCAATGCAAGAACAAGGTCTGGCTCCAGAGGCGAAAACAAACACTCTGTTTATGTTTTATCTCATAAACTGTGCATAAAGGAACAAAGCTTGTGGGAATCTAAAGTTAAAAGTCCATTAATAATTCAACAGTTTTCTCTGTATTACTTGAGACGACCTCTCCAGTGAGCGCTGGCATTGCAGCAGACAGTACAACCAACAACATGTGTTGGTCAGAATTGAGATGATCGACCCTTGAGATGCAGCATCTCATTTTAGAGGGGGTCCTGGACTCATAAGTGAGCACAAACATACAGTACAAAAACACAAGAATAAGACATTACATACAACACAATGTTAGGACCTCCTGGCCTTGCAGTGATCTCTGTGATCAACAGTGTACATCATGCAGGGTTCAACCTCAAGCATTAACAAAGCCAACATGTCAGCATGAGGAGCTTCAGACATGGATGTAGTTTGGTTCAGGTCAGACCTACTGGAGGAACACCATCTCTTCACCTCTTCTGACTCCAACACGCTCACAATGGAGACCAGAGCTTAGCAGAGGTTACAACTTAGAAGGCAGATTGTTCTGTTGATGCCACCTTTTTAATGCCTAAAATGGTTAAATACCCCCTGTTATATGAAAACAGTATATTTTAAGCAAATCCCTGACGAAGGCAGGTGAACAGTTTGTAATACAAAGAAACAAGACTACAGTACAGTGTATTCAAAAGGTGAAATATGCATGTCTGGTTGTTCTATGATCATCTTAAAATGCATAGAGTTTGTAATGAGTGAGTTTCCTCCAGATCTTTACAGCATCATTACACAGGTACAGTGAAAGCAGTCTGTGGTCTTAATCATCATCCCAGTAGTTTAGGCTTTCATTGAGAAGATGAAAGCTCCCTGCAGCGACCAGGAGGACCATTAGGCTTCAGTAGGGACATTAAAGGACATTTATATGTCTGTCCTCTCCATTAGGCTGCTTTCATCATCTCATTTGCTTCCTTAAAGGGTAGATGGAGTCCCTACTGCTGTACTGCATACTTGCTCAGCATGAGTCCCTCTAGCTAACTTATGTTCACAATGATCATTACAGATCCATTCCTCTCATAATTATGAATCTAATTATGCCAGACTGTCTCTGTATAATGGACTGGCTATTTATGATGTCCTGCCAGTTTCTTAAAATTGCAATTTCACTCCAGTGTTGAATGCCAATGATAATGGCAAAAATATTTTTTTTAGACACACTCATATTGTTTGAATAATTAATGGTCAATGATCCCATTGCTAACATTTGTGTGTACGTGTGCAATAAGTTAGTGAATGCATGTGCCCAATTGCCCAGTTCTCTCCTATGTACTCTACACAGTGAAAACATTATCTGAATGTGTAAAACATTTATTATTTATTAGTCCTAAATAGTGCCACCAGATGGACACACATCATGTGAACACCATGCTGACTTGCATTAATGTGTAAACATGTATTATTTAAATAGTCCTCAACAGCGCCACCAGATGGACACACATCATGTGAACACCATGCTGACTGTCATTTTTCTTGTGCCCAACTGGAGGTCATAAAGCAGCACTCGGGGTGTTGCTCCTCCAGAAACAAGACACATTTATTCATGGCCTCATTGAAAAACGCATGTTGTACATCCAGAGCAGCACTATTAAACCTGTGTGGAGCAAGAGATATGAGGTCTGCTAACTTCATTGGGATTAACTTTGAAGGTTAATTGCTAAAGGAGCTGCAGGGCCTTGGCAGAACATGAGGTCTTAACTCATTCATTCATTTGCTCCCCGCCCAACATAACTCTGATGGTTATTGCATTACAAGTCACACAATGAATGGGAACGGTGTGAGAGTTGTGTACAAGATCACATGGAAGATTCTCTTTCATAAAATAAAATGCCTTCAGTACTGCAGTGTGGAGCATTTTATGAGAACACATCTCGTCAGTTTTATGTGAGATACTTTAATGGTTTCCAGTGGAAATAAGCTTAGTCTTTTCATGGATCTCCTTTTAGTAGACCTTGTACCAGTGAACTGTACCATCATGAAACTGTACCTTTTCCTATGCAAACTTCTAATAAAGTCTTCAATCAATCAATCAATCAATCAATCAATCAATCAATCAATCATTATCTCTCATCTCTATTTCTTCCAGGAGAAAACTGTCCAGACCAACACACAAAACAAACCCCTCTTTACCATCAGCTATGGTCAGCACCTTCCTGGTGGACGACAGACCTTGTGGGGACAGACCTTGGTTTCACTGATGGCACAGAGGGAGACATCTCTCTGTGTGGAACTGACTGAGACGTTTCCATCTCCACGCTGACTGATGTCCTCTTGACAACATCATTACATATTGTCTCCTGCTTCTTTAGCGCTCGCCAAGGCATGTCAGCATGTTGCTAAGGGACCAGTGTTCCTGCAGCACTGAAAGTTGGGCAGGGTGGGGGGTCCAAGCCTGAAGCTACGGTAGGTACATTGAACATATAAGCCCCCCAGTAATATCCAGACATGGATGGGTCAGTTGTCAGCTGTCTTTCACTTAAGATGAGAGCAATGGTAAAACGCTAAACAAGGCACTGAGGGGCAACAGATTGTGGGGAGGAAAGGGAGGGCATCTTAGCACAGCATGTGTAGCCAAAGGCTACAGCACATACAGTAAGAAGTAAGAACATAATGTTGTTACATACTGTACTTGAACCAGGCTGCAGGGTTATGCATGTCATCACCCTCTCACGCCTTTAATGTCTCTATTCATTGTCTCTGTATGAAATTAAGCATAAATGCCAAAAGATATATCAATAATAATCTTAATCTTTAAAAAAAGAAGCAAAGTATGAGGGAATCAGTATGATCAGTATTCTATGTTAATGTGAGGATAAGAAGCAGCAACAGTAGCACAGAGGCCTGTAGGGTAACAGTGAGAACATGAAGTCATGCCTGTATGACAGCACATTATACAAACAAATCCAGTGTGTTTAGTTAACAGGCTGGAGAAATTCCCTCTGGTGATTTCAGACATGCAGCTTTTATTGTAGGGAAAGAGCATGAGAGTGAGAAGACATCTGAAGTGACAAATGACTACAATAACATCACTATCATCAGCTGTGATCTTAATCCAAGTGCCATCTTAAAAAAATGCTCTGCTCGTCCATTAAATGCTTCCAAATGCCTATTGATTCCTGGTAATTGGATTTAGATTTATCTACAACATATAATTTCCTCCTGATTGAATCTTGTGTTCTGAACCACTCAGCATCCTGGGTACGTCCTCAAAAGAAGACAGCTAGGAGCTAACTCAATAATCCATCCTGTCAGATGATGACAGTCCCATCACTGTTATCTTTACACAAAAACACAGCAGAGGGCCGAGCCGCACCCTGGAGCAAACAGAGCAGGCCCTGATCTATCTGGCCACCTCTCTTACTGTAGGTTGGTTGAGTCTTAGTTGAAGGGTCCGTGCCCCTTCCAGAGCGGGCACTGGGTGAACGGGGCAGGGAAGGGCAGGGGGGTTCCAACATGGCTTCTTAAATCGTCACCTCCATTAATCACACTTTGCATGCCCTGTGGCCCGCAGAGCATGGTGACAGTGACATTGCTGAGAATGATTAATACTTAATGCAGCGTTTAAGAGAATGATTGATGCCATCTGTTAGCCACTGACACACTGCACAAGTTGGCTCCAGCGCTCACACATGGACTCCTTGTCAGCAAGGATTAAGGGGGTGATTCATAACTTCATGTGGAGAGCAGTGGGTCACCTCTAAAATTAGGCTGACTTTAGAGCATGAACATGGAGGGCTCAGGGTGGATGGGGATGGAGAGGGTGGATGTGTTCTCTTAAGTTGCTCTGGGACACTGGCAGTCCACAGCCTTGTGAACTGATCACCCAGGAAGAGCTGGAGCACTGAGCTGCTGTTCATGTCCCCCACAAACCTTCCACTGTTCACTTACCACTCAGAGTATTGTTCTCTCTCTACTTATAGGATTATTTACTTTGTTGACTCATGTTTACTCTGCTTATTCTGATTCTGCACTTGTAAATTGTTCTGGATAAGACCATCTGCTCAATGGTTAAATAGTAAAATGGTTGCCAACGTTCCCTCCGTCTATCAGTGATGTTACTAGGTTACTAGGTGTTCCCTCCATCTATCAGTGATGTTACTAGGTTACTAGGTGTTCCCTCCATCTATCAGTGATGTTACTAGGTTACTAGGTGTTCCCTCCGTCTATCAGTGATGTTACTAGGTTACTAGTTGTTCCCTCCATCTATCAGTGATGTTACTAGGTTACACTGGTCTATACCTGCCTTTTTCAATTCCCTGCCTTGTTACATATTCAATCAATGTGTCAGAGCCTGTTGTGTTACCAACCAGTTTGATGTTTAAAAACTAACGCTGTTCACTCCAGCATGCAAAGTTGGATTGTTCTCTACACAAACCTCCACTGTGCTTAATATCACTTCACACGTCTGTCTGTCTGTCTGTCTGTCTGTCTGTCTGTCTGTCTGTCTGTCTGTCTGTCTGTCTGTCTGTCTGTCTGTCTGTCTGTCTGTCTGTCTCTCTCTCTCTCTCTCTCTCTCTCTCTCTCTCTCTCTCTCTCTCTCTCTCTCTCTAAATGAATGTAACGATGTTGGTCAATACTGTGTATAATATGAATTATATTTTGTATTATTATTCTGAAAGGCCCTGAAGCCTGTTTGATGTTCCAAGTGAAACACTCCTTGGATGTCTCTCTTCCTGTGTTAACCATAAAGGGTAAAGCACCACAACTAGAAGCTTCCTTCACATTGACATTAGTGTTAGAATATGTTTCATAAAGCAGATCATAATTGAGTTTTAGACAGAGGCAGAGTAAATGTGGCCTCAGGAGTTGCTATCCTTGGATGGACCCTGACCCGCTCTGGGGAAGGAAATGAATGTTTGTCAGTCAGGGTGAAGCAGTGTGGAGCTGCTGTTGCTGTTCCTTCAGCTCAGAGCAGGAAAGGTTAATGACATCATAAAAATGCAGAAAACCATTGGACCAGCTGTCATGTCTGTGCTCTTTTAAACATGTCCAACATTTTCATACAGGACTTCAGAGCTGCTTTATCAAATCCCAGTCACACAGTTCATGTTAACTCATTAAAAGCCAACCCCGCGATGTCGCGGGAAAAGTAATAGAGTATCTATAGTGCCATCCACGCGATGTCGCGGGAAAAGTAATATATTACTGTAACGGCGAGTAAAAATACCTAGTACAATGGCCGACGCTCCGGAGACGAAATCCGCGCTGATTTGTCATCATCACGGCTCCACGAGCACACAATAGTCATCCCATAACATTGAGGTGGACGGGCCGCCTCATCTTTAATGTCCATTATCTCAAAACTACACTTTAGAAGCGAAGATGGAGGCAGATGCTCGCTTATAAAACACATGTATAAACGCTACGAGCCGATCCAGCATGGCTCCACATAAACAATGATCGGTTCAGTCGAAGGATCCGATGACGCCAGACCGGAAGTACTTCCGGTGGCCTTCAAAATAAGACAAAATAAGAGAACGGCCGTGAATGGGGGGGGGTGGGAGGCACTCTGGATATTATAATCCGTTAATGTCTGAGGCTTTTAATGAGTTAACACTGTGAAACAATCCATCAGCCATCAACCATTTGGTTTAGCTTTCAGCAGTCCCATATAGATTTAAATGTTGTTATACATTTCAGAAAAATACTGTGAATTGGAACAATATCACAATATCCACACTTTGCAAATTGCCAATAGCGCCAAGGACCATTGCACATTAAATTGCTCAGATTTAGCAAAGAAAAAAGAGATCACACTGAATAACTTAATAACCAGTATTTTGTTCAAACAAGGTATTTTGTGAATTTATAGAAGCTCCAATTTGCTGCCCTCTGCCCTACAGTGATTTTTCTTCAGAGCAGAGGAGCCTCCTGAATGCAAATTAATAAACAGTATGAGTCTCTGTGAGCCTGATAGGACAGTTCAGTCAATTAAGTAAATCCCTGCATAATTAGCAGGGTTTCCTTTTGCCTTGATACAAATACACACACACACACACACACACACACACACACACACACACACACACACACACACACACACACACACACACACACACACACACACACACACACACACACACACACACACAACCAGACAAAGGTCAGCCGCTTCTCATTTCCCCATTCCAGTTAGGCCTACATGTGATATTGTTGTTGGACAAGTCTCTTTTTTATGTGGTTCTGCTTGTAACAGTGATCTCTGTTCAGTGGTTTTACAAAGACCAGAATGCCTCAGGGCTCTCTATAATAACGCTTGCTGAATCCACTGAATTGATTTTACAATGTGGTTAATGTGAACTTAATGTGGAATGTGCTCAGTTCCTTGTTGCTAGCAGGGAGAACACAGAGCAATAGAATCATAATAGAGACTAGACATAAAACCAAGCTCTGTCATTTAGAAGAGATGGCAGTGAAGCAGCCATGCATTGTAAGAAACCCACATGGCTTGTTGAAACATGTCCTTTTCTTTACACAGACAGTCAGGCCCCTAACAGTGAGCTCTAAATATGGTGAATGGTAAATAAAATGGTAAATGGGGCATTTTAAAGCAATTTCTTCCAAAGCGCTTCACAAGGTGCATTATGTACTGTATGGTGCAGCACAGCAGTGGACGGACGGACGGACGGACCGAGGGACCGACGGACCGACGGACCGACAGACAGACCTCAGCTCAGTGTAAAGCCAAGCCCTGGACGGCCCTCACACACAGCAGAGAGAAGACAACACATTATCCACCACAACTGTTGTTTGACACTTGTTACTCCTGACTGGGTTGCATTAATCTCTCCATTAGTGATTGTAATTACTTTAGTGCCAACCACAAACACAGAGACACAGAACATCATGGAAGCAACAGACCCTTGAAATGACTCTCTGCCTGTTAAGGTAGCTCCCATCCCCCCAATCACTAGTTCAGGAATCACTGTCCACTAGTCAGTGGACACACATGAGAACGGGCTTCTCAGGCAATCAAAACAAAATATAATACACACATTATACACCATGAACTAACAATGAATACAAACTCCTTCAAGCCATGAAAACAATTTTCAATAAGTGTTGTTTGAATTAAAATCCTACAGTTTGGTGCAAAAAATCATGGGGAAAAAGAAGAAATGGAGCAAGGCAAACTAATACGATCAATGCTTCGACTCATCTTCATCAGGGTCTAACAAGTGTTTAATTAGTCACAGTTATATAACAATCGTAGGTGGCATTCACTCATCATATATAGACACCAGTAGGAGCTACATCAGCTATAGTAAACCCCTGTATGATGTTTAGTTCAAATCAGAGCCCAAACGAAGGGGTAGAGTGAAGGAAAGAAAATATTAACGAAGGGACGTTCGATGGATGAAGGGCATATAATACATCATGTTAATTCAGCCATCACTTCTCACAAAAAGCACAGCAATTCAACAAGGAACAACTCTGCCTGGTTCTCTTTACAATGTGACAATGTTATAAGGTTTGCCACTCGTCTGAGTATGAAAGAGAAAATGAATCAAGAGTGAATCTCCTCCTTGGCAGGGCTGAATGCTCTACTGTAGTAAAGAGGCAGCCAGGCGTAAGACAGTAATACATAAATAAAGTGATTGTTGGCACCAATATGGAGACATCTTTGAATTGATGTCTAGATTCACCTTTAAGAGGGATCCGCAATTAGTCACCAACATTTTATGACAAGTTAAACTCCCCTGCAATTCAAGTGCAGGGAGTGAGGCTCTCTTGCTGCACTGTTTGCCAACATTCAAGTAAAAAACTAAAAGCTTTGTTCTAGGGTTCAAAAACAATCCTACTGAGACAAATCTGCTGTCACTCTCCATGTCACTGTTATGTATGAGCTGGAAGCAGTCAGGACAGACTGAGGTTTAAAAAAGTAAAGTGGAGAAAGATGGAATGAGGGAGAGAGAAAGGGAAGGAGATGGAGAGAAAGAGAGATGGAATGGGGCTTTGTGGATGGCATGGCAGGTCTCACAGGTCGATAGGAGACAAACCCATGACTAATAAGCCAATGATGAAGCCTGGAAAACCTCGGCCGTCTTACCAAAGCTTGACTCTTACAAATGTGTTATTGACTCTGCTCTGATCCAACCAGCTGGACACAGAAATACACAAAATACACACAACTGCTGTCCTTTGAAGTGAACAAGCAGATTGAGACATAAGTGGCGTTTCCATAAACTTAATCGAATTAGGGAAGCGTATTATCAGAAATACGCATTAAGACAAAGCGAATTTAGCATGTTTCCATTTGCGGGTGTCATTCGAATTAGCGACGTCGCAAAAGTTGATCGGGCTGATTTTTATCAGACCGAACCTGAGCACTGCACCGTCTGCACGTCTGACTGCTGTGCCTCGGTCGCTGTCTAGTAGTGGGAAGAAGGTGTTATCATCATCATGGCCCCAAATAACTTTTAAATACAATTGGCGACGAGTCTCTTACGAAATTGGCAAGAGTTCCTCTCAATACATAAAGCTACCGGTTCACCGGGAAAACCGCGGTCGCGCCGCTGCAGTTGCACAGTGCAAGTTTTAGCGTCCTCTGGAAGGTCAGGTGGCCGATCTGCAAGCTCTCAACGCGGCGCGGAGACGTGGATGTGAGCTGCAGCAGCTGCTGTGCCTGTGAGCTTGTAGATTGGGCACGTCAGGCACGCAACACCGTGGGATGAGGAAGGGTTCGCTCGCCACCGATGGCTTGAGGTGAAAACGGGAGGAATTTACACATGGTCCGTGTCACTCCGTGTGTAACAAACAACAGGTTTGTTTTGTGGGCTAACGCTATACCATGGACAAAGCGGCAGGGGATGAGGAAATGGACCTAGAACGTCATAATCTATTCGCATGTATTGTCTGACCCGTTTCCATTCACTTAAGCGCATTTAGTTTATTCGATAAAGGCTCAAAATCCTCCTCCTCCAAGCGGATAACTTTTTTTGCGGATAATGAAAGTTTATTCGCATTTTGAAGTGTTTCCATAAAAACATTTTGCGATTAAGCCGTTAATGCGCAAAAAGTGGCTTTATGGAAACGCTACTACAGAGAGAGAGAGAGAGAGAGAGAGACAGACAGACATGTGAATTGTTTATCATCAAGTCTTTAGCATAGTGTACCCTACGCCTACGGTATATAGAGTGCCGCTTGATGTGTGTATGGCTATGTACTGGTAGATGACTATGGATAGTGCATGTGATGAAAAGAATGAAAGAGACCAAGTGAATGAACAAGCTAGTGCGCGCGCACACGCGCATGCACACGCACACACACACGCACACACACACACACACACACACACACAGTATGTATCACTGGCTCAAAAACAGTCAAAAATCAATCCCGTCTCCACTTGGGTTGGTGTTGAAAATGTCTTTGAGAAACACTTAACCCTTTACTGCTCCTGATGAGCAGGTTGCTGCTGCCATCAGTGTGTGAATGGTGAATGTAATTTCTTGTTGTCTGCATTCATTGTGATCAGATCTCATTACAAAATGCTAACTAAAGCACACCAGTAGGTGAGATGGTGATGAGTCAGACAGCTGTCCATGATGCTACTGTACAACCTGTAAGTGGTCGTCTTCTACTGTTATTTATCAAGAGCAAACAGAAAGGAGGACGTCTTCTACAGTTATTTATCAAGAGCAAACAGAAAGGAGGAAGGCCGTATGACTGACTGAAAGGAGTGGATCACGTTGGTGCCGTCGTTCAATGAAGATGATTGGTTGAGATGAGTGACAGCCATGCGTCCGTCCAAACCATAGACTGTAAAACAGAACATGGACGGTGCAAAGCCATTGGTTTCTATGAGCGAAGATGTCCTGTGTATGGATCCCCATCATTGTTTGAATGGTACCCCAGGAATCATAAGGAATGCTATTGGCTGCCAACGGTCACATGCAACCGCAGGGATACATGGGAGAATGTGGTCGGAGCCTCCCGAAATACAGCACACGAAGAAGAACACAGCCGGCTAGTATCAGTTTAGTTGGCCACGCCCCCCACAATTTTATCATCAATTTTAACATAAAAGGGACCATATTTACACAAAATGCATATCATGGTAATTGAAAGGCAGTTTTTCACTAGCGAAAGGAACCATAAAGTATTTATGATGATGTTTATTAAGGTTAGAAAATCAAAGGGGAAAATGAATGGTCCAGTGGAGAAAAAAAATCGTTTTGGTACCTCGCGGGGGGAAAACAGCGCAACTAGCGGCCAATCATGGGATCTTTCTCTTCCGGGAAAGCTTCATGAATAATCCAGCCAACAACACACCTGGTCCAAACACGCCCAGCACTTCCTCA